>NC_051085.1:52425181-52741015 GCF_004664715.2 Peromyscus leucopus
ATGTATATTGTGTGTATGATATATGTATGTGATGTTATGTGTATGAATGAATATGTACATTGTGTGTGGTGGTATATATATGTGTGAGTGTATATGTTATGTGTTAGTGTATGTGAGTATGTGAATGTGTGTGTATTACGTATGTGTGAGTGTGAGTGTGTGTATGTAAGTGATGTATGACTGTGTGTGAGTGTAGTGTATGTGTGTGTGTTCATGTATGTGTGTAAATACGTGTGTGTATATGCATGTAAATATGTGTGTGTTGGTTTGTGTTAGTGTGTGTGCATGGTATATATGTATGTGTGGTGTGCATGTGTGTAGTGGATATGTGTGAGTGTGGTGTACATGTGTGTGATTATGTGTGTTCGTGTGAAATATATGCCTGCGTATGCACATGTGGTTTCTTGTGTATAGAGGCCAAGATCAATTTTGTGTGTCTTTGGCTGTTGCTTCTCACTTTGTTTTGAGACCGGGTCTCTCCCTGAAACTAGAGCCCACATGTTCTACTAGACTGGCTGGCTAGAGAGCCCCAGGGCATCCACTTGCCTCTGCCTCACTCCTCAGCATCAGCACTGAGCTTACGGGCAAGCCCCCCCCTGCCCCCGCCCATTCCCTGCTGCGGGGCCATTTTGTTTTACGTGGGACCAGGGAACGGAACTCAGGTCCCCAAGCTTTCCCACCGAGCTGTGTCTCCTAGCTCTCCACTCCCCTTTCCACATGAACCTTGAGCTTGTCTCGCCAGGCCTCAGGGACTACCTCTGACCTCTGTCAAAGGTCAGAGCTGGCAGTTCTTCTGTAGCTTTTTCTAATTTACCAGCACCACGCAGACATTTCCAGACAGGCTCTGGTGGACTCATCAGTTTGTCCAGAAAGAAAGACCTCTGCGCTCTGGGTGTGAGCTCAGCAGCCCCAAGAAGAGTTGTAAGTCAACACAGATTTGTAAGTAGGATTTTCAGATCGATTTCCTGTTGTCGCATTGAAAAAGAAACTGATTTAAAGTTCAGTTTATTATGGATTGAGAGGAGCTGGCAAAGCATTCAGGACAAATATTTTTGGGCCCAGAACATGTGTGAGGTCACTGTGCCCTCACACAATGCCTCTGTGGAGATGGTGCCTGGTAATAGGAGCCGGGAAGCTGGACTCTGTTCCTGGAAGCGCCTCTGGCTTGACTCATCCTTAATCCATTATCCAGACCATCTCTTCTTGGTTCTGTATTGCTCCTGCCTCTGGAAGATGTGGCCACACACTCCAGCTCTGACCTTCAGGCATCCTTCAATCTCCAGTAGCCTGCGGGCAACTTCCTGGAAGCCACTGGGGGAAGCGAGGCCAGCCAAGCAGGGTGTGAAGGGGCCCAAGGGGTCACTCCCTTAGCAGCTCAGCTTAGGGTTATTGCAGAAGTCGGGGGCTGTTCACCAGCTCTGTCTTGAAGGCTTGTATTGGGATGGGAAGCTCTAAAACACTTCCTGAATTTAGTTCTGGGGCATATGCCAAGTGAGTAATTGCATATTTTTTTTAACAGCTTAGAGACACTAAGGACAGATGCATTTGAAAGCTTTTATATTCTGCAAGAGTAATAATTTGTTTTGACTTAAAATAAATTGGACATGGAGGGGAGAGGGGCCATGGGATGGGGTTGGGAGTCACACAGGCCCTTTCTGGATGGGCCATCAGTGACAGAAACCAAGCCCATGTACTTGAGACTGTCCAAACAGAGCATGACCAGATTTTGTTTGGCAAAGTCCTGTTTACCAGGGATGGCTTTCTGTGCTCATGACAGTTGTGAGGGCCCCTCTGGAAACATCTCTCCTCGTCTGATATGGTGGGGATTTGCACCTCTGTCCTGTGGCACACAATTAAAGACTGACAATGAGTGGCCTCCATGAGATAAACCAAGTTTGCCAGTAAAAATCACAAGATGTCTATGGAAGATTTCGGAATGTCATTTCAAGGTACAGGAATGAGGCCACCAAATGTCTGTTCCATGAACTGAACAATCTTACAATTTCTTTTTTTAAAAGAAGGAAACAGCTCATGATTTTCAGGTTCTTTGTGTTTAATTTGTTTGATTAAAATCTGAAGGAGAGATGAATATTTACTGCCTTTCTTGTATGGTAAGAAGCAGTGATTGAACACAAGTCAGGGACTGAAGTATTACTAAAGGTTATGGAGGGAGATTCTTAGTCCATGCACTGCTCTGAACAAATGCTATTGAGAAAATAAGAACAAAACAAAACAAAACACCCCCCACCCAAAAAAAAAATCTTGGTTTCTCCATCTTTCCCGCCTCTCCAACACCACTTCATTCATCCTGGTGGCATTGGGAGCAGTGTGTCACACAGTATATCTTTTTATCCAATCAGCTTTACTAGCAAATGCTCATTGCAATAAGTCCCTGGTCTGGTTCAAGGCCTCTGGTCTCTGGTACACCATCATCACTGGATCCTCACTGAATCTCCTCTGGGATATCCCGTGGCTATCCCGAGTCATGCAGATCTTGAGGGTATGGTGCCACAGGACCTTCGTGGAGCTCAGTTCCTTCATGAGCTCCAACAGGTCCTAGATGGGATAGATGTTAGGGTGGGCCAACCCAAGGCCTGGCTGTGGACCTGGATGGTAGCTTGAGCTGGTCAACCTGGGTCACTGGGGCTGTCTGCCTCATGAGAGGGGGCACAGCCAGTTCCCCTACACCCATGCCATCAGGGTCACCCATGGTGAGGATGGGGCCATCCCTTCCAAGAACAATGGTCAGCTCTTCTGTGAGGATTGGGGTCAGCTCTCTTGCTGCTGTGTTCAGGGAGAGGCAGGGCCAGCCTTCCCAGGACCAGCTTAGGCTGCAGCCAGCTCAGCATGGCTCTCTGATTTCATCATGCATGGTTCTTAGGGTCCCTTGAGGTGCCACAGGCCACAGACATCACCACAGACCTCAGCTGCATCTGGACCACGGACCCAGACATGGCCCTCGGCAGCAGCTCCGTCCCAGATGACATCCTGGCTCAGGGTGAAAGCACCAGCCACTTCAGTCAGGATGGTTCTGGAGTCTGCCTTATATTTTAAGACGGTCTTTCTGAACTTAAAGCTTACTGATTGGCTATATTGGCTGGCCAACCAGCAAGCTCTGGGAACTGCCTCTTGGCTTTCCTAGCCCCAGGGTTACAGAAGTCCTGGCCCCTTCTAGCTTGTACATGGGCACCAGGGATCCATACTTACCCCCTTATGCTTGTGGGGCAGGTACCTTACCAATTAGCTATCCCCAAACCCAGTGATGCCCATTTTTTCCATATATCCCAGGCTAGCCTCCAACTACCTATGTAGTCAAGGATGACCTTGTCCTCCTGAGCCTCCTGCTTCTACCTCCCAAGATGTGGGTTAATAAATGTCCACTATTAGGTCTTGTTCTGATGTGCTGGGGATCAAGGCAAGCACTCTCCCAATTAAGCTATACCCTCAGCCTCAACAGTAGGTATTCTTTAAAGCATGGACTGACAGCATATCTCTTAGAGAGCTTATAGGTTTGAGTCAAGGAAGGGCAAACTTATTGGCCCTGCGACTGTGTCAGCCTAGACTGGGGGTGGCATGGGGTTGGGAGGAGCCTGTACCAGCTGAGCTGACCCAAGAGGAAGTAGTTCCAAGCTCAGGTTGTATTCATCTGTAACAGTGTAGCTGTCGAGGATACTGAGGCCCTGAGAAGTCTCCTTGGTTTGAGAGGAGGTGGGTGTTAGTTACCACACTTTGATCTCCTTTTCCTGGAGCTAGACTTGCTTAGGGGCTTAGGGGAGATGTAGGCATGGGAGCTGTTTCTGCAGGCGCTGCCCATGTCTACAGGCAGTGTGTCCTTTGGTTCTACAGTGCATGTGTGATTTATATTTCTGCAATGCAGTCAGCATCAGATGGTCAATGGCACACGTTCCAGTGTCCTCACAGATGCTGTCAGTCCACAGGTCTGTATGCTCGGGTACCAGGAGAGCATCTCTGCATCTGGAATTTGCACGAAGTTCAAAGCGTTCGTTTTGGTAGATGTACGTATATTACTTCTGTGTAAAACAGGAAACATGCGGCAAAGGAATTGGCATCTTTGTTTCTTGTGAGCGTGATGCTAGGGAATCGAGCCCTGGGCTTTGCGCACGCTAAACCAGTGTTCTATTCTGGGCTGCACCCCACTTCAATAATACATTGTTAAAACCTCACCGTTGTAAGCCGTGTGGGAATGATAGTCTCTTGTGTGAATCTATGATTGTCACTTAGAAGTGCTATTAGTGTGCCCAGGGGCATCGACTCGTCTAAGAAATCACACGTGTCACCAAGGCTGCCTTCCAGAGAGTTTCCATTGACCGGGTCCATATGCAAGCGGCTGTCTCCCCACGATCCGAAGCACTGAGAACATGTGTTCTATTTTGTTTTCTCTAAATGTCTAGCATGTGTTGCTTAGCTTTTAATTTTTCTACTACTACTACTACTACTATTATTATTTTACATTACTGGAGTTGAATCTGGTGCTTTACACATGCTAGGCAAGAACTCTACCATTGAATGATAATAAAATAATAAATAATAAAATTTTTAATCTTATATTATATGTATGGGTGTTTTGCCTGAATATGTGTCTGTGCACCAAGTGTGCTCATTGCCCATGGGTCCCAGAAAAGGGAGTCAGATCCCCTAGAGCTAGAATGACAGACGGTTGTGAACTGCCATGCGGGTGCTGGGAATTGAACCTAGGTTCTTAACCACGAAGCCAGCCACGGCCCCAGCCCAAAGCCCTTTTCGTTTATTTTAGTTTTGCTCACACATATTCGTTATCACAATTATGGTTTCACTATGACATTTTCACAAATATGTGTAATGTTTTTCATGGACACCTGACTTGTCCCCTCTCACTTGGGCTGGCCTCTTCCCCCAGTTCATCAATCCCCTTTGCTGTTGTGAATAACCCATCCCCCAGAATCCTGTTAGAAACTAACTAAAACACAATGGGTTACAAAACCAAGCCAAACCAAACCAAAAAACAGAACCATGAATTAGAGAGAGAGAGAGAGAGAGAGAGAGAGAGAGAGAGAGAGAGAGAGAGAGAGAGAGACTTACTGAGTAACCCAGACTGGCCAATAACTCACTCTGCTGTGTAGGCAGGCTTTGAACTTGCGATCTTCCTGACTCAGCCTCCCACGTATCTGGGGCGAAGACCGGTGGCACCAGGCCTGCCTCGGCTTTCACTGCGAAGCTTGGGGAGGGCTATTCTTAGAAAACCTTGAACGGCACTGAAACATGAAAATGAAAAGGGAGGCCTCCCAGCCACACTCCCCGAAGATGTCTGTGTTCTGATGGGAGCCTTCCCGAGCCTTCTCTCCCCTCAGGGAGTCCGACACACACAGCACACAAGTGACCATCTGTGGCACACTAGGGTCGTATGCTCCTGCTCTCTGTCCAGTCACCTTTTTCCGCTTCCGATGTAAACATCTCTCTGTGCCCTTGTTTCTTTATGTTAGTGTAATGTGACTTATCCCACTATTCCGTGGCCAGAATGAGACAACGGACACTCACTTTAACTCTTTTTAATGCACATTTCTACGGGATGAATTTCTAATGGTTTGTTTCATCTATTAATACACATTTTGATAATTATTAGCCAGGATTCTCTAAAAGAACAGGACCAATAGACTGCATTATATATACATACATATGTACTGTATTATATATACATATTGTTAGGTATATCTATATACTGTATTGTATGCATATATTAACTACAACACTCATATATATATGTACAATACAGTATGCGCAGTATGTGTTATAGGATATATGTTTTTGCTGTAAGTTTACCATTTAAAAGTTTTATACAGTTTAATCAAAAGATCACCCCCCCTTCTCTTTCCTCCCTCTAGCCCCTTCCACAGCTCTCCAGCTCCTTTCATGTCCTCCAACCTCAGATTGATAACTACTTTTTCTTTGATTATTATTGATACACACATATATGTACAAATATATAATATATATGCAGTCTGGTATGTACATTTTTGTAGTTTATGTGTATATGGTTTTAAGGCTGACCACTTAATATTAAACAATGAATTAGGGATCTTGTCTCTGGAAGGGGATATATAGAATATATTATGTGCGTATTTTTAAAGGACATTTATTTGATTGGCATGTAAACATGACTGAAGGCTGGGTAATCCAGTAGTGGCCTTTCACTGTTTGTCTGTGAACCGGGAGCCTCAGAAGAAGGCAAATCAATGAGGCAGTTTCACCCCAAACTGAAGACCCAGCGGCTCCGTGGAGAGCCACTGGTGTGCGTCTGTGTGAAAGGCTGGAGAAGCTGGACTCAGGATGAACTCACTGGGGAGGGAGGAAGCCGATATGCTGACTAGCTCTTCCTTCCCCTTTTCCATCTGGATCCCCAGCCTGTGGAAGAGTGTTCCCCACATTCAGGGAGGGTCCCTTCTTCACAGACACACCATGAGTGTGCTTGGCATATGCCCTGGGCGTCTCTCAATCTACACTCGCCGTGACTGTGACCATCTCCAAATCAGCTCAGAACGGCCAGGGCTGCTCTAAGTTTGCCGCCCAGAGTGCCCATTTCCCTGCATTTGCCTGTTGGGCATTATGGAAATTTTCATTTTCCCCACTCAGTGAAAATATTTTTGTTTTAATTTTCTTTCTTCTTTTTTTTTTAATGGTGTGTGTGTGTGTGTGTGTGTGTGTGTGTGTGTGTGTGTGTGTGTGTGTTTCTTCTTTCTCTCAAAAGTAGGCTGCGGGTTAGAGCTAAAACCAGGCCGACTCCCTCTCCCCGGCCCAGCACTCACCAGAACCTCTGTGGAAAAACAGTCCTCTGGTCCTTATTTTTCTCTGCCTGACAAGTCCACAGGGTCTGCTTGTCTCCACTGCGCGTGCAGACTGTCACATTTCCAGCTTGCTGATGAATGGCGCTGCCGGTACCTGACATCTCAGAGCTGCCATGGTGGATGGCATCACTGCAGGGTGTCTGCACTCCCTCTGAAGTGACAAGTCTGCCTGGGCCCTTCTCTCAGCTGCAAGGTCTCAGAGGGATCGCCCGTGGGCAGAAAGTGGCAGGCCCCGTGGGGGGGGGGGCTTCTACACACCAAGACTCCAGGATGAGGACAGCTTGATCAGCAACTGAGCCAGAGAGTGACCCCTGACAACGTCCAGTGCCTTCCCAGACTTTCCTTCTTGTGAAAAGTCACATTGCCAGCACCTTATTGGCATGTACTTCAGTGCCTAGTCCTGATTTTCCATGCAGGCCTTGGAGAAGGCAGTGTAGAGTAGATCAGAAATGGGATGTGGCCTCCCCCAACCCCCGCCTCGGCCTAATTTCCTCTGTTCTACTCAAAAATAATATAATTTTATCTGCTAGTGAGCTGCCAGCCGTAAATCCATTTTCTCTGACTCGGTGGTGTGTCAAGGTTTCCTATGGAATCCACGGTGTGTGTGGAATTGATTTCTGTGCTTCCCCACGCCTCACGGTGTTGGTGTTCCCCTGCAGCCTGAGCTTTGAAGGGGCAGAGAGGAGAGCCGACGCTTCCTGGCCTGGTGGTTGAGTCTTCCCCATGCTGTGGAGGGTCTGACAGCTGGAGCCCCAGGAGGACAGGTTGGGCAGGGCTCTCTGGGCCTGCTGTTGCCCATGACTTTGATGGCCAGTGACTGTCAGGGCCATCAGAACCACTGAACTGCATACAGGTTTTGCTTCTCTTACCCGTCTGATTTATTAGAACTACGTCTTAAAAATGCCAATTTCGCTCTTTTTATTCTTGTCTGGTTTAGGAAAATCATTAAACCGAAGACGATAGACAGGCTAGTGTGTGAGAATATCAAGGTGCACCTAAGGGCTAGCAAGATGGCTTAACAGGTAAAGGCACTTTCTGCCAAGGCTGAGGACCTGGGTTCGATTCCTGGGACCGACATCGTGTAAGGAGAAAATCAGTTCCTGCCAGTTGTCTTCTGACCCCCACACATGCCTTACTCCCCCAGTAGAGAAATAAATGTAGTTTTAAAAAGTGCAAAGATGTACTCACAGGAAGACTACTGATGGTAGCGCCTGGCCACGTGGTGGTGTGCGTGGGCTCAAGCCAGAGTGTGCACACCCCGTTCTGTACTGCTAACCTGGGGCTGGGACCTGGGACAGCACCCAGATGTTCCACTCCTTCAGGAGCTGGGGTGTGGCCAGCACTCACACACTCAAGTCTTATTACCTCCAGAAGCTCTGGGTGCTGCCCTGCCACCCACCTGCTGTGAGCTCAGCTCACCCTGCTTGGAGGAGGGAAGATCTTTATCCATTTTGCTAGAAATTAACATTTACGATTTAGTGGAGCAAATAACTTGGACAAAATGGCAAAGGTATTCAGTGATGGATCTGAGTGAGATTCAGGTCCAAGTTTGTCTATGAGGAATCCGTGCAGATTCATGCTCAGAAGAAATGTCAAAGTCAAGTTGTTGAGGGACGACTTTGGCCTTTTGTCGCTGTCTTTGTGGGAGATGAACCATGTTTTCTGCGTTAATCTGATAGGAATCAGAAGTAGGAGGAGCCTTCACATATTCAGGGTAGCTGCGGTGGTCTGTCTCCTCGATGATACACTGGGCACAAGTGTGTGGCCCCGTTCATTCATGGCTACTTCAGGTCACTGTGCATAGAGAGTCCTGGCAGGGCACAGGGTCTGAGTTCGCTGATGTACTAGTGTGCCTGTATGGGGTGACAGGGTGTGTGTGTGAAGGCCAGGACAGACGAGGCTAACATGGGCAGCTTTGGTTCCCAAGGCTGTGGAGTCACATGCAAAATTCCCGACATCTTCAATGTCAGGAGTAAAAGGAGAAGCCGAGAAATGCAAAGACCTGGGAGCAGCTGGTCCCTGGAGGCTGATTTCTCATCACCATGAATCTATATTTTTCTGGTTTATTCTGTTGAACTGTTGGAAATGCACAAACTTACAAACTGCTGAATCGTTTTAGGTTACCAATAAACCGTAAAAACATACCAGGTGCCTTTTGGAGAATTAATGGCTGATGTTCACCAGGAACACATTGATATAAATTTGTTCAATCAAAGGACTTGTTCCCTAAGAGTTAGTTAAGATTAACTTCATTAAGAATATGACAATGTTCCTTAAGCAGAGGTGAAAGGAAATGTCCAAGTAGAGAAGGTAAATGGACGTTGACGGATGCCTGTCATATGCCAACCCCCCACAGCAACTCTCACAGGAAGTGGATGCTGTGTTTACTTGATAGACCATAGAAACTGACGCTGTGGGTGAAAGCGGCTGGACACACACATTTAACCACTTAAAAGCATAACATAGAAGCTTCCAGAACAGTGGTTCCCAACCTGTAAGTCATGACCCTTTGGTTATCAAATGACCCTTTCACAGGGATCACCTCAGACCACTGGAAAACATAGGTTTTTACAATGCAATTCATAACAGTAGCAACACTACAGTTATGAAGTAGCAACAAAAATAATTTTATGGTTGGGGCTCACCACACCATGAGGAACTGTAGTAAAGGGTCACAGCTTTAGGAAGGTGGAGAACCACTGGTCTAGAAGATGAGAGGAGAGGTTAGGAGAGATGTTTCTCCCTTTCTATACCTGGTGCAATATTCCTCTGCTTGTTTTTTTTTGTTTGTTTGTTTAAGAATTTTTTTATGTGTGTGAGTGTGTGGGATGAGGCTCCATCGATGGATATGATAGCATTTGGAGGTGCGTGGCTTTTGTAGGTAACTAGGTTTAGACGAGGTCCCGAGGATGGAGCCTCCCCAATGGGATGGGGAAACGGAAGAGACAAGAGTGTTTCTTCTTTACCTCAGTCAACCATGTGAAGATGGAGTTCCGAAGCGGCCAGTTAGGACCAGCCTTGGAAGGAGCAGGTAGGCACCTTTACCGCGGGCTTCCCAGCAACCAGACTCATGAAAAGGTCCACTTGTGCTGTTTGAGCAGTCCGGTCTATAGTTCTCTGTTCTACAGGACTGAGCTGCGGGCTGGAGAGAGGCCTGTCAGGGAAGCGCTCACCACACAAGCGCCAGGACCTGTGTTCGATTCCCGGAATCCTCAGAATAGGCCAGGTGCGGTAGTGTGCACTTACAGCATCAGTGCTGGGGCACTGAGGACGGTGGAAATGAGGCTCTCTGGCCAGGCAGCCAACTGTACTCTGCAAGCTGCTGGTCAACAAGAGGCCCCATCTCAAAAACAGCATGGACAGCTCCCGAGGAATGGCGCTTGTCCTCTGACTTCTGTATGCGTGTGCACACAAGTGCACACACACACACACACACACACACACACACACACACACACACACACTCAGTGATGAACAGACAAGGCAGATGCAAACATACTTCTGTATGCATGTGCACACATGTGCATGCACACACACACACACTCAATGATGAACAGACAAGGCAGATACAAACATACTTTCTTAAGTCAGAACTAGCTTCGCTGACAGTGCTGGGCTGGTGCGGGACCTCTCCACCTGCTCGCTGGTAATGTGTCGCACATCTGGTTTCTTTTCAAATGGTTGGCTTTCTTCGCACTGTATTGATTCCTCTGTGGTGCAGCCTCATGCGGCTCAGGGCGTCCCAGGTTCTTTCAGACACCTTATTTTCTCTTTGCGTGGTACTAATACATTTCCCTAGAGGGAGGGACTGTTGACGGTTCTGGATAAGCTGACAGAAAGGGGCGGGGTGAGGGCTGGGAAGATGGCTCACTTGGTAAAGCGATTGCTGTGCAATCATTGAGAACCTGAGCTGAATGCCCAGAGCTTGTGTCAAAAAGCCAAGTTCAGTGCCACATGCTTGACATCCAAGCACCAGGGAGGCAGAGACAGGCTAATTCTTGGGGCTTGGTGGTCAGCCATCTTATATGAATCGACAGGTCCTAGGTCTGTGAGGAATTTGATTAAAATGTGTTGCGTTTCTCTCATAATATTATCTCTGAAAACAATTACAAGAGGTTGTACCAACTGATTCTATCTTATTTTATGCATTCAGGACTCAAGGTCCTTAAACTATAAGGGATATTTTAAAGGTCATGACAGGGAACTTTTCACCAACACTCAGCTTCCTAGGATGTTACTACAGAGTCTCAATGGTATGGCAAAATGTCCCTGTAAGAGACTGCCTTGGCAATCTCCCACTCACACGGTGATGTAACCACTATGTGTTAGGAGCTGAGTCAGAATTGCTGAGAGAGACCGTGAAGCTGGCAGTAGGGTATATTTGGGAGCAGGTGCGTCGGCACCAATTGTGTGAAGGACAGGGCTTCACAAGCTCGTTAGGGTGGAGCAGAGTGTCTCAACTGCTGCATATTTGGCTTTGGGGGACAGATAATTCTTTGACAAGGCTCTGCTGCCACTGCATGATATGTGGCCACATTTCTGTCCTCTACACATTAAAAGCTCATGACATCATCCCCATGTGACTGATGAAAATATCTGCAGATTTTGTCTATAGCCCACCAGATCATGGTGAGAGCCATGGAACATCGAGAACCAGAGGCAGAGCTTTGGGAATTTCAGCAGCATGGTGGAACATGGCAGGTGGCCATGAGATAGGATCCAAGGAGTCTGTGTGCAGATGCAGAGTTGGGGGGGGGTGTGTGTCACAGACACACGTGTAGAAAGGAGTTGTTTAAAAACCTAAACTAGGTGGCATTTGTTGAGTTCATGGCAGACACCTTAATCTCATCAGCTCCTATAATTTTACAGTCACTCATCTCTTCAGATACAAAAATTGAGACTTGGAAGCACTCTGTGGCCCACGCTTTTGAGTCAGGGTCATGGACAGTTGGGTCTCAGCACACAGTCAGTACTTGGGGGCGGGGGGTGGACCTGACCCTGTGATCAGGCTCTTTCCATCATGCCTTGTCCTTTTCAGACCTCAGAAGCCTACCGTTAAGAAAACCAAAGTGTTGTTTTTGTCTCGTAGGAGACAGAGACAGGGG
Source organism: Peromyscus leucopus (assembly GCF_004664715.2). NCBI lineage: Eukaryota > Metazoa > Chordata > Mammalia > Rodentia > Cricetidae > Peromyscus > Peromyscus leucopus. Next base: position 52,437,126 of record NC_051085.1, read on the forward strand.
CCGAGCTCACGGCGGCGGTGAAGGATTTCTCCAGTCTAAGTGCAGGATTTCCCTGACATCTGTGTTTTTGGTGTGAACGCCCCTGTTCAGAACTTCTCCATTGTTTTCTCCCCTGTTCAGGCCAGCCAACAAGTCCTTACGGTGACGGCTCTCCTCTCGGGACTCTGACTAAGCCCCAAGCAGTCCCTTGGGCTACTCCTGTTTGCTGACCCCGAGGAAGTCTGGGCTGCCCTAGGCTTTTACACCGGTCAGTTCCTTCACCTGGAGTGCTCTTGTCCAGCAGCAGCTTGTCAGATCCCCCCCCCCATATGTATATGAGAGCATCCCCTCTCAGTATAATCATCTCTTTCTGCCATAGCGCTGACCTTTGGCCTTACTGACACATGTCCCTTACTTGTTTGCTTTCTTGCTCCCCTTCCGGGATGCAAGCCTCACAAAGGCGAGTTGCTAGGTCTGGTGTTCCCCATGCTTGCCATTGTTCGGTTCTGAAATGTCCCTCACATGGTACGCGCCTGTTTTCCAGTTAGGGTGGGGACTTTAAGAAGTGGAGGCTAATCAGAGGAAGCTAGGTCATGGGGCAGTACCCCGGACACTCCAGCCCTTCCTTTTTCTCTTTTTCACTTCCAGGCTGCTATGAAGTGCAGGGTTTTCCTCTGTGATGTGCTCCTACTGTGGTGTACATCCTTGCTGTGCCCAGTTAACCCCATTGTCCAAAGGAGCAGGGTTAAACAGTCAGGAAGTTAGACCTCTACAATGACAAGTCCAAGCAGACCTTTCTTCTCTTTAAGCTGATTGGTTCAGGCCTTTTGTATTAGTTACAAAATGCCGACTAATGCACAGTGGTAGGCTCGGAGACTACAGACGAGGAAATGGTGCTTAGTAGGTTCTGAGTCAGTGAGGTAACTTTCTTATTGGACAAGTTGGTTCACTGAAATGAAATATGGGCAGAAGGATGTATACACATGGATGCCCGTAGCTGGACACCACTGTGAGATCTAACCAACCTCTTATGTGGCCTGCCTGAAACACCACCTCCCTCTCTCCTGCTCCTTCAGCCAAGGTGGTCCTGGGAAGAACTCAGCGCAGTGGCATGACCTGGCACTTTTGGAGTTGTGTCGTCATGGTCTACTGCATCCTGTGAGACTGAGCTTGTCCTTGCCTGAAAAGAATAATCACATTTGGGAGAATAAAAGTAATTACTCTGCATTGCTTAATATACCTAATAAGTGTTTAATAAAGGATGTAAAATTCCCAGCTTTTCACCTTTGTAAATGTCACTCAATCTATAACCTAATTACTTCAATTTTCCATTTAGAAAATTAATTCATTTTGAAAGCATGAAAAATCAGCGAGAAATTTTCCTTCTTGGCCGAAGACTGAGAAACCCAGATGAGTTTGCAGACCTTCGGTTCTCGGAGGTCAAAAGCAGAGCTTTTCCAGTCAGCTAAATGGACTTCCACTTTCACCCCAGCTCCTTGAGATTGCTGAAGAAAATCAATTAGAGCAGACACTGGCTTCTCTGTTTTCACCCCTCCCCCTCTTCTCTGCTCATTCCTTCTTGCCAGGGACCTGCTCGATGCTCGGAGCTCTCAGCAGCAACATTGAGCTTGACAGTGTTTGAGGACCGAAAGGAGAAACTGCAGGAATTGTGTCAGGAACCTACAGCATGCGATGTAGTTAGCTAGGCATCTCTGTAGGCATCTCTGTATATTGTTTCTTCTTTGACGCCCACCCCTTTGTTGAGAGAAGAGAGGAACGGATAAATAGCAATCACATTGGTATTGTCTAACAGTTAATAAAGACTTAATACATTCCAAATGTTGTGTGAAATATTTTGCATAAATTATTTCATTTAATTCTTGTGAGTCTGTGAGGAAAGCATAGCAATTATATCATTAACCCCATCTTCTAGGTAAGAAAAGGGCTGTTTAGTGGAGGTAAATGACCTGCATAAATCCTCTAGCTTACAGACAAGTCTGATGTGGAATTAAATACAGTTTGTTCCCAGTTTAAACAAATCGAAGAATTTTCCAAGCCCTTGTAAGATTTTATGGACCACAAATACTCTATCAAGATGAAGCTTATCTCTTTCATGCTGCCCAAAGATGCTCCATTTAGCACTAAGATAATTAGTGAGTGCAAAATTATAATCAACTGAAAGACATCTACCACATGCAGTGTACACACACACACACACACACACACACACACACACACACACACACACAGAAACAGGGCTGAATTCTGTAGCCAGGTCTTTCATGCCCTATCACTTCCCATCAGATTTTGTCCTTCCTCAAATTTCCTTGCTAAACACTGCTCTGTCCTAGGGAGCCCTAGAAAGTTAAAGACTGAGGTGTCACAGTGACATCTGTGGTCCCCACTTGGACTAGGGAATAATTGAGAACTGAGCCTTTGGAGCTGCAGAGTCCCTTACATTCACCGAGGAGACAGAGGGCCAGGAAGTGGAAATGACTCAGGCCAGGGAGGGACCACATACCTAGGGAAGAAGCTCTTGCTCCTTGGGCTACACCTTCATGGAACTCAGAGACATGCCATGTCTAGATCATGCCCTTGAGATCTGATGTTAAGCCTCTTGAAGCAGATTTACAGGGAGGAGCCACCTCACTGAGGACTGGTGTGGCTTTATCAGCCCATGGCAGGTTCCTTAGGGAAACCAACACACCAAATACTAATTACAAGTTTTCTTTATGTGAAACAGCTTCAATACATCCTTGGGCTTTTGTTCTCTTCCACCCAGTGGAAGAATGATGTGTGTAACATTCACTTTTCTCTTCTGTCTTGCTCCCTCCTGATAGTGGGGGGGATAGTTATTAATGTCAAGGACCTCCCAACAGCTTAACTTATTCTGCTGTGCCTCCTGTTCTGGGCTGGGGTAATCCTTCTCTTGGATATGGTAGGCTTTCTATCCAGGGCTGGTGCTGGAATGATGGGGATGTATGGTTATGTCTGTACATGCCCAGCAGATAAAAAGAATGATGCCTGTTTCCCAGACAATAGGACTCCCAGGGTGTTGCTCGCACTGAGGAAAGAGGGTCATGAGTGCCGTGTGCAGATATCACAGGGAGCAGGTTGCAGGAAGCACTTGGTGGAACTTTCAGGTAGAATACAATGTCCCTACCTCTAGGGTGACAGGTGTAGTCCAGATGGAAATATGAAGGTTCTCCCACTCATTCCTGAGACGAAAACACATGGATTGATAGAGTGCTACTAAAATTAATAAGATATTTTCACTTAAAAAAAAAAGCTCTTTCCAAAGTCTAATGAGACATATAATCCTGCCGTACTTACTCTTCTATTGCTATGAGACAACACCATGAACAAGGCAACTTATAAAAGAAAGCATTCAGCTGGGGGCTGGCTTACAGTTTCAGAGGGTGAGTCCATAACCATCATGGTGGGAATCACAGTGGCATGCAGGCAAGCATGGTGCTGGAGAAGCAGCTGAGAGCTTTAGCTCTTGATCTACAGGCAGCAGGCAGAGAGAGAGAGAGAGAGAGAGAGAGAGAGAGAGAGAGAGAGAGAGAGAGAGAGAGTTCCTAATTCTTCCCAAACAGTTCCATCAACTAGGAATCAAACACTTAAATCAAACATTAAAATATATGTGCTTATGGGGGCCATTCTCATCCAAACAACTACAATTCCTAAAACCTAGAAATTGTGGGCTGGAAGACTTTCTTCTTTGTAGTGATCTGAAAGAAACTTGCATGAGGCTAGACCCTGAGGGATGGGGATGGGGACTGGAGGAGCTGGGATTGCTGACATCCAGCACTGTCTATGCTTTTGTTTGGGTTTCTAGGGTTCTCTCTGGCAATGTTCTCTAATAATATATAAATGCAGAAAGTGGCTCGGAAACAAGGCCAATGACCTTGTCAAGTTAGAAAAATACTATTTCTTGAGATGAAAGTTTGGTCCCAATATATATCAGTTACACTCTGGGTCAGATGTATGTTGAGATATTACACATTGCAGCATTTTAACTCACATAAAATAATTGTATCATTTTTTGTTCATTAGGGTTGTGGATCTTCCAGGAGTGGTGTCTTGCCGGGACAATGGTTCATGCTGAGAAATTGGTGTTGTGGAGACCTAGGATAGAACCAAACATGACGGGTTAAAAAAAAAGTCAATGAAATGTTTCCTATTGATATTTGGCTCTACTCATAGATGGATGCCTAGCCCAATGGTTTTCAGAGAGGCTTCACCCAGCAACTGATGAGAAAAGATGCAGACACCCACAGCCAAACATTGGGCAGAGATTAGGGAACACCATGGAAGAGGGGAGGAAGGATTGTAGGAGCCAGAGGGGCTGAAGACATCACAAGAACATGACCCACAGAATCAACTAAGCAGGGCTCATAGGGGCTCACAGAGACTGAAGCAGCCATCACGGAGCCTACATGGGTCTGAGCTAGGTCCTCGGCATATATATTATGGTTGTATAGCTTGGTGTTCTTGTGGGACTCCTAACGGTGGAAGTGGAGGTGTCTCTGATTCTTTTGCCTGCTCTTGGGACTCTTCCTCCTACTGGGTTGCCTCATCCAGCCTTGATATGAGGGTTTGTACCTAGTCTTATTGTAACTTGTTATGCTGTGCCTGGTTGCTATCCCTGGGAGGCCTGCTCTTTTCTGAAGGGTAAAGAAAGAGGAGTAGATCTGGGGGAGAGGGGAGTTGGGGAGGAACTGGGAGGAGCGAAGGGAGGGGAAACTGTGGTCAGGATGTGATGTATGAGAGAAGAATAAATAAAGTTTTTCAAAAAGAAAGACATTAGCATTGTGTTTTGCATGCAGACAATTGGGAAGCTGGGTGAAGGCCTTTAGAGTGATACTCTTTGAAACTGCCTTTCTTTTCCCCCTGCATCCAGGTTGTATTTTATTTATCTATACTTTGAAGTTTTTAATGGTGAGATCTGTTTTACTTACAAATATCCCCCCTTGTGTGTGTGCTCCTGTGCATATAGGCATGCATATACCACAGTTCACATGTGGAGGTCAGAGGAATCCTTGGTTGCTGGTCCTTGACTTGCTCGGTGTGTGAGACAGTCTCTTGTGTGGGGCTGTGGTCACCAGGACAGCTCTCCGCTGAGCTTCTGAGGACTGTTCCACCTCCACCTCCCATCTCACCAGAGGAGTAAGCACTGGAAAGTTTTATGCCCATGGACATGTCCCTGATTATGTGGAGTATGAACCCAGGTCTTCAAGCTTGAATGGCAGGTGCTCCATCTACTGATCCATCTCCTGGCCTGGGAACTTAGTTTTTTGTTTGTTTTGTTTTAAGGGTATTGTGAATGATGAAATACGTGTTGCTGGTTTTACATCCGTTTCTAAACTTTAAGCACATTTCTGTATGTGGATGTTTACCATGAAGGGGAGACATTGGGGCCTTCAGTGAGGGAGGATGGCCCTGAGACTGTGTGACAGAGCCTGTCTACACACAGCACTTGGAGATGTGCTTGAGATGTGCTTAGGGCTGTGGAGAGCTGTGATGATCGGATAGGTAATGTCTTCCCAGGTTAGGAAATCTTTCCTTTTGTGTGATTAACTCAATACACAGGAAACTGCTTGCAGGTACCCAGTTTTGATCTTGAAATGTGACTCCTCCATACAGATCAACAATATAATAGGTTTTAGCAATGGTATTTAATAATAACGTGGTGTGTTCGTTAGTTTTTATTGTCAATTGGACACATCTGGGAAGAGAGAACCTTAACGGAGGGGTTGTGCAGATCCGATGGGTCTGTGACCATGTCTGTGGGGAATTATCCTGATTGATTGATTTAGGAAGGCCAAACCCAACATGGGTGGAACCATCTCTAAGCAGGTGGGCCTGGGCTGTGCAGTAAAGACGGCTGAGCAAGCCAGCGGGCGAGCTAAGCAAGGGCACCCCACAGTGCCACGCTCCGATTCTGCGCAAACTCGGACTCTGCGCGAGTTCCTGCCCTGACTTCCCTTCGTGGAGGCCCAGGACCCAGAAGTGTAAGTCAAACAACCAACCCTTTCCTCCCCTTAGTTGGCTTTGGTCACGGTGCTTATCTCAGCAACATGAAACACACCAGGACACAGGGTAATGACGGAGATGTGGCGGTGATATGGGGCCCTAGGAATCGAGGTAAAAAGAGGTGTGACCCGAGAGTGTAGGGCAGGGATCGGGATTGCTGTTGGGTTTCTTTAGGAGAGAGCTTCCCAGGTGCTCGGTGTGAGAGCCTCGGGGGGAGGATCTCAGTGTGGGAAGGGGCAGGTAACGCCATAGTGACAGAATCCTGAGGTACCTCTCCGGAGCGTCTAAGGGAGGACAGCTACTGTGGAAACACTGCTTGCCCGTGTAAGAAGGCGGCCTCCCTTTGCGAGTGAGACTTCCGGCTGATGGAGGGCGGAGCCTCACTGGGCATTTTAAAGAATTTTATTTGTGTATTGTTTTGTCTCTGTGTGTATGCACATGTGTGCCACAGCATGTCTGGAGGAGAGAGGACCGCTGGCAGGAATCACTCATCTCCTCCTACCGTGTAGATTTGCCAGATCGAACCCGGGGTCAGGCTTGGCAGCGGGCGCCTCACCCTCAAGCCAGTTCACCGGCCCCTCCTCCAGGCTTTGCAAGGCCAGTGCCCTCCAGAGTGGAGCGTCCTTGGCTTTCTCCCCCATCTGCTAAGTCTGATGCTGGCGGGTGTTACGGTGCAACAATGCATCCCAGGACACCCCCTCCCGTGGTATTTTTCAAGCTCGGGTGATATGTGAACACCCATGGGAGAATCAGGATTTTTCTCTTAATCTGGATGTTGCAAATGAGGCCAGCCGAACTGCGCTTCTCCGTGGAGTGCTTCTGAATTGGCACCAGGAGGGTTTTTGAGTTATTTTTAGGGGGTGTCATCTAGGCGTTAAGTGTGCTGTCTCTTACAGGGTCCTGAAACACCAATACTGATTCTGATGGGAACCATCTAACTTGCACCTTGCAGTCCTTTCTGGACAGACTCCAATCCCAGGCCAACAGACACAAGTTGGAGCTTTAAACACTAGTGACCTCAACAAGGTTGCCAAGAGTCCCCTGTGAAACCATTAGGAAGGGTTCTTTACCACTGCCCAGCACACATGTAAATGACTTTCAACTTGTGCCCCCCCCTCCCCCAGGAGCGTCACTATCAGAGACCCAGACTCTAAGCTGCGCTTCCCCTGGTCTCTGAGACACGTGCTGGAGTTAGGATCAGGCTACCAACAGTAACAGACAAACCCTAAAATTCCACTGGCTCCAGACCATCAGATGAACAACACACCCAGTGCGCTCAGTAGATGGTCTTCTGCGTGGTGACCAGGGATCTAAATACATTCTTGTTTGGACTCTGGCATTTTCTGTGTGTGGCTTCCATGTTCAAGGAGACGGGGAAGGGAAAGTACATTAGCACCTCGGTTTAGCCCTGAAAAGACTCCTGTGCACCACCCTTTATTAAGAAGTGGTGCTATGACCCTGTGAAAGGGGAGTAGGGAGATGAGGCCCCTGCCCAGCATTCGCTTCCTGGTAACCTCTGAGAGAAGAACTCATTGTTGTTGGGCAGTTTGCTGGGTGTTTCTGCCACCACAGACTACCGCGTGCTTTGTTTTCTGTAAAGGGTCTGGATATCCTGACAATATGAACCCGATGTTTTCCTTCCTGAAGGATTTTGAAAAGTATCCATTCTCTTAAATTAATTAATTAATACTTGTGTGCATGCTTGTGGAGGCCAAATGACATTTTGTGGGGGTCAGATCTCTCTTTCCAGCCTGAGTTCCAGGAATTGGAGGCAAGTGTTTACACACTGAGCCCTCCTTGCTGGCTTGAAGGCGAACCTGCCTTAGAGAACCTGCCTTGTCCCCTCAGTATGGGCAAACTGTCTGGTCTCAACCTTCCACAGCCTCTGCTGGCCGGCCATCTGCAGCAGCTCTCTGAGCTGTGACTCAACGGCAAACAGTGTGGGTCTTCACACTGTGGACAGCCTTGCTGTTAGAGAGGCCACTTCTGATCTCTGTGACATGTAGTAATATGGTGTCATTAGGGAGAAACTGTTCCCAGGGCCATTATAAATGTCAAATTTGGTCAGAGGAATTCACTGTGAATGCTGCATGCCAGGCAATCCCTTAGCCTCATCTAGAAAAATCTGGAATATTGTATGGTGGCCACATTTGACATGGCTTTTCAATAACTTAGGGATATGCTCACCAAGGTCTTGGTTTCGTCTGTAAAATTTAGAGCTCTGAACGACGCTGGGTCATTCTGATTAATAGCACACTGCAATTCCTCACGAGCCTTTAGTTCTTTGTATTGTCAAGAACTTGAGGTCCCTTCTGCAGGCCCATGCCTTTTCCAGCTGCGATCAGAGGTCATCTCTGTTCTTGGCTCATAGATAGTTCTTGAGTCTACAAGGCCAGCCTCAGCAGGCCCAACCCTCCCATGATCAGCTCTGCCGTGGCTCTAGCACATCCTCTTGTCCCCTTCTCTCTCATTTTGAGGACTCAACACTCACGTTAACATTTCTGAATAATCAAGATTTAATCTCCCTACCTCAGAACCAACTGACTACCAAACTCAGTGCCCTTAAGTTCTCCATGTCTGGGATCCTATCACACACTTTCAGAATTCGGACACTTTGGTGTGGGCATCTTTGGGAGGGAGTGGTCAGTTTTCTATATATTCAGATTTAATATCTTTGCTGTGAGTCATTGCTATTAAAATGTTAAAGTCCTTCATATCCAGATTTATTTCCTTCCATACTCTTTCTTTTCCTTTTAGAAATATTTCTTAATATAGAAATCTTTTGAAACAGATTTTCTGATGCCTAATCCTGCTTTAACTCCAGAGCAACTATTTTGGGCATACTTGACCAGAATAGATATGATGTTGCCTTATTTACCAGTAGCTATTAAGAGAAGATAATAATGCATATTATCATTTATTCTTCCTTCTTGGAAGCTCCAACATCACTAGAAAATATGCCATGGTAGATAGCCAAGACAAACCATGAGTGAACGAGCAAGCCTTCAGTATGGGAGGCAGCTTATTGCCACAAATCAAACCTGGAAAGACTCCCCATTAGCTGTCTGCTGTATGAAGACTGTTCCTAAGGGAAAAGGAAGAAATTTGAAATTAAATGCAAAATAGCACCATCACAGAGCTTGCTGCGCGGAAACACACAGTGCACTCTTGGCACCTGTCTTCATGCCGTAGTTGACATCTTCAGGTAATTAAAGGGATGTTGTCGGGAAGCCTTCCCAAGCCCTCCAGTGGAAGAGGCCATGGAGGGACCATGCATCATGAGTTCAAGGTTTTCTGTTGTTGGCCTGCCTCACCCGTCTGTCTCTTAGAGCTTTTCACATCCATTCCAAGGAACTCTTGCCAAGCTTGTGCAGGCAAATGATTTTGCTCATGAGCATCTCAGGCTGTGGTCCAGCCTCAGTCTCCTGCTCCCTGATTCCTCTCCCTGCGTGGCATCCTCCTTGTGCAGGTACCAGCTGATGGTCCCCAGGGAGACAGTTTAGCCTGGCCTGGCTGGGAGGCGTGAAGGACAAGGACTTGGAGAAACAAGGGGAAATTCCATTTAACCAGCAGCATAATATGTGTGTGTCTGAGCACAAAGGCCTTTTCCACAGGCAGACTCTGCCGGCCTGTGGCTCTGCTGCGTGAGAGGAGAAAGGCCAGCGAAGCTGCCGGAAGAGAAAGGCGGGCCATTGGCAGAAATCAATGCTGTCCTTTGTGGCGCCTGACATTTGAGGGGCTCGTTATCGGGATTGCTGGCTGCTTTATCTAAATGTATCTCCCCGGCTGCCAAGCCAGGCTGATAGGTAGGACGTGTGATGGCCCTGGGAGATATGGGTCCAGCTGCTGTCACATTAGAGAGGTAGCCTGTCCCCACCTCCAGGGCCTGCCAGGGACAGAGTGGCTGGGAAGGTATGTGACTCCTTCTTCTCTCAGATGTGGTTTTGTTGCCCTTGTGGGCTTTGGGGAAACTGCCAGAGAGAAAACCCATCCCTACACCAGCCCTCACTGACTCTCAAAATAACAAGGCCCCAGAGGCAATCCAGGTCTGCCAAGGAGCAGGTAGAAGGGGACAGGAAAGCCCCAGGTATTCACATTTAGACGGTGTGATCATCCCAGTGTCTGCAGCCCCCCCACACACACACTCAGACTCTCTCTACTCCCCAGACCCTGGCTAGACCCTAGGAAGGCTGAGACCAATCTATTTGGTGCGGCCTCTGAGTTTTCTTTGCAAGTCTGAAGGGCAGAACATGCAAACCCATCTACCCAGTGCAGTGGTTCTCAACCAGTGGGTCACAACCCCTTTGGGGATCGCATATCAGATATCCTGCATATCAGATTTTACATTACGGTTCATAACAGTAGCAAATTACAGTTACGAAGTAGCAACAACATAACTTTATCTTTGGGGATCACCACAACATGAGGAACTGTATTGAAGGGTCACAGCGTTAGCAAGGTTGAGAGCCGCTGGGCTAGTGTGATGTCTAACACAGCGCAGATGCTCAGCACTTTGCTCTCCACAGTCTGCACTGAGTCTGGTAATTAAATCCTTCGTAGGACTGAGGATGCATCTGAGGGATAGCTAGTCTAACGTGAGGTGTAGCAACAGAGCAGAGAAGGAGAGATCACCCCACAGCCCTCTGTCAGGATGACTCTAAAACCCACAAAAACCCCCAACACCAATCTTGATGAGGATATTAAGAAACTGGATCCCCACTGCCACTGCAGACACTGAGCCCTAGACAGCCCTCCATGAAGATGCGGTGGTTTAAAAGAAAATGGGCTCCATAGGCTCCTAGGGAGTGGCCCATTTAGGAGGTGTGGCCTTGTTGGAGTAGGTGTGGCTTTGTTGGAGAACATGCATCACTAGTGGTGGGCTTTGAGGTCTCAGAAGCTCAAGCCTGTCTAGTGTGTCACTCTCACTTCCTGCTGCCTGAGGATCCAGATGTGGAACTCTCAGCTCCTTCTCCAGCACCATGTCTGCCTGCATGCCGCCACGCTTCCCGCCATGACAATAATGGACTAAACCTCTGAACTGTAAGCCAGCACCAGTCAAATGTTTTCCTGTGTAAGAGTTGCTGTGGTCATGGTGTCTCTTCACAGCAATAGAAACCCTAACCAAGGGGGGGAAAAGAAAAGAAGAGAAACTGGATCCCCTGTGCACTGTTGGTGGAATGCAAAATGGTCTGGCCACTGTGGGAAAACTGTAGAGTTTCTACACTATTGAAAAATAGAGTCTCTGGGCTGTGATAGAGCACTTGGAGATAGCAAGGCTAGTATCAGGACCCGAGTTTGATCCCAGAACCTCAGAACCCACATTAAAAAAAAAAAAAAGCCTGGCATGGTGCCATGTGCTTATAAACCTGGTGTTGAGGAGGCAGAAACAGACAGGCAGACTCCTGGGGCTCCCGGTCTAGCCAGTGTGAACTACTCCACAAGGTCCTCGGGACGGTTAAGGTAATGTGGACCTCTTTCTTAGCTACCTTTCTTATTTCTCTGACCAAATATCTGACAGGAAGCAGCTTATGGGAAGAAGGGTTTGTTTTGGCTTCCAGTTTGACGGGATACGATCCATCATGGTGGATGGCATGGCGGTAGGAGCCTGAAGTGGCTTGCCACACCGTATCCACATTCCGAGAACAGGGACAACAGAGGAAGTGGGCCTGGGCTATCAAGCCTCACGTCCGTCCTCAGTGATTCCCTGCCCCCAGCAAGACAACCTCCTAAAAGTCCCACAAGTTCCAAAACAGCTCCAGCACCTGGGAAGTGAATGGTCAGACATGTTAGCCTATGGAGGACATTTCACATTGAAACCACAACGGTTGAATATCCTTTATCCATAATGCTTGAGACTGGAATAGTTTAGATTTTTATTATTTTTGTATTTGGAGATATTTGGATGTTTATTTTAATGTGGTATCTTCGGAGTGGGACCCAAGTCTAAATAGGAAATTCATTTTTGTTTCATAAGTATCTTGTGCACGTGGCCTGAGATAATTTTGTTGATATTTTTAATAATTTTGGTCACAGAACAGGATTTCAAGATACGGAATTTTTTTTTCTTCTTCTGCCACAAGTTGGTGCTTAAAAGTTGCTAATTTGGAGCATTTGGGATTTTTTGGATTCCAGATGTTCATCCTGCTCTAGGACTCTGTGAGGCAGGTCCTCCAGTCTCTGTTTATCAACCTGGTACTTCAAGGAAGAGACATTCTTCCCACACTGCGTGCAGGAATGAATTCATGGTGATGGAATTGTGCCCTGCCCTAAGCATGTACACTCCACCCTCTCTAGACCCTGTGTTCAGATACCTCTTTCCCCTGCATTTAAAATGTATTTCTTGGACTGGGGATGTCCCTTATTTGAATGTTTGCTTGGTGTGTATGAAACCCTGTTTATAATTCTCAGCGCCACAAAAGTCGGACATGGTGGTACCTGCCTGTGTTTTCAACACTTGAAAAGTAGGAGCAGGAGATCCGGAAGTTCATGCTCATCCTTAGCTACATACAGAGTTCAAGATTGGATTGGGATGCACAAGACTCTGTGCAAATAATTAACTAGCTAACAAACTAAGTAATGTTTCTTCTATCGTCCATTTATAAAGTCTTACATAGCATTGGTGGTCTCAAAGGAAGGGTGAATGGGAAGAAGGAGTTAACCTGTGCTACAGAAGCACTGTCAGGTGAGTAACAAGGTCCTTTACAAGTGTCTCCTGAACTTCAGTCCTCATCTCCCTTCCTCAGTCATCCCCAGCCTCTCTTTCAGAGATGTGATGAGGGGCGGGCTCAGTGAGTGAATGTGTTTGCTGAGCAAGCCTCACAACCCGAGTTCAGTCCCTGGAAGACCTGGCTCCTGGTCACTGTCCTCTGACCTCTTACACACACACACACACACACACACACACACCTCCCCCACCGATAATCATGGATTAGAAACGTTAGAATTAACTGTGCTGCCTGAATGTTTTGGGGATCCGCACCGACTCACGTTTGCGACAGCGGGGGGGGGGGGGCATGGATGGGCAAAACGGGGAGAGATCAAGCGTTATTTTGGCCTGATGTTGGTCTTTTTTTCTGAGGTGCTTCAGAGACCTTAAGTGACTTAAGGAACAGCACGAACTTTCCGTCATCCGCAGACAGAGCGATGCCCATGTCTCCATTCTCTTTAGCTGCAGAGAATTCCTGGCCAAATATGATAATAATTAATTAGTTGTGCGCTTCCAGCTCTGGTGATTGCCTCTCATTAGAAGCTGAGGGGCCCCTGTGTGGCTACATGCTTGGCTTCATCCCATGGTGCTTAGGGAGGCTATATAAAGAAAAGCAACATTAGTATAATTATGAGAAAGAAAAAAAAAAAGCCAGAATCTTGTCATGTGACTTATTTATGAGGTTGATGCCTCTTTCCTGAGATGTTGTAAGCAGGATAGCTGAGGCACTGTTATTGGAATGAGAAAATAATACCCTGATGGTCGATATCGGCAACACAACTCTGAACGCAGGAGCGAAATAAAAGCGAAGCCCTTTCAAGTACAGGTGGCATTTTAGAGGGTGCCGCTGCACTTTGCTCTCTGGTAATTTGGTTTTTCGAGCGGCTGTGAGATCTGATTTACCTCAGAGCTACTGTCTGTACTGTTAGTGCTAATGTTGTGCCGGGTGAGTGAAGCGTGAAAGGCCATCTTTGTTCTCAGGGCAGCCATGATTTCTGTGTCCTTAAAGTGGAAGAAAAGCAGGGTCCGTTCTTGTTTCGGTTTCTGAATGTTCAAGAGGATATAATAAGCAATGTAGTAACAGCATAATCCTGTGTGTTTTGTAGTGAAGGTGGACTGTACTGCGGCTGTCCCCTTCCTCTGGTGGGGTTTGGTCATCTGCAGAAAATTCACATCTTCCCAGCTTTGGACCGTCTGAGTCCTTTGGGGGATGTCTGTGACCGGAGTCTCTTTCTTCTCTGCCATCCTTTTCAGGCACTCTGGGACACCCAAACCCTGGTGTACATTGTACCACTTCGGTTAAGACTTCTAAATCAGCAAACCAAGGGGCATTTGGGGATCCGCATCCTAACAGCATATATACCATTTCAGCTGAAACCTTTGCAGCTTTTGTAGTGTGTGCTGTGCCTTGTCAGGTCACCCCAACTCCTGCTTCCGTATTGGTGGAGCTGGTGATGCCCCCATTGTTGCCTTCCCTCTCCCACTCAGCCCCCCAACCAAATATCATGGATATTTGGACGTTTATCTCAAGTCCTTTCTTAATGCCATAACATCATTCACTGGGACAATCTTAATGAGCTGGTAATTAGTCATTCATTGGGACAGACCTAACAGTTTAATAGTCAGTCTGGTGGGAAGAAGGGAAGAGGGAGGGGGAAGGAAATGTCAGGCTCGGAAAGAGTCAAGAAGGTGGGGGGACCTACGGGATCCCTGAGAGAGCAGTTTGTCAACAAAATGGATCAGGCTTGCAGGCAGTAAAACTTTCAAATGACCTTCATGTCAAAATATTAGGCTGCTTTTTTCCGCTGGATAGCAGTTTAATAAACATAAAAAGCACACATATCATTCAGAGTGTGGCAAAGTTTGTCTCAAAAATGTAGGGCTCCCTTTTTAAAGAAAGAATAATGTTTCTCCATGTGGTGGAGAAAATGACACTGTGTCTCAGCCTTCTGTGGCTGGAGGACAGGTGTTTCCAGCAGCTACTGGAGCTCCTTTGCCCTTTCTTCTTGTAGGAAACACTGAGCTGTTAATGTAGCTGAATCAACAGATACAAGTGTGAGAGGCACAGATCATACAGAAAAATTTAGTATTTCCATTTAGCCAAGATACCTGCAGGTTTTAGAAATTTGCAAGTACTCAACAGCATTCCTATGAGATGCATGGTCAGAGGCGGAGTTTCCATGAAGTATGTGTGTGTGTTTGTGGGGGTGGGGTGGTGGGGTGGTGGGGTGGTGGGGTGGTGGGTGGTGGGGTGGTGGTGGGGGTTATCAGAGCTGTGGAGGACATGTAATTTTTTTCTTTGCTGAATAATTTCTTCTCAAGGTTAAACTTCCGGAAGGAAGGAAGTGTTTGAATTCAAACTGTCTAAATGGCAGGAAATGTAAATAAATATGTCCCAAAGAAGTCATAGTTTCTATTCTATATGAGTTCTCATATCGGGGGGAACACTGGCTCACTTGATAAGGGCCTCGGTCAGGTGTTAACAGAAATGCAAAGGGGGAGGAGCCAGTCTGGGGAACTCAGAAACAACCCTGACATGTGGATGACAGAAACCCAGAAGAGATACACAGGTCCCTGCAATTGCTTGTCGGCTTCTGCTAATGCCGCAATAAAGATAGTGCACACTCAGAGTGTTTTGTCAAGAAAAAAGCACAAGACACACATCAAGTTTCATAGTTGCTGCTAGAATTAAAAGGTGACACCTTTTTTTGTTTCGGGGGCATAAGTCAGAATGAGCCTGTTTTGCGCTGTCACTTTGGGCTTCTAGATCAAGAAAATCCCTCCCCGTACCTGCCCAGCGCACTGCTATGTGAGTCCTGACCCTCTGTCTCCCATCAGCCTCCTCTGCTGCTTGTTGACTCTCAGAACACACACATGTGACTGGGGTGGGCATGCCCCTGCCTTCTACAAGTTCCCCGGTGATACCACTCCAACTGGTCCCATGGCAGAAGGCTGGCGTTTGTGGTCCGTTTAAGGGTTTTGTTTCACAAGGCTGTGTGTGGGCTCAGACACTGTTTGCTCTCTGGGTTCCAGCTACAGGATGGGTGTGGCTCGGAGGTGGTGGGAGGTGGTCAGCTGACTCTTCACAATGTCACAACAGGACTGTGTGAGCATAGGTTAGTCAGGATGAGCCTCATGGTTTTACTGTGGGTGAGAGTGTGTGTGTAAGGGAGGGTCAGAGAGTGCTGGTTATCCTTCCACGGGCGTGAGGTGAGGCAGGCTCTCATTGCCCTAGCGCTTACCAAGCAGTCTGGGTTGGCGGCCAGTGATCCCCAGGTATCTGTCCATCTCCACCTCCTCAGCACTGGGACTACAAGCACACGCTACACTGTGTAGTATTATTATTTACTTTAAACATGGGTGCTAGGAATCAAACTCAGGCCCTTGTGCTTATAAAGTCAAGGACTTTGTAAGCTGAGCCATCTCTGCCCAGGTTTACTTTTGAAAGAATGCAGTACCATCAGCTCATATCTGTTGTCTACTTCTAGCTTCTAAACAAGGAAGGTCTGTGTCTTTGATGTATGTGGTAAGGCTCTTTAAAATAGAAAAGAGCTCAGTTTCCAGTATTAGAAACAAACACAGACAGAGGCACTTCTCCATGGCTTGGGCTGGCATTCAAATTGGCATCGGAGTAGGACGTGGTAGGGTGGAGTAAGTCCAAGACTGGGACTCCCAAAAGGGGTCACAAAGATCTTTGACTTTGGGGTTACTTAACAACCTGGAGGCTAGTCTAGCTTGTAGCACCGTCTGTGGCTTGAATTTTTGTTAGAACACTGATTTCCCATCTGAGCCATCCCATCCTCTTCTAGTTGCCGACACGCTGCACATCTGGGACCAGAGCAACTGTGTGTCTCTAGCAGCTATTGGGATCTATTTTTAGAGCCCAAAGTAGTCTCAGTAGCTCTGGACTCTTTGGAGCCATGCTCAGGCAGGCTCACAGGGAGAAAGCCACCAGGCTCTGTGTGCCTGTGTGTAATGAACTGGTTCCCTCAGACATCACCCAGCAATGATCACAGTCTCTGGTGCATGGCCTTGCCTACAGCTCACTGCCCCATGACTCAACTCCTTTGCTGATGAGCAGAAAATGCTTTAATGAAGTGAAGAAACCCTCTGTGATTAAGTATTCAGTCCAACTCTCTCCAAGTTTGGCCAAGGATCCTAGAAGGATCTCTTCGCTTCAAAACAAATGGCGGACTTGCTTGCCCACAGCATGTGATTTTCATTTACTTGGTGCTAAAACTGGACAAGTCAACTTTAGCATCCCTGAAACAATCCATTTGCATGTTTTGAAATATGAGAGGAAGGCTTTTTCTGTAAGAGACGAAGTGGGACCAGCTTTAATTAGCCTGTATTTTGCTGTATTTACTTGCAGAGCTAAGAGCTATCTGTATATTCCACTATTTAGGTCATCCTCTGTCCCCCAAAAGGATTAGTCTAGACCTATGAAACTCCAGGAAGCTGAGAGAGTTTAAACAAACACAAGAGAAGATTTAACCCTTTAAAAGCATGCGTTCTTTCCAACTTTGTCCCTTTATACAGAGTGACTGCTATTCTGGGTGAGCCAGTGGCACCTACCTATTCTAATCATTGATACTTCTATGGTTGTCACAGCCAGTCCTGGTTGGTCACCTTTAACTTTCCATGATCATTATTGTTGTATTTACTGAACACAGGGCTTTCCTAACTCTACGCATCATTGTAGGCTGAGGCCAACATGGCCCTCGAAACGAAAAACAGTGTGTTGGCTTGACCCATCCCTGTCTTGTTGAGATGGTGGTGAATATGTATCCACAGACAGGGTCCTTCTCCAAGAGGGACAGGTAGGACAAACACTCTGGACCTGGGACTGGGGAGGAGAGTTGGCTAGGGGGCACCATTATTAAAATTCAGTTAAAAAGGGCTATTCCTGATTCAGTAATAGATTGTCAACATATGTTCTAGGCTTGTCGGTAATCATGACCCGTAATCTGACCATTCCTGCCTCAGAATTTATTTAACATTATGTAAAATTACAGGAACTTCACACCACAGGGAATAATGTCAAAGAAGGACTTGGCATGCAAGCATATGGTTAGGGATTTTTCACCCTTGGCCACACTTGGTACAGCTGTCAAAGTTTTTTTGTTTTAAAGAGGTCAGAGCTTGGTTCCAAGATAATCCCCCTCTGAGGTGCCTGTGCTGGCTTACATGGATGCCTCTGTATCCATTGACCCCCCAGGTCCCAAGCTGGGGAGGCCTGAGTTCAAATCCACTTCAGGTACCTGTGAGGTCTAAGAAAATGGCTTGGATGCTTTCTCCACGAGTGTTTCAGTCGCTCATAGCTCTCTCTGGAAGCATCTGGGACAGTCCCAGTCCAGCAGCCATGGCAGTGGAAAAAGGCGGCAAACATGATCTTCTCTGCCTTGTTTCCATTCAGCTTTTTCTTGTTTGTTTATTTCTCTTTTTCTCTCTTTCTCACCATAAGCTCATGGCAGCTGCCAGCCTTGATGGCTTCCCTGTCACACCTCTCTCTGTGGAGCTCAGGCTTCAAGCTCCCCTGTTCTTTAAACGCCCTATTTATTGGTGGAAGAAGCCCCGAGCAAGCTCCAAGTCGGGGAGGTCTGAGTCCAGTTCCTGAGCCCAAGTGCTATGTGTCCCTCCTCCATGGAAAGAACAAGCTGACACAATACACACATGAGTGTGCAGCAGACACAGAGTGAGCTCCTGGTCGGCAGTGGGATGTGTGTGCGTCAGCCTGTTAACAGCCGCTAGTGAGGGGGATCATCCCTCCCACAGGATCCACTCAGAATGAAGAGAGGCAATTTGCCAGCAGAGAAGTGCACTGTTTGTCTCCTGTTACAGCTCCCACTTTGTCATGGAGGTGACAGACGTGTTTTAAATGACCAGCAGGTCTCAGCCAAGGGCGAACTGAGGAAAAGGACTGTAAACCCCATATAGAAAAAGCAAGGGCAATAACCCAAGACTGGCCACTTCCATCACCTCCACACAGCCTGCCCAATGACGCCGTCTCCTCGGGGCTGGCGGTGCCTGATTTTCTTGCTTGCCTCCACTCTTGTTGCCATTGTTTCTAGTCTCCAATAAGTGAGCTTTTACTCAATGATTAAGTTGTATTTTTTTTTAAAATTCTGTTTGGAGATGAGACGTTCCATTTATCAGAATTTTAAAAATTTATTATTCATTATTATTTTTTTGATCAGGGTCTCATGAAACCAGTCTGGTGTTGAACTCTTCGCATCCAAGGAGGGCCTTGAACTTCTGATCCTTCTGTCTCCTCTCTGGCATGATGGGATTGTAGTCATGTTCCACCATGCCAATTTGTGCAGTGCTGGGAATTGAACCCAGGGCTTTGTGCATGTGAGGCAAGCCTGAACCCTTTCCCATACCATTTCCTCACATATTTAATTAAAAACAACTCTCTACTTGAAAGGAGCAGCTTTTCAAAGAAGGAGACCCAATGTCTCGGTGACACTGATAGGGACTTCCTGGATGTTGGGATGCTGAGATTC
Source organism: Peromyscus leucopus (assembly GCF_004664715.2). Classification (NCBI taxonomy): domain Eukaryota; kingdom Metazoa; phylum Chordata; class Mammalia; order Rodentia; family Cricetidae; genus Peromyscus; species Peromyscus leucopus. Next base: position 52,456,356 of record NC_051085.1, read on the forward strand.
TGGAAGAGTCCTCTGAGTTTTCACACGGGGACAAGAACCAAACATAGTGGAGAAGTGAATGCAGAGGCTTTGGGTTGACGTGTATGGTTGTGTGTGTGTGTGTGTGTGTGTGTGTGTGTGTATGTGTGTGTGAGTGTGTTTGTGTGTTTGTGTGTGTGCGTGTGCCTGTGTGTGTGAGTGTGTTTGTGTGTGTGCATGAGTGTGCCTGTGAGTGTGTGCATGTGTGTGTACATGTGTGTGCGTGTGCCTGTGTGTGTGTGCTATGTGAGTGTGTATGTGTGTGCATGAGTGTGCTATGTGTATGTGAGCATGAGTGTGTGTCTGTGTGTATGTATGTGTGTGAGTGTGTATGTGTGTGTGTGCATGAGTATGCTATGTGAGTGTGTACGTGTGTGCATGAGTGTGTGTCTGTGTGCATGTATGTGTGTGTGTGTGAGTGTGTGTGTCTGTGTGTGCGTGCACGTGTGTACTGTTTCCACTGTATCGTTTGGGGTGATTCCCATCCTTCTGTACCCAGGTCTTGATAGTTGCATCACATAGACTATTAGATGCATTTGCAAAAGGAGCAGAGTTCAGCTACCATAGCCCTGTTGTTAAGAGAGTTGTGTTTATTTGCTTCTCTCCATCATACATCATCACAGTTCTGCCTCCTCACATTGTCTCTGTGTACAGCGAAGAAAATGAGAGAGGTGGAGTGAAGTTCGGTGACGTTCTTCAGGCTACAGAAACTCTCTGTAGGTGCTGTTGAGGGCTAGCCTCTTTTTTTGCACATGAGTGATCCGCTTTTCTGCAGGGAACAGAAAAATACATATTTGCTATCTGTGTTTGCTGTCATTTCTACTGCTGTGACAAAACCCCGGAGGAGGGCACCTTCGGGAAGGATCTATTTTGCTTCACAGTTTCAGGGCGCAGTCCAAAGAGGTGTGTCTGTGAGGTGAGTCCACATCAGTCAATGAGAATAGTGATCGGCTCTACCATCTGGTTCGGCTCACTGGGTTCTATAGTCGCTGTGCATCTCCCAGTGCCAGGAAAGCACTGTGGAAACTCAGTAGATACAACAAATGCTCATCGAATGCATGGGTAAGTAGAGGAACAATGTCAGGAGAAGAGGAGCCTTATGCTTGGGTTCATCTCCTGCTTCCTTACAGGTAAAAAGGAAAAGAGAGAAAGATCAGGAAGAAAGAAAGAGTGTTAGATAAAGAGAAAGAGAACAATGCAGAAAGAAAGCAAAAAGGGGGAAGCAAGGAAGAAGGACAGAAAAGGGAAGAATAGAGGAAGGATGGAGATGGAGGAAGGATGGAGGGAAAGATGGAGGGAAGGATGGAGGGAAGGATGGAGATGGAGGAAGGATGAAAGGAAGGATGGAGATGGAGGAAGGACAGATGGAGGGAAGGATGGGGATGGAGGGAAGGATGGAGATGGAGGAAGGATGGAGGAAGGACAGATGGAGGGAAGGACAGAGGTGGAGGGGAAGCTTCAATACAGCTGCCTTGGCAAGCAGAAGCATGGCTGCTGCTGGGAACCTGGCTGTCGTGGGCTTATACCTGACTCACTTATCAGGGATGTCAGGGAATTAATTATTTTCTGCTCTGACATCTACTCTTGTATGCCTCCCGGGTTCCTCACAGACTAGCCCCACCCAGAGCTCCTTGCCAGGGAAGACTGACTGACTGCAGGTGATAGGTGTGAGGATACAGTGTCAAAAGTTAATTAACCAAGGTGGGTGGGTGGGGGACGAGAAGGAAAAACGTCACTGCTTCTTTGGCATTGCTCCCTTGGGCCTTTCTCAAAGCCATGGGATGCTTGGTGTAAAAAAAAAAAAAAAAAAAAAAAAAAAAAAAAAAAAAAAAAAGGCACAAGGTTGGCCTGGGAATTTGCATGTCTTTGTGTGGTTGGGTCTCCACTGGACACATCCTGGTCTGAGGCTGGTGGCCACAGCCCCGAGGAAGCTTGGCAAGTGGGTCTTGGACAAAAGAACATGGGGATAGATCCATGTTGACCATGTTGACTTGGAGGAACTTCCTCAGAGGAGATGGGGAGCAGGCTATAGAGTCAAGGTACTTTGGATTCAAGACAAACCTGGTTCCTTACCTGCCCTTGACACCTGGCATGTTTTGGCCCTGAGGTAAAATGGTTGGCATTCCAAAGGCCTTTCCGTCATTATAGCCTAGGTTATGCCGTGACTGTGTCTCTGCCGACAGGATGTCATGTTTCCAGAAGCTCCAAGGGCAGCGATGGGCATTATTGCATGGAGGCAGGCAGCTGGATCCAGAGGAATTGAATGGCCATTTCAGCCATCCTGGGACCCCTCAGGAACCTCTAGGAGCCTGTTCCCCCAGAGGATAGAAGCTAACGAGACAACAAATATAACAGAAATCTACAACATTGCTTAAAGGGTTTGAAGTTGATGAGGAAGAAGTAGTATGGAGGAAAGAAGAGAGGCCTTGTGGGATTGGGGACGGAAGCCATACAGATTACAGGGCCGTGGAGGTATCTGCCTCCCAGACAGAGCACGCCCCTTCCAGCCCACATGAGGACAGACCTTCAGTGAGAGAGAGGGAGCTTGCCACTGGTGGGAGTCAGAGTATGGGAAAATTGATGGGACACTGAAAACAATCTCCAATGGCTTGAAAAAAAAAATGATGCCTCACAAATGAATAATAAAAAACATTTGGTGGTTTGGTCATTTAAAAAAAAAAAAAAAGGCAGCTCAGTGCACAGGAAATCATACCAACAGTGCAGGGACACAAATGCTCTGAATAATGTATTAATGTGTCCTGTGAGAAGAGAAAGCACGGAAGAGACAGTGCGAGACTATAAACAAAACCACATTAAAAAGTGAACCCCAGACCATCTGGTCAGCTGTGTCTACCGTTCAAGCAAGAGGCATCATTTGTAAGTTAACAACATCTTAAATTTTACTACCTTCTTCTCTCTTATGAGCTATGTCAGGGTGTGAATGGAGCCCCGGCCGAGTATTGATCTCCATGTCCATGTTGAATATAAATACATTCTTAAAAGACTTTGCAAGGTGGGATGAGCATAGAATTTTTAAATGGGACTTGACAAACATATCGTCTCTGGGAAATGGCGCATTCTTTGGGGCTTTGCTTGGTTCTAAAAACTGGTGTCAGACTCTCGGCTGGACTGGCCTGGACTTCATGTGCCCAGCTGCGGTTCCAGTCTGTGAAGAGCACGTGTTTTCTTCTTTATTGTTATTAGGAATGAAAACACTGTGATTCTAGCTCACATAAAAAGTTGTATTTAAGCGGGGGCGGTGGTGGCGCATGCCTGTAATCCCAGCACTCGGGAGGTAGAGCCAGGCGGATCTCTGAGTTTGAGGCCAGCCTGGGTTACCGAGTTAGTTCCAGGAAAAGGCGCAAAGCTACACAGGGAAACCCTGTCTGGAAAAACCAAAAAAAAAAAAAAAAAAAAAAAAAAAAAAAGTTGTATTTATGGGCTGGAATGTTCTCACGTGGTTGAATGGACGAGGACCCCAAACATGAGGCTTTGCTTCCATACTTTCTAGAAACCAGGAACTTGATTGAAGAGGTGAGGAAATTTTCCTTGTTGAACTTAGCTGTGGTTATTCTGGAGGCTGTTGTTGCGTGTGCCTCTCAGTAAAGTCGCCACAATTCCCTGTGTTCTATTTCAAGGATAATGAAGGCATGTGGCTCTAATGAGAATCGCATTTGGAAAGGCTGCATTCAGTTACTGTGGGCTTGGGATCGGAGCTGAGCAGTCAGCAAGGGTGTTACAGCGGTCTCCCCATGATCCTGTCCTCACTCTTGCCCTGCTTCCAGCCAGACTCTGATGTGGAGCCAGAGGGAAAAGGCTTGGTGGCCAGGGCTCTGGGCAACATGGCCTTGTACCTCTGCCACAATAAACTGAGGTGAGATCCTGCCTTGGGGTCTGGTGGTGTCTTTTATACCAGAAGCTTTATGGATGATGGGCATTAAACATATTTTACTGCGATTATGCTACAATAGTTCATCTATAACATGACAGTGACATTTCATAGTCCTTGGCCCCAGACCACAACACAGTCTCTGGGGACTTTACACCCTGATGAGGTAGCCGAGGCACCCATTCTTCAGGAGAGTCTCTACAACAGTTCAAAACATAACAAATTCCGAGTTGATTCTCAATCACATTATTTTGTAGTATGCGAGGGTTGCAAATTTCCTTTTTAACTTGTGGCAGAGATATTGACAATGCTTGGTTTGCATACGTTTCTTAAACGTTCATGGGCTGAAATCTCCCAATTCGCATTAATGATGTACTTGGAGGAGAGGCTTTTGGAGGGTAGGCAGGATTAGATTAGGCTATGGGGGTGGGGCTCCCCGTGATGGCCCCAGTGGCTTGGTAAGCAGAGACCAAGGTGGCTCAGCTCGTGTTCCTGCTGCTGTGACTCACCCAGCGGTGCTCCTTGCCATGTTGCGATGCAGTATGAAGGGACTCACCACAAGTCTAGTTGATGCTGGGTCTGTACTCTCGGGCTTTCTCTAAAGCCTTCAGATCCGCAAGCGGACGTGCGTGCGTGCGTGCGTGCGTGCGTGCGTGCGTGCGTGCGTGCGTGCGTGTGTGCGTGTGTGTGTGTGTGTGTGTGTGTTCATTTACCCGTGTGATTAGGTACAAGTGGTGCAAGTGCACATGTCAGTGTGCGTGTTGAAACCAGAGGTCAGTACGCAGCGTGCTTCGTCAGTCGCTCTCCACCTCACTGAGACAGGGTCTCTTATTGAACCTGGAGCTTATGGACGTGCCTAGCCTGGCTGGCCAGCAAGCCCCAGGGATCTCTCTGTCTTTCAGAATGCTGGAACTGCAGTCACAGAACACGGTGCCTTGCTTTTTACGTGGATGCCTGGGATTGAACTCAGCTCCTCAGTCTTGCACAAAAAAAAAAAAAACAAAAAACAAAAAAACAAAAAAAACTTACTGATCCAGCCCCCTAGCCTTAATTTAGCATCTATTATTTACAAATTACGTGGTCTTGGATATTTTGTGAGAGCAACAGAAGATGGGCATGTTAGGGTTCAGATTGTCTTGGGCAGGGAGAATCATTGACATCTCAGGGCAGTCACCTGTGGGAAAGTGACGAGTGGATTATTTGAACTGCTAAGATGTTGATCTGCAAGTGATGCCCCTTCCCTTCTTCATGGTCTCAGGAGCTGGTTGTGGTGAGTACAGGGCAGGAAATGGTCACTAGGCTGTGTGCCCCTCTCAGTCCTCTGATGGGTCCTGAGTATGCTCGTTCCGAGCAGAGAGAAGTCAGTGTAACATCAAGTCAGAAGTTGAAATGGAAAAAAAAAAAAAAAAAATCAAGATTCAGGATCGCTTATTGGATGCAGCTGGGATGCTATTGAAAGGGGTTAGATTTTGAGTACCTGTGAGCACCCAGTTTTTCTCTGTGTGATATGGGATGACAGTAAGCATCCTGACCGTTGAAACCTTCCTCGATTGTGGGTGAAGGTGAAATTGACTCGGAAGGTGATACCCGTGGGAAACGATCCCGTCATCTAACCCTGTAACAGCACACTCCTTCCTGTGTGGCCTTGGTCTACACCCCGTACACCGCCATGGCTGTTTTTCATGAAGTCAAGCATTTTATTACCTGGTCAAATTCATGTTTTTTTTTTTTTTTTTCTCTTGAAGCACCAGATACAGAGCCCTATATTCTTATAAATATGTATTGTGTACGCCTGTTCCTATACCCATTCACAACCCAGTTGACTTATATGTGCTAATATGGCTGGATTCTTAAGACAAAAGTCCTGGTCTCATTGTCACATTTGAACTATTTTTGTCAAAGGGGGTCAATAGGCAAATAATCAGATTGCCCTCTAAAGGTTTTTCCTTGGATGAAATTGTATCACTTAGACAGGCTTTCTCACCTTGGTGTTTCTCCAGGCCTGTTTTCGTGGTAGCTGGTGCTCCCCTAAGAGGCATGCTCATGAAATAGACCCATACATTATGTAGCTAAGTGCCCCAGCCTAGGGCTTTGGTCAAAAGGGGAAGTAGTGATGCCCAAACCTGTAGTCGAAACCCACATCTGTCAAGATGGGGTAAAACGAAGGGTACACACTGAATGCCCCTTTGGCTGTGTATCAAATTTAACCAAGGTAAGAAAATGCTTCCTAATGATGGGCACCAATCATTCTGCCGTGCATGTCCCTAGAAGAGGGAACGATTCACAATGAGATTTTTTTGTTTGTTTCAGTTGTAACAACAACAGCAGTAAAGAAAAATCTGAAAAGTTTTATTTGCCCAAGAAATATCCTGAAAGTTTTGTTTAGCTGACTAAAGAGAAAATGTAGTCAATAACTAAAGGAAAATTACTAAGGAATGCTTAAAGGAGGCTTAGGTTAGCTGCTTGGGGCCTCGCAAAATAGCAATTAGGTTTCTAGAATGAAGGGATTAAGAGGAACATAAATGAAAAGTAGAAGGAAATGAACTCCGTTCTAATCTCTAAAAATGGCTTAAATAAAATGTTCATTATGGGGAGAGTTTATGAGGCAGCCACAAGCTGCAAGGATTAGGGCCCAGGGATTTAAAGACCTGGGAAGCGACAGTTGACAAAGGGGACAGAATGCTGTGCCACGCTCCTTTCTCGGCTGTCTTTGTAGCTGGGCCACAGGGATATTATTTGAAACCAGGTTACCTTTCAATTTTGTCAGCATTATTAATTAAAAATTTTGTCAACTGATACATTCTCAGGAAAACTCCCATTACAAAAACATATACACATAATATTGCTCACATTTGTTTTTCAAAGTCCCTTCCCATTAGGAAATCGCACCTAAGTAGTGTCTTGCAAGATGATCCTTAAATAGTTACTGCAACATGGGTCCGGAAACTGAATGAATAAGCAAATGAAACTCTAATCTTGACTGAAGGCATTTCCATAATCGACGCTCCCAGAGCCTGCTGTGAATGAGGGCCAGAGAGCTGAGGGATTTAACTTGAAAAGATTCTGACACTTATGATTTATGGCCCTGTTCCTCCTGAGCCGGAGCCCAGTATCTGCTCTGCACAGAACACGACCAGGGCAACAGGGAGTCGAAACCTCATTTAACTGCACAGGAGCCTAAACGGTGCAGTGTTCCAGGACCAATGGGATCTTAATGGGAAGCCAGGGATCCCTGAGGCAGGGAATGGGGCTGAGGAGGCCACCTGGGAGGCTCTCAGGACCAAGGCCAGTTGGGGATGATAACTACTTCAGATCTCACTGTGTGGGGCGGCCTGGAGAATGGTGATCTGCCCGGCAGTGCTGTTTTCGCTGTGTAGATGTTCCGCGTCTTTGGTACTTCTGTATCTCATCACTGTGCAGTGGCCTTCCACTGGGTGGGCTAAGCATCCTTGTTAGGCAAATCCCCAGGCACCATATCATCTGAAGTTCCTTCACCACCTCCTAACCTAAAGTCCCTATGTCTGTGTACGATGAGGTTTCTGCTTCCCACGAACACACTTGGGGGGCATACACCAGGAACAAAACAGTCTTGGGATTGGTGGCTCTCCCACTAACCACCTTCGGACAATTGAAGTCGAAGAAACAATAAAACAATTAGACAAATGCACTATTTGATTCAGTAGGACATTGATCTTTTGGAACAAGAGTCAAGTCTCCCAGGGCCAAGTTCACCTTAGTACAGTCCCAAATGAGAGGACTCCAGATTTGGTGCATGAATCAAGGTTACCAGAGGGATGATAAAGTAGGCGAAGAAAAGCTGATCTAGAACTAGGCAGCATCTATGCAGGTACTTCCTGCTGGTGAATACCTTTTAAACTGAGTGGTGATTATTTTATTATTCAAGTGCCCTGGAACAGTGCTTGAAAGGTTCATATTAGTGAGGTTTCTTTGAACAAATGGTTATAATCCTAACCACACATGTCTCAGATTTAAATGCACTCTTGCACCATAATGAACTTTTATTGTAGTGAGAATACAAGTTTGTAATGCATTTACTACGTTTTCTCGAGGGTAGAAGCAGGATCCAGTCAGGAGGGACTGATGGGGTGCTCAGCAAAGCTTCTCTTTTCCTGGTCAAGTTTCCAGATTCTCTTCTCTTCTGGTCACACAGCACCAACTCCTGGATTTTAGTGCCTTCCCAGAGACTCTTGGAGCCTTGAAAAACAATGTTCAAGGAACTTCATGCATCAGAGCAGGGCTTCCTTCTCCAGCTATGAGAGGAATCTGAACTTGACCCTGAGGAGAAGGTGCTGCTGAGTAAAGACAGCAGAGAGGCTGGGAAACTCTGAAAGGCCAGAGGCAATGGCCCACAGTCGTAGACTCTGAACCCATCCTTCACCCAGGTGCCTTCCTCAGAAGAAGTTGGCATGGATAGACAAGTGTTACAGATGATCGCAGGGATTCATGTCCTCAGCATGGGTCCCAAGTCTCTCAGAAGGAATTAGGCAGAGTGATGAACCTTAGGGACAGGGAGGTGGCAATACAGATGACTCAGGACGGTCCACAGGGAGTGGAGACATGAGTCCACACAGGGACTCATGGAATCAGAAGGAAACCACTGCAGCAGGGCTCCTTCAAGACTAAATTCCAGCTGTAGAGATAAAAGTCCTTGGCTGTATGTGAGCCCTGGACAGAGGGACATGGCTGAAGGGAGACAGCTCCTGGGGGTTCAGTGATTGGGTGGAACTATACAAACACGGAAGAAAGGCGACGCTTTCCAGATGTTCTAGTTCTGCAGGTCTGGGTGTACACAATGATGCACAGATCTGGGTATGAGTATTGATGCACAGGTCCAGGTTCAGGTGTGCACAGTGATGCACAGGTCCAGGTGTATGCAGTCATGCACAGATCTGGGTATGTGCAATGATGCACAGGTCTGGGTGTGAGTAATGATGTGCAGGTCCAGGTATATGCAATAATGCACAGGTCTGGGTGTGTGTGATGATGCACAGGTCCAGGTGTGCACACTGATGCACAGGTCCAGGTGTGCACGTGATGCACAGGTCCAGGTATATGCAGTTATGCACAGATCTGGGTGTGTGCAATGATGCACAGGTTCAGGTGTGTGTAATGATACACAAGTCTGGGTGTGAGTAATGATGCACAGGTCCAGGTGTTTGCAATGATGCACAGGTCCGGGTGTGCACACTGATGTACAGGTCCAGGTGTGCACACTGATGCACAGGTCCAGGTGTGTGCAATGATGTTGGAGGTGATTAAGTCAAATAGTCTCAAATAGACTCTTTCCATTTTTTTTTTTTTTTTGTTTTTTGAGACAGGGTTTCTCTGTATAGTTTTGATGCCTGTCCTGGATCTCACTCTGTAGACCAGGCTGGCCTTGAACTCACAGACATCCGCCTGGCTCTGCCTCCTGAGTGCTGGGGTTAAAGGTGTGCACCACCACTGCCTGGCTCTTCCGATCTTTTAAAGTGAACTTTGTCTCCCAAGTAATATGTCAAAAATCCTAATCTCTCCTACCTCCAAATGCCATATTACCTAGTTGTAAGGGCCTTTGCAGAGCTGACGAGTCTACAATGAAGTAATGATGAATAGGATTTTGTGCCCAAACCTGCCAGGGAATCATCTGAAATGACTGTGTTCTTAGGAAAACGGGAGGATGGGGGAAGAGAGGGCAGATGAAGGAAGAGTTGCAGACAGAAGGCCCCTGAAGAGGAAAACGAGCATCTGGTGATGGGCACACACCATTGCAAGATGACTTGCGATGAAATTGCAGGAGCTGGGAGACATGCAGCAGGCCTCCTGCATGGGCCTCAGAGGACTTGACCCTGTCCACCCTGATCTTGGCTTCCAGACTCCAGAGTTTTGAGACAGTAAATACGGGTTGCCAGTGATACCTCATCTATGGCACTATTACAGCAGCCACAGGAAAACAACATAACCCCATTTTCTGTTTTTTCCTGAATAGATTACTAAGCAAAGACTTTAAGTAATAGTTTTTTTTTTTTTTTATTTTTTGGTAATTTTGTACTTGTATACAACTTACTGTGATCAAGTTGGACAATGAAGATTGCCTATCACAACTGGACAGTATATAAGGTATCTGAGCAAGGCAGGGAGAATAAGCCAGTAAACATTCTTCCTTCCTTCAGGCTCCTACCTTGACTTCCTGCCCCGGCTTCCATCAATGATGGACTGTTACCTTTAAGCTGACATAAACCCTTTCCTCCCCCAAGTTGTGTCTTGTCAAAATGTTTTCTTGTAGCAACAGAAAGCAAATCAGGGCACCCGCTATGACCTAGCTTCCACTAGGCACCACCGTGTGTAGATTCAACCCCTTGCCCGCGCACTCAGGCCCCTCTCTCCCTCTGCTTAGCTCTTGCTCGGGTCTTAGTGTTTCATCAAACAATTCCTGCCACGTCAATCAGGTTCCTCTCTACCTTCGTGGCCATACACTTTCTCCCCTAAGGAGTCAGCGATAGGATGTTATTCTATGTCCAACTTATGGTCTGCTTAGTTGATTTCTGCACTGCCAATAGAAACCTGGGGGCGGGTGCTACAGATCTGCTGGTAGAGCGCCTGCCTGACATGCCTGGGGTCCTGGATTTAATCACCAGCGCTTTGCACATCCGACGTTGTAGCACATGGTTGCTGTGCCCACACTGGGGAAGTGGAGGCAGGAGGATCAGGAGTTCATGGTCACCCTCTGCTACATAGAGAAGTTGAGATCAACCCGGGCCACATGAGATCCCGAGTTAAACAAAATACGTTTTATTGCCTGGTCTAATGAAAGATTCGTCTGAGGAGTGGAGTCGCTGAGCAGGTGAGGTAGCTTGTGAGAGCAGTCTCCACTCTTCTGCATCCTCTGCCCTCTTAACAGCTTTCCCCTCACGTCTCTCACTCTATCAGGCAGGACAGTGCTGCAGATTCATCTTTACATGTGATTTCCTCTCTGGGATAACTCAATTATTCTGCCTTCTGGTCCTTCACTCCCTATTAATGGGTCTGCTTGAACTTCTTGTGGGGTTTCCTCTCAGGATAGTCCTTTGATTTATTGGCGCTGTGTAAGTTCCCGCTTCGCACTAAATTCTTCTTGCCGATTCTATCTTATGTCCTTTCCCCATAACTTTGTTCCCACCAATAAACGTTGACATTTGTTAACTACCGAGGCTCCTAAAGCTGAGCTGCAAGTCCTGGTACCCATTAATCAGTCAGGCTTCTGCATGAGGTTTGCTCTCTTCCACTCTTCATCTTTACCTTAGGACTGTGGTTCTCAATTCTATTTTAGTCTTAAGTTCTGGAGAGCTCGATATGGTGTATCTTGATCAACTGTGATGCGCCGTATTCGTCGTCATGTGCTGAGGGACCTCAGAGCAGGGAGCTGGGCTCTTGGACTTGATTTGCACGTCACAGGGAATTCTGCTTTTCTCTTTATACATCAGAGTGGGGGAGGGGGCACACACTTGCCTGCCCATCCTCCCCTCCAGTATCTCAGATAAGTGGATGGTTTTTCTTCGGTATCACAGATAGAATGCTTTCCAACCTTCAGCACTGGTTCCCCATAGGGTGTTATAGAGAAAGATGTCCTTTCCCAGGCCAGTTTCCTGTGTCTTAACTGTACTGCTCCATCTTGGGACATCAGATGCTTCTCACAACCAAGGCCAACTCTATGCCCCGCAGAATGGGCAGTACCCTGGAGTTGAAAGTCAAAGTGTGACAGATGTCTGTACTTCCCTATTTTCCTATAACACTGGTGAACCAATCCATGCTCTGGCTGCCAATCATGAACCCACCTGTGTCCACTTCCCTGGTTTTCATCTGAATCTCGGGACTTGTAAGAACTGTCCTCTGGAATGTTTCCTGTATCTCGAAACTCACTGAAACTTAGTGTCCATTAGACCACAGGGCAGGTGTGGTTCCCATGGGGGGAAGCCAGATGGACTGCACAGGAAACAGGAAGTGGGAGAGCACCCAACCTGCTTTCTGTGGCAGCTTCACCTCCACGGCCCCTTGACCTCTAGCTCCATGTCTCCTGGTTGTCTAGTTCCGTGTGTAAGTAGCTGAGGGACATCAGATAACCCCATCTTGGGATGAGGATGTGGATTTTGGTTATACCATCTATCAGCTCTGTATGTTTGTGAAAGCTATTTTTTTTCCCCATGTGACAGTGTCCTGACCTGTAAGATGGGGCTAATAATGTAATCTTACATGAATTTTAATTGTGTTGATTCAAATAAATGAGCTAATAGCAATATCTGTTGCTGAAGAAAGGGTAGTTGTTTGTATTGAAATATAGAAAAAGTAACTAAGCAAATGCTACTGTGTTCTTCTGAAGCTTATGCAACGGTTTCAGAGGTGGTACTTGGTACTTGGCATGCCAGGCACCTCGGCATGCGTATTGTTGCTTAATAAACTGGAGGGTGACTCTGATGGAGAGTGTTCCTGGATGCTGAGCTTGCTTTCTTGAGCTGTGTTAGCCTTTCATCACTGTGATGAGGTGTTTATTGATGATAAACATGGGGGAATATTGATTGTGACTCATGGTTTTGGAGATTTGATGCTTGGCCGCCTCTGCTGTTCCTGATCCGTGGTGAGTAGAACATCATGGTGGAAGGGGGCGTTCTAGCAAGGTGGCTCAGCTCATGGTGACCAGGAAGCAAAGAGGAAGGCACAGACAGGAAGAAACCAGGGCAAGTTGTACTGCCTAATGGCATCCGTCCAGCAACTCTTTTTTGCCAACCAGGCTCCGCTTTCTAATTTCCACCAGCTTCCAGTAACAGCCTTTGTTATGAATCCATCATTGGGTTGACCAATCAGAGAGGGCAAAGCCTGCATGATCCTATCATTGCCCCACAGTGAACACAGCTGTATCAGGAACTCAGCCTTCAACACATGAACCTTTAGGAGCCACTTCAGATCCAACCCATGACAGAAGCTTAAGCTTTGGCCACAGAGGGCAGGGACAGAAATGAAGAACTGAAGAAGTATGGTGAGCTGGGCATGGGAACGAGGCAGGAGGATTGCTTTGATAGTTTGAAGTCATCTTAGGTTACATCACAAGATGCCATTTTAAGCAAAACAAAAGAGAAAAATCATCAACAACTAAACTCACCACCACCAAAAGATGGTCTTCTTTGTAAGGCAGCCATGTTCTATGATCCGGTGCCAGCTGAATGCTTTGCTCCGTGTTACAGCCTGGGCTCCCACACACACAGCTCCTTGACCCCACAGGTGGTGACGTAACTGAATGCGGGGGTGATGACGGATTTGACAAGAGCAAAGGGTTTCTGAACATGCAATAACCTCAAATTAATCCAAGATCAAATGATGGAGCTGAAGGGTGTCCTAGCGGCGTGTGCCTGTGCTGCAGTGTGACTTAGGGCAGCCTTGGCTCTGAACAGCGGGCTCACCTGGCACTGCGCATGCCTCCATGCCACCCAGCACCCACCAGCACTGCCCGAGGCTCTGAGGCTCCGCTTCAGGGCTGGTGTGAGCTACAGATTGCAGTGATTTTCTGCACATGTGAAATCCTCTGCTCTTACAGAAACGTAATGGCTTAATTTCGGAAAACGGGCTTTTCGTGTGTTCCTCCTGTCACTGCTCAGCATATAAGTTTTTGACTATGTCCTGGGACTGTACTGTATAGCATACTTGATTTTCAAAGTTATTGCTGGAGTTGATGGACTCAAATTTCATAGAAGTTTTTTTTTTTTTCAGTAAGTGTCATCTTGGGATTAGGGTAGGATTTCTGACAATTTCTGAAATATTATTAAACATACTTGTGTTACTTTGCTCTGTGCATGTTTAAGAAACCGTCCTCTCAATATTAACAATTATAAAACCCATATATAAACCAACCCTGAAAACCTTGCAGGTCCTCTACCTCCTGTAGATCAAATATTCAGCCCAGATTGATACTTTATGTAAAAATAAACAAGAAAATCCATCTTGTGAATATGCAAATGAGATTCATCTATAAAATCAACAGTAAAATTATATGTATACCAAATAATCGTCTTAAAAACAAATTTCTTTATGACTAATTATCAGCAAACATTTCTTTACATATCTGTTTTATATATTTATATCCTCAAAGTCAGGCAAGCATTTCTTAGGTTAAAAGTGGTCCTATGAGGAAAAAGTTTACTCTAGAGAAGAAAGTGCCATGGTGCATGTCTGTCCATTCACCTACAGTTATGCTCATATACATTGGATTAAGAGAGAGAATTAAAACCATATCCTCTAGGATACTTTTCATGAGAACTCATTGTGGGTCATGATTATGGAGGCTGGAAGTCCCCTAACTTGCCATGTGTGAGCTGGAGAACCAGGGACTGTATTAGTGTAAACATGTGGCAGACAGAGATTGAGAACTGGGGATGTAGGGGGGGCGGGAAGCTGTGGTGTAAATTCTTGAATCCTAAGTTCAGAAACAGGAGCCCCAATGCCAAGGGCGTGAGAATACAGTGTGAAAAGGGGGTTCACCCTCTCTGCCTTTCTGTTCTGTCTGGGTCCTCAGTGAACCCGATGGGTGAGACACACCTGCCCTGGGGAGGGTATTCTTCACCCAGCTAGATGATTCAAATGTTATCTCTTCTAGAAATGCCCTATGACACACCTAGAAATGATGTATTACTAACTGTCTGGATATTCCTTAGTCTAGTCAAACAATATAAAATTAACTGTTATACCAAACGACATATTAGGGGAGGAAAGCCCCTTCCTGAGTCAAGGATTCTTCAGAAAAGGGGAGAAGTCAGCAGAGGTTGGACAGAAGGAAGACTGTTGGGTAAGCCAGTGAGAGCCTCATAGGAGGGACCCAGTGCGAAAATAGCTATCTCTGAAGCAGAACTCCCTGTGAGCATACTTCTGCAGGGAGAGTTAAGGTTGTTGCCATGGGAGTCTGGAGAAATCTAGAAAAACCTTAGCTGCCCTGTGGTGTCTGTGCGGACAAGAACCTCATCAGTGGTTTGGACTCAGGCCAAACACAATATAAATAGGCAGGGCTACTGGCAGGATTGCAGGGAGGTCCGAGGCAAGAACCTTCCAGATACCCTTGAGATATTAATACCTGAAGCTTGTATTGATATTAATATACGGGCCCTGGAGTCCTGTGACAGATCGCCCAGGCAGGAACACTTGACAGTTATATTGCTTTATTCAACTCCTTGTCCATATCAGAGATATATACCCTGGAATTCCATTTATAAATGCCAAGGCCAGATGAAAGAGTTGTGGGCCACTTCACTGGAAAATCTAAAATGCAATTTCCAAAATTTCACAGGGGATCCTAATGGAGTTTATTTGGAAAGAAAATAAATCAGTAGGTAGATGGACCTAAGTTTGATTTCCAAAACTTAAGTAAGAAGCAGCGTGGTGGTCTGCTTGTCATCCCAGCTCTAGGAAGGCGAAAGCATTTGGATCTGGGGGGCTCCCTGGGAGGCAGCTTTGCCTAATTGCTGAGTTCATGATTCCTGAGAAGACCATGTCTCACAAATCAAGATAGAGAGCTCCTGAGGAACAACGCAAGAGGTTGACCTCTGGCCTGTACACACACCTGCACGCTTACAGATAGCTGCATACTCACAACTGAAAACACACACACACACACACACACACACTAACACACTCACACACACACACACACAAACACTAACACACTCACACATACACACACACACACACACACAAACACTAACACACTCACACATACACACACACACACACACACAAACACTAACACACTCACACATACACACACACACACACACACACACAAACACTAACACACTCACACACACACGAAAGAGAACTACTCAGCCTTGCTGTCTTCAAGGATAAAGCTTCCTGCATGAGTAGGAGAGGCAGGTGCCTGGGGAATGGATTGGTCAGGATCTGGGGAAGTGATGATGTGGTGGCAAGTCTCCAGAGTTAGCGTCACATCGAGGGCAAGGGAAGGCCTCACAGTTAGAAAGGGGCCTTACTTAATTAACAGTTACATGAGTCTTGATTTGGGAGACTTATGAAATGGAAAGATTGTTTGCTTTCTGTGCGCGACTGAGCGTGGTGTGTGCGCTTGTTAGTATAAGTCTATGCATGTGTACAAGTGGATGTGTGTACACATGTGTGTATGTATGCTCTTTTTTGATGGCTTCTCACCTTTCCATTTTGAGACAGGGTCTCTCAGTGAACCTGCCACTCATTCATTTGGCTAGGCTGTCTGGCCAATGAGCTTCAGGGATGAGCCTGTCTCTTCTCTACTCCCCCACCCCCCCACCCCCGTGCTGGGGTCACAGGCATGCACCATCACACTTAACTTTTCACATGGGGGCTGGGGTCCAAACAAAGCCCTTGTGTGTTTGCAACAGACAATTTAACCACGGAGCCATCTCCCCAGTCCAGAGAAAAGAGAGCCTGTGTGAGAAGACCTAGCCCAGAACTGTTAATTCTCATCACTGAATAACTGCACATTTAAAGTAGCTGGGCCGTTAAAAATTCATGGAGGAAATCATCTCTGTTAGATAGAATGAACATGTAGTTTCTTTGTATAATCTCTGCCTTTTGATCTTTGTTTGGTTGGGGTTATGTAGTGATGTGCTTCGTCCCATGGAGGGATAATTCTGGCAACGGTTCCTGAGTGTTAGCCTTTCTCTTTGACACTATTATTGGTGTAAATGGTGCTTGAAAGTCTAGATGTGGAGAGCAATGCACAGGTACATATGGCCGTGCGCCTAGTCTTGAGGGACCCCTTTGCCTTCCCCTGTCTATTGTTTGAAATAAACACATCACATGTTTGTGTTTGCTCTGTGTGGTGAGAATAATTGAATCAAAAGATAGTCTCATAATCATGTGTATGTAAAATCACTAGCAATAAAACAGACCATATTTTGTCAAATGCAGTCACCCAGTAGTAATGTGCAGGTGGGCATAGCTCTCTTTCCTGTTAATTCTGTAAAGATGTGGACTGGAGAGAGAAGATACAAGCTGCTCTCATAGAGGACCCAAGCTCTGTTCCCAGCATCCGTATTGTATGGCTCACAGCTGCCTATCATTCGGGCTCTAAGATATCTCGTGCCCTCTTCTCACCTCTGTGGCACGCAAACAGACACACGCAAACAGACACACGTCTACACATAATGAAATAAAATCTTAAAAAAAATATTGTCAGGAAATTTATCCTTCAGATAAAATACTTTGTCACTTGAAAGCTGAGATCTCTTTAAAAGTTTTAGAAGACAGTGAGAAGAGAACAGATGCCAACTTTTGTGAGAGAACGAGCATTGAGAAGCTGACAGTCTGTAGTGTTCTCAGCCATGACCCCCCACCCCCGGGTGTGTTGCAGTTGTGTGTGCAAATGCATGCACAGGTGTGCTTGCCCATGAGTGCACATGTAGAGGTCAGATGTGGATATTGGTGTTGTCCTTTATCATGTTCCCCATTATCTTGAGACAGGATCTCTCAGTGAATTGAGAGCTTACCATTTTAAATAGACTGCCTGGCCACTGAGTCCCCAGGACTCATCTGTTTCCTGTCTCCATAGCTAGGGGCAGCGTTTACATAGGCTCTGGGGATGTGAACTCAGGTCCCCATGCTTGCACAGCAGGCACTTTACCTATTGAGTCATGCCCCAGTCCCAAGACTCTTTCAGTATTGTCTCTACGTTATGCATGTTTGGGCTCTGAAGAAGACAGACTTAGTGCATGTGTTGTTTTCTGGATCGAATTTCCTCCCATACTCAGGACTCTGGGGAAAGCACTAACAAACCTGAGCGGAGCCATGCATCTGCTGCTTCCCTTCAGTGTGGGTCGCCATCATTCTGCAGACCAGAGCTTGCTTGGCTTTAATGTGGAAGCAAAGCCCTTCTCAGGAGCCACATAATCTTTGTTGGCTCCAACTCTAGCTCTAGGAGGGTCCCATGTGACCAGACATGAGCTAACTGGTATACCTTTGTAACCACAGCACCTACTCCTGGGGAAGGCATGCAACTTAGAGTGACTCAGTCATACTTTGTCTCAGGACTTGTGAGTGTGATAGAAGAATTTACCTTGGCTTAGGGTTTCAGAGGTCATGTGACTCCATTGGTCTTGGGATATGGTGAGGTATAATGTCATGGAAGGGAGCTTGTGGCCTCATAATGGCCTGGAAGCAGAGGAAGACAGAGGAAGGGCCTGGACAAGGTATAGGTCCCTGAGAACATGCTCTAATAACCTACTTCATCCACTTCGGCTCTGCCTTTGAGTGTTTCCTCTACCTTCCAATGATGCTATCAGTATACTTCCATCTGTGGATGGACACACTGGTTAAGTGTGAGCTCTGTTGATTCAGTAGCTTTTCAGTGATTGAACCCACTACCCAGGCAGCAGGCCTTCACCACAGGAACGTCTGGGGAAGATACATTTCACATGGAAACCACAATGGATCTGTCTTCTGTTCTGTTCTTTAACTTCGGTGGCTGTGAGAGACTCTAGAGCAGTGGTCCTCAACCTTCCTAATGCTGTAACTCTTTAACACAATTCCTCATGTTGTGATGACTCCTAACCATAAAATTATTTTCCTAGCTACTTCATAACTGTAATTTTGCTACTGTTATGAATTCTAATGTAAATTTCTGTGTTTTCTGATGGTCTTAGGCAACTTTTGTGAAAGGGTCATTCGACCTCAAAGGGGTCATGACCCACAGGTTGAGAGCTGCTGCTCTAGGTGCTTTTTATATTCACCATCTAGGAAAGGTTCTTGGGAAGAAATGGAGGCAGAAAAGATGGATGAGGGTAATCCTGCTGAGGGGTTTATGCTTCTGCCTCAAGTTGTATTCTGGGTTTTTCACTTTCATGTGTTTATTTAGATGACTTTGGGCCAGGTATCTGCCATTTTCACAGCAAAGAGTGTGCTGGATAGTTTTATGTCAACTTGGCACAAGCTAAATTCATTTGAGAAGAGGGAACCTCAATTGAGAAAATGCCTCTATAAGATCCGGGTGTAGGGCCGGGCGGTGGTGGCCCACGCCTTTAATCCCAGCACTCGGGAGGCAGAGGCAGGCGGATCTCTGTGAGTTCAAGGCCAGCCTGGGCTACCAAGTGAGTTCCAGGAAAGGCGCAAAGCTACACAGAGAAACCCTGTCTCGAAAAAACCAAAAAAAAAAAAAAAAGATCGGGGTGTAGTTAAGCCTGTAGGGCATTTTCTTAATTAGTGATTTTCTGGGGGAAGGCCCAGCCCATTGGGGGAGGGGCTATCCCTGGGCTGATGGTCCTGGGTTCTGTAATAAAGCAGACTGAGCAAGTCATGAGGAGCAAGCCAGTAAGCAGCACCCCTCCATGGTCTCTGCATCAGCTCCTGCCTCCAGGACCCTGCCCTGTTTGAGTTCCTGTCCTGACTTCCTTCAGTGAACAGTGATGTGGAAGTGTGAGCCAAATCAACCCTTTCCTTCTCAGCTTTGGTCATGGTGCTTCACCACAGCAGTAGAAACCCCGAGACAGAGTAGCTCATCCATTCAGATTGCACCATCGGCAGCGCATGAGAAGAGGAGGCCGCTCTGTGCAGTTCCATGGAGACTCCACAGCAGAGACAGAGCGGAGGGTTCCCGCCCTCAGGGAGGCTGAAGTCCAACCCACTGGAATCCATAGTCAGTCCATCGAAGGGTTAATTCACTCTGGCTGCTCCAGCAGCGTTAGAGAGATGGAGGCTTTATGATTCTTTCCACCTTCTGCACCCTGCTGTCTCCTGTGATTGCTTTTGGCAAGGTTTAGGTACATAAAGTGCTTGTTGGCATAAAGTAACAATTTTTGATAATGTGTTGAGTGAGTGATTAATCAGCATTTGAGCTCCCTGTTGGAACGCTGATCACTGATGATTTTTTTTTTTTTTTTGCTTTGAACTCTTAGTACTTCACAAAAATTTGCTAATGAATAACAGCTTTCTCCTGCTAAATGTAAGGTTCGTGAGGAAGAGCACATAGGTTGCAGGGTCTGATAGCTGAGATCCCCTGCAAATACGAGTCTACACTTTTGTTGATGTGACTTTCAGGAGAATCCTTAACCTGCCTGGGCTTTCACTTCCTCACAGGAAAATGAGCCTAATCACGTTAAGCTCACAGACTTCATGTAGGGATCACATGCTTTTGGGTTTGCAGGTCTCTAGCAGTGGCTCACAGGTCATAATTGGATAAACTGTGGACTGAATTTTGACAGAAGTAGATGGTCTTGGAATCCTAACTAACGGGAACAGTGTCTACAGTTGTAAAGAGTTCCATCAGCGTCTTGCTTCTTTCTGTTTCATCTTTCTAATAACCCACTTTAAGTCGGTTTGACATTATTTATGGAGATTGATTTGTCAATTAAGCTTTACTCATTTGAAATCATAAAACCATGTCTTTTAATTGTAAATTTATGCAGTCCCAAACATGGAAAGCTAAAATAAAATAAAATAAAAAAATAACGACTTCTTTAAGTCTCAGCACTGGCCCTTCCCTTACTTATTTTAGACAGAGCAGTATTCCGAGGTGGGGTGAACTCATCCGTGTGTTTGGATGAATGTAAAATTTATGGGTGTGCATGTGTGCACATGAGAATGTGT
Organism: Peromyscus leucopus; assembly: GCF_004664715.2. Lineage (NCBI taxonomy): Eukaryota > Metazoa > Chordata > Mammalia > Rodentia > Cricetidae > Peromyscus > Peromyscus leucopus. Next base: position 52,476,850 of record NC_051085.1, read on the forward strand.
GTTCCTGGTTGTGTCTTTGTAGTTTGTGTTTACCCCTATGATAGTGCCACGAGCATTCATAAAAATGGACTGTTTGAGCATGTTTAGATATTGTTGCTGTTGAGATTCACAATGAAGATGTCTTGGTTTCTGGCAAATTCCAACCTCTGCCAGCAGAGAAATCATCCAGGGAGCTTGGATCATTCCTTATGCTCAGCAATTTGCCAGCGTTCATGACTAGTTAACACATTTAAGTACATAATTGCTACATGATGAATGCACATTGGGTTTAAAGATCTGTCTTATCACTCCACAAACTGTCTAGAAAAGCACGTATTTTGACCTTTATATACTTAATACTTCCCTTTTATTGTAGCTGTATTCACAATGCTCCTATCCTGTTTTAGATTATCCCTTTCTTTTATAAGTTAGAAACTAATGTTAAAAACAGAACAAATGAGAGAAACAGCTGGGCTGTGTATACTTCAAAAAACCAAGTGACTCCATCCCAAATTTGTCAAAAGAAATATTTACATTGACAAACTTTCTGTTTCAGCATATACTGACATTTCAAAGTAGCGATTGTTATTGACGATTAAAGAGTTCTAACTGGAAGTCAATGACAAATTTCTTACCTTAAAATATTCTAAAGATTTCCACTCAACCTAGTTTTACGTATTCTGAATTTTTAAAAGAGTTTCTCAAGGACTAATACGACTGACAGTAAAAGACGGGGTTGACTGAGGATGGTGGTGGTGCCAGTGAGCTGCTGAGGTGATGAGGGAGTGGACAGCTGTGGCTTGGAGGGCTCCATGTAATGCTTGACTTTCAGGTTTGATGCTAAGTCCACTCTTCTAAAGTGCTGTGTGAGGAAGACTTTACTGGGAAGTCAAGGAACAAACATATGGGTCTCCCACATGCAGTTCTCAACTGTGTTAGACTTGAACTGAGGTCTGCCTGGCTTCATGGCAGGAGTTCCCGTATGTGCTCTTTTCTATGTGTGCAGCAACATAATAAGGTATTTTTCTTCCTTTGTGTTGTGGCTAAGGTCACTATCCACACAAGCAATCATTCTGATGCGGTGGTGTGAAATCCTGAGCTGTGTATTTTCTGCACAGCCCTCCTTTGCAGCTGGAGCCAGATGCTCTGCTCTGAGAAGGAAATAAACATGTGGTTCAGGGACTCATGAAGAAGGAGTCTGGAAAGTTAAGTGTAACATGCCATAACTTCATGCAGAAGCATCCAGAATGTTGATGCTTTTAGTGAAATATGCAGCTGAACAAAGTTGAGTCCGTGCCTGCAGGTCAGGGGTCTTTTTTTTTGCACATCTTTCCCCGAATGCTACTCCATTGTCCTTTCTCCAATTATTCCAAGCCCCTCATCCCTATCTTTACTCTCAGAAAGTATCACAGAGTGAAGAGAGACGACTCACTTCTTGCCACTGGAGGGACAGTTTGGATAGGTTGCCCCAAACAACAGATCAGGCTGTGCGTAAGTCTAGGGCTGGATTTCACCTCCTTCCTAGGGACCCCAATCAAACCTTTATCTCTGTCTCTCTTTCCCCCTCTCCCACCCACCCCTCTCTCTCTCTCTCTCTCTCTCTCTCTCTCTCTCTCTCTCTCTCTCTCTCTCTCTCTCTCTCTCTCTCTCTTTCTCTCTTCCCTGTATTTCAATATTTCTTGTAACCCTCCCTGGATGACTTTGAACTTGCTCTGTAGTTGAGGATGACCTTAAACTCATAGCCCTTCTACTAGTGATGATGTGGGTCTAGGCTATGTTTCCAAATTCTTGGCCTCATCTACAAATAATCAAATTAAAGGTTCACACGGAATTGTAACAAAAAAGCAAGATAACTTTATTAGAGCTGAGTGATAGTGCAGGTTTTAAGAAGTATTCATGCAGCGCATTCATTACCACTCTTGTATTTAATTTTTAAAATTTAATTTGTAGCTTGTATTTTCTAAGTAACACATCATTTATATGGTTTTGTAAACTTATAAAAGTTGGAGGGTTTTTGTGGTGTCTTTTTGGCACTGACTTTTCAGCTTAGTTATATTGTCACTTGGCCATGAGCTTTTAAGAGTTCATTCTGTGGAGTGTTAGATTTTTCTTTTTCTTTTCTCTTTTTTTGATTTTTTTTTGAGACAAGGTTTGTCTGTGAAACAGTCCTGGCTGTCTTGAATCTCACTCTGTAGACCAGGCTGGCCTTGAACTCACAGAGATCCGCCTGCCTCTGCCTTCCAAGCACTGGGATTAAAGGTGTGCACCACCAGAGATTTTTTCTTTATGAGATAGAACATAGTGAAGTTTTACAAATGTTCTCTTTAGTGTGATTTGATACCTGAGTTTTTCATGTCTGCACTGACTCTTTTTTCTTTCTTTCTTTCTTTCTTTTCTTTCTTTCTTTCTTTCTTTTCTTTCTTTCTTTCTTTCTTTCTTTCTTTCTTTCTTTCTTTCTTTCTTTCTTTCTTTCTTTCTTTCTTCCTTCCTTCCTTCCTTCCTTCCTTCCTTCCTTTCTTTCTTTCTTTCTTTCTTTTTTAAATTATATCCCTTCCCCATCCAACTTCCCTCCTTCCAGTCCCTTCAGGTACAATCCTTCCAACCTTTCCCAAGTCACCTCATCCCAAACTCTCAAACTATGTTTTTTTTCTATATTAATACATACATGTACATGCATACACAAATATATAAATACAACTTGTTGAGTCCATTTCTGTTGGTGGTGTGTATTGGTTCCAAGGCTGAGCACTCTACGTTAGACAACCAATGGGGGGGAGAGGGGGGCTCAGCCCTGGAGAGACAGCTTCCCCCCCTCTCAGCAGTCTTTAGCTGCCTCTAGTTCTTTGTTTGGGGTGAGAGTCCATGAAAATTTCCCCACCCCCGTTACGTGTCTGTTGTTGACATTGGTTCTTCCGGTCTCGTTTGTGCAGCCATTTCTAGGGAAGACTATTTCATTACAGACGTCCTGACATTCTGGCTCTTAAAATCTTCTCAACCCCCCTTTTCTCAAGATGTTCCTTGAACCATAGATTCAGGAGCTGTGATGTAGACCCTGGGGCTAGGTTGGTCTCTGCATTGTGTCCTGTTATGGTTTTCTGTCATGGTCTGTCTTAGTCAGGGTTCTGTTGCTGTGAAGAGACACCATGACCACGGCAGCTCTCACAAAGGAAAGCGTTTAACTGGGGCTGGCTCACAGTTTCAGAGGTTGAGTCCATTGTCACCGTGGCAGGGAGCATGGTGGCCGGCAGGAAGGCATGGTGCTGGAGAAGGAGCAGAGAGTCCTACATCTGATCTGCAGGCAGCAGGAAGAGCGAGGGGCACTGGACTGGCTTGGGCCCTTGAAACTTCAAAGCCCACCCCCCAGTGACACACTTCCTCCAGCAAAGCCACACCTCCAGATCCTTTCACATAATGCCACTTCCTGGTGACCAAACATTCAAATCTGTGAACTTTTGGGGGCCATTCTCATTCCAACCACCACAGTCTCTGTAGGTATGCTTATGTGTGGGTATAAGGATTCCAAACGTAGTAAGGAATTACGCTCATCTAACAAAATGGCTCATAACTTCACAAGCCCTTGGAGGTTGGCTAGGTTTCTAGTCCTAGACCTGATTTCCCTTCTGTTGAGTCCTGTTAGACAGTGTTGGTTACCACCAACACGGGAGTGCCACTGATTGTACCTAATGGCTGTCTTGTCATGCTGGTAATTGTAGCTCATGGTGTTGCAGCTGGGTGGGACTGGTAATGGCTTCCCTCCCTTTGTAACTTGCATAGTATTTTCTGGAACCAAGGATGCTTTCAGGCCATATTCAGCTTGGATCATCTAAGTCCTGTGTCCTAAGTATGTGGTGTCTTCAGCAATAAGGACTCACCTTCAACCTCTGAGAGGAGACCAAAGGCAACAGCAATAGCCTGTATTGTTTTGGGAGATCCTTGGACTGCCTGACCAACAACTTGAATGGGGGGTTCTCATGCATGGTGCTAGGGCTTTTGTTAGTCTCTCATGCTTGTGGGAACATTGTCAACATACATATACACACATACACGTACACACATGCACACATCAAACAACCTTGGCGTCACCTGTCAGACACGGAAGATGTGTGTTACAATCTCCTGTGCCTGTGTGGGTCTCCGTATCATCTCTTGGCATGCGACTTACCTCCACGCCAGCTTCCTTGTATCTGTTCACCCCAGCCCTGTGTAGCACGTTTGTTTATGAAATACATGCGCGAAAGGAAATTCCCAGATCGGCACACAGTGTTCCTTCACTCAGACAAGGCTTGTTCAATGTCCAGGAAGTATCGTACATTGTTCTAAGTGCAAGGGATGGAACTGCGAACGAGACAGTTTCTCCGCTCCCACAGAACTTGTGGATAGATAATAGAAGCTAGATAATAGTAGCTTCCTCTGCTACTGTCAGGATTCAGTTCAAATTCCTGAGCATTGTGTATGAATATGGCCGTGATTTATCCCTGATGACTTCCCCAGCCCTTATTGTCAGGACAGGTCGGCTCTGAACACAGACAGACATGCTTTCAGTCCTCTAGAATCCCTGTGATGTCACAACCTTGGGCAGTATCATAACATGCATTTGACACTGCCCTGGCTCCACCCCTCCCCAGACTGACACCCTGGCAAGTTCTCGGTGTCCTTGTCCACACTTCAGCTTAGATGGCCTGTCACTCAGAAAGCCCTAAGACCTTTGTCCTGGTTCCATGTCTATGGCTGTAAATGATACCCCGACAGAAGCGACATTAAGGGAAAAGGGTTATTTCTGATCAAGATCGTCAGCTGCAGCCCATCGGTGCAGAGAAGTTAAGGAAGCAGGAACCTAGAGTGGTTGGTCATGTGATATCCGTTGGAAGGAGAGAGAAATGAATGTATGTACAGTCACTTGTTCAGCTTGCCTTTTGCACCCTTAGCTAGTCTAGGACCCAGCCCATCACAAGGCCCTCTTCACATTTCCAACAATTTTTCTTCTTATTACACCTGATATCTCACCCAGGTAGATAAATAGGCTAATTAGTGGTTCCTATGCACAGCTCTACCCAGCCGGATGAATTCATTCTAAATCAGGGCTGCAGTACACTGTTGAGATGGTTCAGCAGTTAAGACCACCACTGCTCTTCCAGAGGAACCCTGTTTGGCTCCCAGCTCCTACACTGGCTGGTTTACAACCATCTGTAACTTGAACTCCAGGAGATCTGATGTCCTCTTCTGGCCTCCACAAGGACCTGCACTCATGTGCACATACCTACACACAGATATACATACATACACGTAAACAAAAACAATTTTTTTATTTAGTTTTTATTCATAATCATAAACTTTGCAATCCAGGTAAACTTGGAGGGGAATGAGGAAAGTATGGACCCCAAAGAACTTCAGTGAGAGCAGAGATTACAGGGTACTGTGAGCAGATGGGCTGGGATGCTTGCCTGAGCTACAGAAGGAAAGGTCTGATGGGTAAGATGCCCAAAAGTCAAGGGAATTAGAGTCGTCCACAGTTGGAAATGGTGATCTTCTTACTAGTCTGCAAAGCCATAAAACCAATGTTATCTTTAACTTTTTTTTAAAAATCAGGGGTATGCCGGGCGGTGGTGGCACACGCCTTTAATCCCAGCACTCGGGAGGCAGAGCCAGGCGGATCTCTGTGAGTTCGAGGCCAGCCTGGGCTACCAAGTGAGCTCCAGGAAAGGCGCAAAGCTACGCAGAGAAACCCTGTCTCGAAAAACCAAAAAAAAAAAAAAAAAAAAAAAAAAAATCAGGGGTAATATTGAGATTTCTCTCACGTGTGTGGTGGCCCCTCAGCTCTGGAGGAAGCTTCCACGAGGGTGGTGTGTGGTAGAGCTGCACACGTTGTTCCTGGCCATGTTGTCTGGGTAAGACTGTGTTACCATGCGTGCTCATCACGTTTGCCTTGCTCTCCATCCACATTTTCTCCAGTCTTTTGTTTCCTTGTCTTCAGCCATGGGAAAGTTCAGTAAATATCTTTACAGATGAGTACTTCGCAGTGGTATGACGCAAACAGAAGCTCAGGTAGGAGGCACCACTGTTTTGCTGACGATAGAGCTGGTGATGCACGGAGCCTAGGCTGACCCCGCCTGGGTTGATGATGAGTGCACTGGCTTGCGGTGGCCTCACTGTTCTCACAGACAGGCTCCTCCGTGTCTGTTGCCATTGAGAGAAGTCACCACAGGGTCTTTGGTGTCAGTGTTAAGTTGTCCATGGCTACATGAGTCTTGACTATGAAATTGATTTGCTATCATTCAGGGAAGTCTGCTTGTAAAGAGAACAATGTGGAGTTCAAAACTAACCCATTTATTATTTATGCAAGCATTGTTCAGGGGCAATGTCAGCAGCGGGCTTATGCAATTTGGGTGGTTCTTTCCATTTCTGATCTGGTGAGGACCTTGCCTGATTCCCTTCAACAGTTGAGCCATTGGAGTCTTTGAAGTCAGGTTCTTTAGGAACAGCAACAGTTAGCCTTTGAATGTAACAACTGACATTAGACTAGCAGCTTAAATAGCAGCCATTTACCCACCAGGTTGCAAATGTGTGTTTGACTCATGAGGGTTTTCTAGTTGAGGCTGAGTTCACTCTAGTAGAATCAATTCTAGGATTAGCTAGGTGTGGCTGGCCTGAGCCACCTGCAGCTGGAATGGTACATGCTGGCCAGACAAAGTTCTTAGAGAATAATGGAGCCATAAAAGATGGCTCACACCTGTTGCCGAAAGGTTTCTCTGGACCCATGTTCCTCCGGTCCTGCCTGGCCCCATGGTCCCTCAGCCACCTATAAAATCATCATTAAGAGGCTTAATATTAATTATCACCTGTATGGCCTATGGCAAGCTTCCTGCTGGCTAGCTCTTATAGTTTAACTCAACCCATAACTATTAATCTATGTATCACCACCTGTTCCGTGGCTTTACCTGCATCCCATGACATGTTGTTCCTAGGATGGCAGTCTGGCGTCTCCCCAATTCTGCCTTTCTTTTTCCTGCCTTTCTCCTTGGATTTCCCACCTGTCTCTAAGCTGCCTTGCCATAGGCCAAAGCAGCTTAGTTATTAACCAGTGGGAACAACATATATTCACAGTGTACAGAAAGATATTCCCCAGCACACACCTGGATTTGGGATTAGCATGCAGTTAATTGTTACATTTTTAATAGGCTAAAACAAAACATGGGCCCTTCCTTGATTTAGAAGAAGAGGAATAGGCCCTGCAAAGATACAAAGAAGGAGAAGGACCTGGATATTTTTTTTATCATCTTCTACAGTAATAAATATAAGAGTTATGATGTATGGACTTCAAGGTAAAGATGCCAGGTTAAATAAATACATTTACTTTTGATACAACCCAGTCCCCACTAAAATGAGTAAGCATAATGTGTAAGGTCAGATAGAGACAGAGAGGACCAAAAGAAGGAAATTTGGAAGCTGGAGACAAATGGATGAGTGGGAACAGTGAGACACTGATCCCGGAACCAGCAGAGAGGACAAGGACAGAGGTCATCAGATTCACAGAGACATCAAGGGCCTCTGAGGATGGAGGTGAGGTCAGAGATTAGTCAGAAAGTCTGTTCAGACAGACACAAGGTCCCCAGATTCTCTCTGCACCACAATGGGAGATTGACAAGAAAGGGGGATCTTCTGCATAGGTCAGGGCACAAAGAATCCTGACTCTGGAATGTTAGTTAGGGAAGAGTTCAGAGGCCCCTGATGGCAAGAGAGTGAATCAGAATGAGCAGAGATTACCTGCAGGCTGCAGGCCTCTGGTATCACTCGACTTCTAGAACTGTGGCAGAGCCAAGTCTCTCTCACGGGAAGCTTCCTCATGGAGAACTTGATCAGTCCTGGAAGGAAAAGCAAGAAACACTGATGTCAACAGCTTCTTAGTGAGTAGACTGGGTCCCTCACAGCACAGGCTGCCCTCAAGCTTGGTAGACCCCAGTCTTACTTATATGCAGTTGTCCAAGATCGCTCTATCTTAGACCAGTGGTTCTCAACCTTCCTACTGCTGCGACCCTTTAATACAGTTCCTCATGTTGTGGTGACCCCCAATCATAAATTTATCTTCATTGCTGCTTCATAACTGTAATTTTTCTACTGTTGTGAACCATAATGCTAATATCTGTGCTTTCTGATGGTCTTAGGCAACCCCTATGAAAGGGTTGTTTAACCCCCAAAGGGGCCACAAACCACAGGTTGAGAACCACTGTCTTAGAGGATTTGTAGTATGAAACATAGAGACTGAGGTAAAATCATACACAAAGCCAATGAAAGGAAATTTAAATTTAAATTATGTACCTTTAAAATCTCTATACCAAATGACCCTGGTTACTATCTTCACAGAGATAAAGTGATTGCAGACACTCAGGCATAAACTTTCAGAGATTGAAATGTCACTTGTGGAAGTCATAGTCATAACCCAGTTGCTGTTGGGGAAAAGCAGGAAACAGAGTTGAAGAGTTAGCTCCCAGGAAATGAAACAAGACTCAGGGATTCGTGAAGCCTCTCAGAAAAACACCTGTGTCATTCACGTGATTAGGACTCATAAGGACCTTAGACTTCAACAGCTACATCAGAGTTTGAAGGACAGACACCATAGTCAATGCAATTCTTAATCAAGTATGGGTGTAGAAAAAAAATTTTTATACCTATGATTTCTCGAAAGGCTTACATTCCATACAAGTGCTCCTAAGATCCACTGAACGATGAGCTCTATTACAATAAGGGAGAAACCCAAACCAGACTTGGGATAAAGGGAACCTTGCATATGAAGTGGGGGAAGAGGTGAGTGATGTCACGTTAACAAAGGGGCGCAAGGGAGGGGAGAAGTGGATGGTGTACTGGCCATGTCCGTATGAACCAGGAAGAGGTTTCCACAAGGATCAGAAAGTCTGGGATTGCAATATTGGTGAATACGTGGAAAATGAGGCAAATGAGCTGGAGAGATGGCATGGCTGTTAAGTGTGCTTGCTGCTCTTGCAGAGAACTGGGAGTTCCTAGCATTTACATGAGTCAGCTGACATTTTCCTGTCACTCCAGCTCCAGGGGTTCAGGTATCCTCTTCTGGACTTCGTGGGCACCCACACTCACATGCACATACCTGCTCATGAACAGATATAAAAAGTAAACAGGAAAGAGGAGGCAAATGGCTATATCAACAAATATCAATTTCTATAGGAAATAAACGTCAACCTTTTTAAATGCCACGTGATTAGCATTTACATAGATACAAGTATTTACTAATGATCTAACCGACATTAGGAAACAGAAGAGCATGGTAGAGACTTGAGCAGGAACACTGAGTCTGTAGACCCTCAGAGCAACCCTGTAGGCTGCTGATGTGGTTGGTGGCTTCATGGCTTCCTTGGAGTCCTGATCTGAGAGAACACAGACAGATCTCCTGAAGCTGTGCACACTGGTGGAGCAGCAAAAGTCTGGAGGAGAATGATATCTTACAAAATCATGTTGACTAAAGCTAAAAAAAAAATACAGCCAAGATATAGTATTACTAACATGAAATTTATAGACAGGGAGGTAAATGTGAAGACTCAGTGAAAATGGTTATGAAGCGTCTCTCAGGAGCTAGAGAACACAGAGATGGATGCTCTTGGTTTTTGTAATGAATCTGAGGACTTTCTGACATTGTAGACCACATAGAGGTGTAACAGTAATGAAAAAGAAACACTTAAGATATTAATGAAAATGGCCTCATTTTTCCAAGTAGCTGAAAATATTTGAACTGAGCTGGGGGTGAGTCAAGCAGACAAATAAGTTTCAGGATTCCATCTATTCCCTTAACCACCTCTGAGTAGATGGAACCAATTAAAGAATTGTAAGTGCAGCATCCTAGGCACATACTTCCCTTAGCCCAGTTAACCTGGGAGAGAGCAGGGAGAGGAGGGAGGTGGGTAGAGATGGAGGAAGCAGGCTTCTTTAGTTCAGTGTTTTGATAGCAGAACAATCCGGTGACAATAGGCTTAAGCCTATGCTTTACCATGATTAAATTGGAATTTTTTGGCAAGGTTCCTGGAGGTTAAATAAGTTTATAATTGTGTTTCTCGTGCTCTCTGAGATGAAATCTCTACCCTGGTAAACTAAATAAACCAGGTGATTTCTCCAGGAGAAGCTGCTTGCTGGAATTACACCAACTAGAGGCCAGATTTGATGAGTATAAGATTAAGCAAGGGTTGTTTCTTCTCCTAAGTTTATGGTTGGCCTCTAATGATTAGAAAATGGAAAATATTGCAAGAAAAAAAGTGATTTTGAGTACAAGTACACACTTGTTTAGTAAATAAAATATTTTATATGTATTATTTTCAACAATATTTTTTTAATGGTACTACAGGGATGTAGACAGATACGTTTGCCATCTGCCCATTTTGGATTTTGATGAGTAAGCAAATGTTTTTAGCATCTTAAATCATAGGATATAGCTCTATATACATTGTGCTAGCTACAGATGTTTGTATAGCTGTTTTATTTTTTAATTATGCACATGAGTAATTCATCTTCTTTGGCAACCTGTTGTGGGTTATTTGTACACTTTGGGAAAATGTATTCCTGTGATTGGTATAATAAAAAGCTGAAGCCGGGCGTTGGTGGCGCACGCCTTTAATCCCAGCACTTGGGAGGCAGAGCCAGGCGGATCTCTGTGAGTTCGAGGCCAGCCTGGGCTACCAAGTGAGCTCCAGGAAAGGCGCAAAGCTACACAGAGAAACCCTGTCTCGAAAAACCAAAAAAAAAAAAAAAAAGCTGAAAGGCCAATAGCTATGCAAGAGGTATAGGTGGGATTTCTGAAGAGAGAAAGGAAGAGAAGGAGGAAGCTAGACATACAAGAGATTCCAGAGGACATGGAAGAAGCTGGATGGGTGGTACAGGGCACGATGAAGATTAATAGAGATAGGTTAATTTAAGTTATAAGAACTAGTTAGAAACAAGTCTAAGCTATAGTCTGTGCCTTCATAATTAATAAAAAGTCTCTGTGTGTCATTATTTGGGAGCTGGCTGGCAGGAGAGAAAAAGATTTGTAACATTTGGTGCCCCATGTTGTGTGCCATATGTAGTTGGAATTTTCTTTGGGCCACCTCCTCTTCCTTGGGCTTCCTTCTCCTCTTCCTTTCTCTCCCTAGAAATCCTGCCTATACTTCTTGCCTAACTATTGGCCATTCTACTTTTTACTAGACCAATCAGGTACCTTAGGCAGGCAAGGTAAAACAACAACACATCTTTACATAGTTAAACAAATGCACCACATCTTTACATAGTTAAACAGATGTCAGCAACATAAACAAATGCACCACATCTTTACATAGTTAAATAGATATTCAGCAATGTAAACAAAGGCAACACATATTTACATAGTCAAACAAATTCAACACATCTTTGTATTATTAAAAAAAATCCCACAACAGCAAACAAAATTAGAATGGAGCTGAAACTGTTGACTACATGGCTCTTAAAGCAGCTTGCCCTTTCCTAGGCCTTTAAAGGTTCCTTCAGAGACTACTGTCTGGGATAAGACATCAGACACCAGGCTTGAACACTTAAGGAGACTATGTACTGGCCTGTAAGCATCATTATATTTCAAATGTGGAGGGATACATAGCACATCACAAGACCAGGTACAGACTCTGAGGACCAGTTTGTAATAAATTACAGAATCTGAAGTTATATTGATAGTTCCACAATTGGCGTAAGAGAGATTCAGTTTTTTTTCTCTTCAAATACAACAAAACAAAACCAAGCACAATAAATGAAGCAAAAGCTTTCCAGCATTATCAGGAAGCATGATGATTCCTGAGAAAGGAGAAGCAAGCCAGAGTAGTCCTTCTGTGAACTCAGGTGCATGTACAGAGAATGAGCTTCCCAGACAGAGCAGGGAAGATATCCTGTGTTGAGGGAAGAAAGCCCAGAGTCAGTGTAGACCAAGGATGGACCAGGGTTCACAGGATACAGTAGAGCACAGAGAAAACTGTATGTAGAAAGATCTCCAGAGATCAGTAGAGGGCCTCTCTCCTCTCTTCTTTAGGTACTGATCAACACAGAGGTTTCAGGAAATTGTCCCAAACTGAGTAAATAACCCCATGAAAGGAGAGGAGGGAACCACCTTTTGAGATCATTTGGGGTTTGTGCCATGTAAATTGGGAAACCTCTGAGTCCTGAGGGCACTGAGTACAGTGCTCAGAAGGATTCAATAAACAATGTCCAGTTCCTGTCCAACCAAGCTGAAACACAAGGCTCAAGGGAATCTAAGCCCTTCCAAACAACCATAGCTTAGTACAAAATTCATTATTTATAGAAAGACAAAAAGTGTATGACACACCCAAAGTAAAATTTAGTCTTCCAGCATGAACTAAAAATGTTCCTAACAGTAAATAAGGAACGGAGCCACACTGTGAGGCATGCCAGTTAATAGGCTGTGCAGGGAAGGCAGAATAATCACTGAAACTATGTGGCGTGTGTTTAAAAGTCAAAGACTAAGCGCAGTGAGTGCAATGTGGACAGCAAGGCAACTTTGTTTGAACTTTGTTGAAAACTATAATAGTATGAAAAATGGTGGGTGGAATTAACAGCATAATAGACACTGAAAAAGAAAAGATCAGTGAATATGAAGGTACAACAACAGAGACTCTGTGAAGGGAGACTTAAAGTGAGCAAGTAAAATGAGTGTGTGTGAGCTGTGGAGCTGAGGGCATCCTGAGGAGTCACAATAGAGAATCAACTTAATTGTATTCCCAAATGAGAGGAAAACAGTTTCTAGGAGATCCAAGAATTTTCAAATTTGAGAAAGACTGTAAATCCACAGACTAAAGAAAAAAAAAAGGGAAGGAAGGAAGAAATGGAACTCAACAAATCCCAAATATGACATGTGGTGGCTTGGATAAGAATGGTCCTCATAGGTCCATTTATTTGATTGCTTGGTCACCAGGGAGCGGCACTATTAGGACATGTGGCCTTGTTGGAGGAAGCGTGTCATTGGGGGTTGAGCTTTGAGGTTTCAGTAGCTCAAGCCAGGCCCAGTGTCACGCTCTCTTCCTCTGCCTGCAGATCTAGATGTGGCTCCTCTCCAGCACCATGTCTGTCTGCATGCTGCTACGCTTCCTTCCTGCTATGATGATAATGCACTAAACTTCCAAATTGTAAGCCAGCCCCAATTAAATGCTTTCCTTTATAAGAGTTGCCATGGTCCTGGTATCTCTTCACAGCAATAGAACAGGGACTGAGACACAACAAAAGTCAGGAAACTGCAGGTATCATAAAGGCATTTAAAATGAGTAATGAGTAGGAAATCTTGACAGAGAGGACAGGACAAGGCTTCCACAGAGCGAACATGCTGACAAGAGTGAAGGCAGCCTCCTTGCCAGGAGAAAGCAAGCCGAAGACAGTGGCCTGGCAACATCACAGTGCTGAGAGGAAACAGATAACTGTGCTCACAAAGAGTTCTGTGCTGAACAAAGTATCTTTCAAAACAACACTTTTGTAGTGAGTCGAAGAAAATGAATTAGTCAACAGCGGACCTGCATTGTAAGAAACGCTAAGAAAAAACCTGAAGCAAAATGTAAATGAGATCAGGTAGAAGCCTCCGCTTTCTTTCTCTCTCTCTGCTATTTAAAGTCTTCATTAAATAGTCAAGCAAAAACAATAGCAATGTATTTGGGTTTATAAAGCGATGTTCTGGTGAATTTCCAAAACCGAAGGTCCTAATTTCTATCATTTTCCCATTTCCTTGGTGTGAATGCCCCCACCATGGTTGACTTCCAGTTGCCGAACTTGAAGATTAGAGGAAAGACTCACATCCTTGACTTTTCAGAGTTGGCAGAAGCTGGGATTGTAAAACTTATGGAAGGAGTTTACAGGGCAATATGTAGGATGAAGATGCAGGAGAGGGTGGACGAACATGTTTGTAAAGCTGCTGCCGAACACCGGGCTGTGGAGTGTCACATGGAGACACACCATGATTACATAGGCAGCGCACTCCAGAGACCACAGAGCTGGAGTCAGCAGTCAGGAAGGGAGACTCCAGGGGCAACCGGCATAGATGCTTTCAAAGGAGAGGCCCTCTGCCATCAAGGGGCAGATAAACCCTGAAGAGCTGAGAGATCAGATGTACAGGACTGATACCTCCCCTTGTCAGCAAAGGGGGTGTCCCCAGATCTCCAGTGTGGGGCATTGCATTGATTTCAGCTGTATGCATCAACCTGTAGAAGTATCAGACAATATTCTGAGAGAGAAAAAGCAAGTCGTGTTTGAACACATAGCAATATGATGCTGTGTCCAGCACATTTGGAAAATTTGAAAGTCGTTGTGGTTGGTGAATGTGCGTCATTCCTGGGTAGCTCTGCTATTACAATCCACATGGGAATGAAAAACCTAGTCAGAGCAGGCCTCACCTCTATAGAGGCAGAGGAAGTGGAAAGGAAGGCTTGACTTTTACCTAAAATATTTTTAAATGATTTATTTTTATTATGTTTAAACTGTATAGCCATGTGTGGGCATGTGTGTGTGAGTGCAGGTGCTTTGGATGCTGCCTGTAGTGATGGGCAGCTGTAAGCTGCCCAAGGTCGGCACTGGGAATTGAATATGGGTCCTTTGTAACAACAGCATGTTCCTGATGAGCCATCTCTCCAGCCCCCTGAAATATTTTCTTGTCTAAAAATAAATCGGAAGCAAACATTAGGAAGGTTGGATTTGATCATGTTCACCGTGGGGTGTGCAGGGGGGTTATTATAAACCTTCTATAAACCTTCAATGAATGATTGCCTCATAGTAAAGGCCTATGCAGCATCTCATCCATCATGGGCTTCAGAATGCCCACAATTGTATGCTCAGGGCCCGAGGGGCACAGTCATGATGACCCAAGCACAGCTGGGCATGCACAGCTGGCAGAAGGTCGGCTAGTGAAGTGGGTCAAATGTTTAACGGCATTTACCTAAGGAACCCCGTGTTACCTACGGAAAGTCTTACTACTGTAGGGAGCTACATTCTTGAAGCGGTCATCAACCTTTCGGATAGTTTAACATTTTCAGTATGCTATTTTAGTACCTTTACTAAGGGCTAAACCAAATTTTGCAGGCCCAGTCTTCCGTGAACCCCATCCCTCTCCCCTGCTTCTTCCTCCCCTCCCCTTTCTTCTACTCATCCCTACCTACTCTCTGACTCTTACCTTCCTCTACCTCCTCTGAACTATTCTGGGTTATCTTTTCTTGTAACTCAGTTTGCCTTCTTGCAGGTGAGGCTCACAGAGAAGCAATTTTTCCCGATCCTTTGGCTCTGAAGGGTGGAAGCAGGCTGTGGGTAAAAGCACCTTCCATGTCTGTTTATTGCAAGGTTGATGCTCAGGTGTCATTACATGCATAATTATCCACGCAGGTCGCACGTGCCTCTCATGTAGTTAGTTCTTGAACAAAAGCGACTCATTTCTGATCCTACGTTCTCCTCACACATCAGGAAATTGCAGTATTTTGGGCCATTCAAAATGGGTTTGGGTTATCTAGCAGGACACTGTGGGGAGGTGGACGGGCTTGGAGCTGAGGCACTGTGACTGTGATGCCGCCGCCGCTGGCCCCTCCGTGTTCCGAAGGTGTCAACTAAGTCAGTTAACCTCACTCCTCCTTCCCTCATTAGTGAGCAGAGAGGAGAGCCCGGCTGAGACCAGAGGGTGGTGTGCACTCACGTGGCACCTTGGGCGTCTCTGTGCTGCCTCGATTCACCAGCTGAGCTGCCACTTCCTAAATGAGTAGAGACCTACAGGAGCCACCAGATGCCACCGTTGCAGGTGACCTTCGCAGCCCTGCTGTCCGAATGATTGCACAGCATGATCCAGGGACGGAGTCTTATTGTTATGGCCATTGTTATGATGGAATTCTGCAGGGAGCCCTTACGGTCTGTGGTAACATCAGGTGATATTTTAACCAGAGCTTTTTTTCCCCTACAGGTTCTATGTGGCAAGAAAGGAGACCTGTGTTATGTGGTTTTTTAAAAGTCTCAGAACTCAGGTGAAAGTACATTCAGTCTAAGCTGTGGGTTTGAGAAATAGCAGCATTAAAGAGGATTAAATAGTTCTAAGGTTATTAAGGTTTTTTTTGAATTTTGAAAGTTGTCTTAAAATTAAAAATGGGGGTGTGTGTGAGTAAATGTGTCCTGAGTCACTATTGTATTATCCTTAGGACCTGAACATCAGCCCAGTCTTTAAACACCAAATGATTCACTGAGAGGGGCAGTGAATGGGCTTAATAAATATATTTTCTACTAGGAAAGTATCAGAGAAATAGAGGTTATAGGTTTTAGTTGTGTCTGTGTAGAATCATCTGTGAAGATTATTCATGTGCAGATGCCCCACTGTTCACGGTCTATTGGGTCTGATTAGAGCATCAGTGAGTGTGGCTTGGCAGGCTCTCGGGGACCCAGGTATAGTGCAGGGCATTAGGACTGCTTCCCCTCATACAGAGCAGGTGAACTACCCAGGGCTCCGGCTTGTGCCCATGCCCGGGTCCCTGGAGCATTGAAGATGACCCCACAGCCATCTAAGGAGGGCTTTCTGGACACACACACACACACACACACACACACACACACACACACACACACACCTAGACTGTAAGCTCCACAGAGCAGGGGCTGTACCTCAGCCAGCTCCATGAGCTCTGTCTCACTGTGGCCTGGCAGAAGGCTTGCCATGTGGGTCCCATCAACCACCACAGCTCCAACAGCTCTGTGACTGTAGTGTGTAGTAGGGAGCATGAGTGAGTGTGTAAGATTTCCTGTTACACAGAAGAGCACTTCACATCTTGTTTGGGACTAATTTCTTCCCAGATACTTGGGGAATAATAACAGAGCTTATCTCTTATCAGACTGTATTGTACAATACATTAAATATTTTATTTTAATAATGATAAGCATCTTGCATGCTTCTCCTATAAACCTTCTAAGGGAGATATTTTAAAAGCTCCTATTTCATACATGAGGAAATGAGCAAATGGGGGGGCGTCATGTGACCTCCTTCATGTTCCTTCGGTCCATCCATAGTCAAAAGGCCAGCTTTATGGGTCCCTTGATCTGCCAGGGCTGTTTTCTGGGAGGTGACAAAACAGGATGACCTGGTGTGACGGGATGGCTAATCTTGGTTGTCAACTCCGTTACACCAGGAATCAGCTATAAAATCCCAGTATCTTAGCATACCGTGAAAGATTTCTTGATTAGATGATTTGAAAATGTGGCCCAGATTTAGGGTGGCATCCCCCATGGAAGGACATAGCAGAAGGAATCTTTGGCTGCTCCTCATCCTGAGCCATTTCTCCTCTGGTGTTAGAACCCGCTTCTCCGTGTAGACTGAGAACTGTCAGCTCTCTAGGACTTCCCTAGGACTCCAGCACCAGACTTGGAATGCTGGGACATCCAGACTGAACTGAACAGCTGCTAGATCCTTGGCCTTTCCATCAGGAGACAGCCATTGCTGGACTACTCAGACCATGGCCTGTGAGCTACTCTCATAAATCCCACATATATGTACATACTCATCCTATGAGTCCTGTTTCTTAAGAAGAGTGACTAACACACCTGGCCAGGTTGCTGGAGGGAAACCTCCACATAGACAATCAGCACAGAGGCTGGAGAGCAGCCTGAGTAGAGTAGGTTCAGTCAGACAGACAGGCCTGGGGTGATGGTCCTGAAATCAGTGCTGAGAAGGTCCAAGCAAGGGGGAAACCACTGTGTTAGTTAGGTAGCCATGGATGGACACAGTGGTTTGGCCTGAGCTCCAATAAGGATGTCCCAGGGGTCAAGTCTGGGCTGAGAGTTCAAGGTGGACTCTGGAGACCTCAGATTCTGGAACTTCATCTAGTTGGTGAAGAAATGATAATCAGGCTTCAATTTTCTTATTAGGTTGTAGTGAGCCATGTCAGGGGTCTTCAGGTTTCTTTCACTTATGGTCTATGAACTATGTGCTGTGCTAAAGACATATCCCTGAAAGGAGCCATCAGAGGTCCCAGAGGAATGGAGTAACAAGGACAAGTTTGCCCAACAGGACAGAATGCAAAGTTTTGTGTTTTGCTTGTTTCCCATTCTTTTCCTCACCCCATTAAATATCCCCTGGAGTGTCTGATGTTATCACCCCACCTATATTAGCTAAGAAACACTGTTGGCACGGGTTTTGGTGTTCTTTGTTAAATAAACTAGTATCTTGCCAATTAAACTATTTGTTAAGTAAACAGACAGTGTAGTTGGGCAGACCAATGTTCAAATCCTAACTCCACCTTTACTGACTATGTGATCTAGGTAAGCCTCACTTTATGTATGGAACATGGCAGTTATAATCGCAAGAGTAAGTCACGTGGCTGGAGTGTGCTAGTTTTAAGAGTCGATGGATAAACCGCTGGTATTTTGATACTGGTGATGCGAGAATTTGAGCAGTAGACCCTGTCAAATAAGCACCTTTCCCTGCCTCGGAAAATTGGTTGTCCACCATTACCCAGAGGTGCTGAGAGTGAAGCAGAGGGATACCATCCCTGACTTAGTGAACCTCCCACACTGGACACGGGTGGTCAGACATGGGATCCAATGCGTAAATGGATGGAGGGCGTAGACTTAACCTTTAAATCTGCACTTGGCATTTGCTTATGAAGAGGAAGGATAGTCAGGCGTGGCGGTACTCTTGTCTGTCTGGAGTCCCAGAGCTTGTGTGGCTGAGACAGGTGGGTCCCAAGAGTCCAGGTGTTCAAGGCTAGTCTGGGCAACATGAGCTCACATCTAAAGAAAGTCTCAGTGTCTAGTTTTTGGTCAAAGATGAAGCCAACTAGTTCAGAGGTTTGTCAGTGATGGAAGTTTAGAAGATTCCATGCTAGTCTGGTTGACCTGAATGTGAATCCTCCAAGCATTTCCATACAAGAGCCTATTTTTGTTTTAGCATCTATTTCTACCATTATAGGGTCTTGCTGGACTTACGGCTTTGGTAGTCTGTACTTTCACACTGTCTTAACCAGCCACAGCTCTGAACAACCATTATTGTAGAAATCTTCCCAGATCTTCTGAGCCCTGAGTGGTCTGCACTGCACTAATTTCTTCCAATACTCGCATCATGGACACTACATATTTCACTTTGCTGTCTCCTGCTTGCTGTCTAGCAGAGGAACTTTCCCTGTACACTGTTGTAATTGTAATTTTGCTCCCAGTAAGTTTTGCTAATTAACGTGGGATCATTATAATAACTACTCCTTAGTACCCAAAGGAAGGAAACTACAATTTATTATGACCATAAGTCCCAGATTTTCTGAAATAGTTCCCATTTTACATAATTTTATTCATTTCAATTAAAGAGATTCATTATATGCCAAGCAGTCATTATCTAATTTTATGCCCCTTTTAAGACTCTAATATGAATGAATTTACATATGAAAATAGTATAGTTTCTGAACACAAAAATGAGATAAATGATTTATTTGAAATTCATCTAAAGTGTAAAAATACAATCACATTTAGATATATGTTTCACAACCCCAATTATTTAGAGGAGGGAAATATCAGATCTGAAAACTGCCATTGCAAGTTCAAGACATATGGTCACATAGATGCTCTTCCCTTTGGTCAGGTAATGACTAATCTTGGATCACAAATGAAGCCCTGATTTCCAATGATTACAGATTATCAGGTGATCTGGTAGACAAAGGGCTAAAGCAGTCATTATAAGACTACTCTAATTTAGAAAACTCAAAATCAGACAACCTCAAGAAGATTAGGTAAGAATCACATGCATAATGTGTAGAAGGGTAGAGACAGTTTCAGAAATATCTTCATTTACAGCCCACAGTCTACTGACCACCTATATCCAAAGGGTAGCTGGGAATAGGACTGAAGCTAAAACCATAAATTTATTTAAAGCAAAAAGGGAAGCTTTGGTGATTATTTTCTAGTTTGAGTGGTTCTAAAGTATGCACGTTGTAGATGATAACATCTTGTCACATTGTCAAGAGGTTAGCCATACCTGCAAGGCTAGACAGGAAGTGAACTCAGAAAAATAGAAATTTCATGTTATGATTTGGATCAATTAGTGTAGGGAATTAGAGAAGCAGAAATGGTACTCAGCCTAAGAGATGATCAGCTAGGCCAAGAGGACCAGCTACAGCTGTGTTTCAAGTTTCATGGGAAGAAATTTGCACTATTGGGAGAAACTGTGTTCCAAGACCATCCTGGGCCAGGCAGTGGTGGTGCATGCCTTTAATCCCATCACTGGGGAGGCAGAGGCAGGTGGATCTCTGTGAGTTCAAGGCCAGCCTGGTCTATAGGGTGAGTTCCAGGACAGGCACCAAAGCTACATAGAGAAGCCCTGTCTCAAACCAAACCAAACCAAACCAAAACAAAAAACAAAAAACAACAACAAAAAAAGTACTAACCTGGGGACTTCAGGCACATTCTAAATTTTGGTTTCAGAATGATCCTGTGAGAATGATAATACTGTTAGTGGTCACTTTTATTTGAGCCATGGAACCAGAATTTTAATTTAGACCTGTCAAGTTTCAACCCCCAGTCTCTCCGAGATACCAGGCTTTTGCTACTTTCTAGATTTCTGCCACATACCAGGGTCTTCACAGGCCAATTCTCACACAGTCCCAGGAAAATATTAAGATGCTTTTTAGACCAATATGTTTCACTTACATATAATATCACAATTTTAATTTCACAAGTTCCTTCTTGTTATCTGAATGCTTGAGAGTTTTAGTTTTAAGAGGAAGTTATACTACAGCTGAAGACAGAGTTAAAATAAGTCAATGGGGAAAGATGAAGTAAACTGTTTCCCTTGCTCCACAATGCTTTGTTTAGCTGGTTAACTCAATAATTACTTTACGCCAAGTTTCATAATGTGTCCAAAAGGTGACTGCAAACATGGCATGCTCACACAATTTTCAGGACATCTTTAAAATGTTGCAAATGTTTGAGTCCCTAAATTAGAGGTTCATAGGAAGTCTACTGGTGTGTGTGTGTTCTGAAGTTTCTGTCTTCATCTCTCTGAGTCATCATGAATGGTGGTACCCAAGAGGTTTGTCACAAAGTACCTCTGAAGCTCATGGCTGTCAATACAAGTGATCAATAACTGTTAGTACTCCACTCAAAATGGGCCTTTTTCAGTTTGGGATATTGTATGCTATAATAACAGATTGCCAAGCAACAAGTGCTTGATGGTATAATAGTGGTACAGCTGCTATGGGGGCAACTGACTTTTATTGGCTCTGAGGCCCACTCTACAGGAGAGAGATTACGCCTGGTAGCATAAACCTGGTCAAAGGCCCATGGCTGAGGAGGTCACAGATGCCAGTGGCAAACCTACCACTCTTGTTTTTCTAAATAGATTCACTTGTCAAATTGCCTCCTGAATATTTATGTTTATGCCTTGGGCCTAACTTCATCCTTGATGGAAGATGCTTCTTCTTCTTCTTCTTCTTCTTCTTCTTCTTCTTCTTCTTCTTCTTCTTCTTCTTCTTCTTCTTCTTCTTCTTCTTCTCTTCCTCCTCCTCCCCCTCCTCCTCTTTCTTCTTCTAGTGAATGTGCTTAATGCAGAGACTTATGGCTGGCCATGGTGCTGAGAACAAGTGATGGGTTTTCAGTTTTAAACTGGACAGCCATGTCATCTTCACCAAGGCTTGGGGAACATTGCCAAAGAGGAGGTGGAAAGAATGTAAGAACTAGGTGATGAGAAAGGAGGCCATGAAAATCCGCCTTAGGAGCATGGCATCCATGATCTCTTAGTAGCTATGTCAGGTGGGAAAGGAACTCATATGGCCTCATCCAGAAGAGCTACAGTTGCTGTGGGATGTTCTGTATGTCCTGTGGGAGCCCGTTCTTGGGTTCCTCGTGGCTTTACCCAGCAGGTCCACATAGAGGATGATTAGGACCACAGTCCTGAGTACAGGTGTCTGAGATGGTCTGCATTTGGCTGTGCTGGGGGATGGTCTGTATGTCAAGTTGCTCTGATTAGTCAATAAATAAAATACTGATTGGCCAGTGGCTAGGCAGGAAGTATGAGCAGGACTAACAGAGAGGAGAAATAAAAGAACAGGAAGGCAGAAGGAGTCACTGCCAGCTGCCACCCTGACAAGCAGCATGAAAAGATGCCAGTAAGCCACTAGCTGCGTGGCGGGGTATAGATTTATGGAAATGGATTAATTTAAGCTATAAGAACAGTTAGTAAGAAGCCTGCCATGGTCATACAGTTTGTAAGCAATATAAGTCTCTGTGTTTACTTGGTTGGGTCTGAGTGGCTGTGGGACTGGCGGGTGACAAAGATTTGTCCTGACTGTGGGCAAGGCAGGAAAACTCTAGCTACATACAGTCAAGGACTGTAGCTGAGAGGGAGGCATTGTCCTCAGGGATGTAAATGCTAGTGAGTTGCTCAGGCTCTGGTGGATAGCTCTATACTCATGTCCATGTGAGTGGCTGTGGCTAAACTCGGGGGATCACAGAGCAAAAAGACACAAAAATTATGATGATATCTTGGTAGGAGGAAGGGAAGACTAGTGGGGCCAGGTAGAGGATAAGGGAGGGGAGAGAGATGCTGCCTTAGTCACTGTTCTGCTGCTGTGAGGAGACGCCATGACCAAGGCAACTCTTCTAAAGGAAAACATTTAATTGGGGCTGGCCTACAGTTTCAGAGGTTCAGTCCGTCACCATCATGACAGGAAGCATGGTGGCACGCAGGCAGACATGGTGCTGGAGAAGGAGCTGAGAATTCTACATCCAGATCCAAAGGCAGCAGGAAGAGGGCAACCCTGGGCTTGGCTTGGGCATTTGAAACCAGTGACAAGCTTCCTCCAACAAGGCCTCTCCTGATCCTTTCAAATAGTGCCATTCCCTGGTGACCAAACATTCAAATCTATGGGCTTATGGGGGCCATTCTCATTCAGATGGAGACTTGGTAAGAAGAAGGGGAAGATTCCTAGGGCTGGGTAACTGATGACAGAGGGAAGAGGCATGAGTGGGTGTGCCCATAAATGTACTGTATACCTGTAGGAAACTGCCCAAGAGTAAGTTAATAAGAGAGCAAAAGCAGTGTCCTTTTTGGCTTTATGGAAATATGTCCTTTTTGGTGACTGGTAAATGTTTCCTTCATTTCTCTTGAATGTCTATTTGTGGTCAGTTACAATGATTTATTGAGATCCAACCTCTTTCAAAGCTAAGATAAGCCTCGTGTACTTCCAGACAACAGGGCTCTGCTCAGGCAGTTATATGAGATAGCGTCTCTCCCCTAAATGACTTGTTGCTTACCCACCCCACTGTCTTGGCATGTGGGAATTACATCAGAGTGAACTGTGGGTCAGTTTCCTCAGGAGAGGAGCTAGGTGGGCCTTACCCAGAATGCTGAAGGATCAGCTGCGTCAGACCTTGAGGACATCCATATCCAAGTACTACTGATCCCCATACTAATCTGGCAGGCAGGAGAGCCCTGAGGTTGGCCTGGAGGATTCGTTTACATGAGGCAGAGACCATCTGGTCTCCCTTTGCACCTTTGAGAACAAAAATTTCTGCAATTTCAAATTTTATTAAATACCATGTAGATCAAGTGTAAAGATTCAAACATCATTAAAACATTTACCAAAATTGTATTTATTATTATTAGTGTGTGTTTGTCTGTATACATGCATGTGTGTGTCGTACATATGTGCATGTGTGGTATGTGTGTGTATTTAATGTATGTGATGTGTATGTATGAGCATTTGTTTCTCATGAAGTCAGAGGACAACTTCTAAGCTCCTGTGGCAAACACTTTCACCCACCCTGCCATCTTGCTGACCTAATTTGTTAAAATGCCTCTTGGCTCCTTCCCTCCCTCTCTCCCAGAGCCTCCCCTTACACTGTGCTCTGTAATTCTTTTGATGTTTACCTCCACCTGCTAAATCATGTACAGCCGTGCTTCTGCACACTTTAAGTAATGAGTGCGGGGGTTCTTCAGGCAGAAGCTAAACGTTTAGCTCTCTGAGCGCCCTCCTTGCCGTTTTCTACTTACACTACCCCTCCCCCCCCTTAATTAATTTGCAGTTTGACTCCTGAGCATTCAACGTTCACGATAACAGGCCTTTGTTCCAGGGGATGACAGCGTCCTTGTGCGTGATACAAGGAGATCACCATTTGACCACAGAGGTCAGACATCAGAGAGATGCTGCCACAATCCAAGGAGTGCCAGCAGCCACCAGAAGCTGGAGGAGGCCTGGACAGAGCCCCCCGGAGCTCTCGGGCTCTGTGCTGTCAACACCTTGCCTTCTGGCTCCCTGCCTCCAGTACCAGGGGAATAGATGGCTGTTATTTTAAGCCACCTAATTTGTGGTAACAAACGAGAGCAGCCGGAGGAAATAATACAGTTGCATTGATCCTGCTTCTTCAGTCCCTCTCTGCATCGATTCCCTCTCCAGCTCAAGTGCAGTGGTCTGAGGAAAGACCCCACTCTTTCCCAGCTGGATCACCACACTGGAAACTTCCCTGGGATTCTCCGGCGCCTTTCCCTGTCTTCTCTTACTTTGACATGCTACTCTCTTAGCTTATGTGCTTTGTAAACTGCTTTAGGGCTCTCCACATCGGTCTGTTTCACACTGTAAGCTTTCCGCAGCGTGTATGCAGTGTTTAGCAATATATATATGTGTGTGTGTGTGTGTGTGTGTGTGTGTGTGTGTGTGTGTGTGTGTGTGTGTGTGTGTGTATGTATGGCTGGTTCCTAGAGACCAACTGTGATGAGGTAAGAGCGTTGAGAACATGGGAGGAAGCTTGAGCCCATTCCACACACTCTCTGGATATGGCAACCACTGGGTTTAGGTTCACAACGTCTCCTCTTTTTTTGGACACCTTCATTCTCTATGTTTTCCAGTCAGCCCCACTGCCACCGAGTGTGAGTCAAGACTGAATGGAATATAGTCCTCGGAGGAGCCAGAAGTCCCTGAGCAAGTACCAAGGACTGGCCCAGAGTTCCTAGACCAGTGTGGTTGGGTTCCCATCTCTGAAGAAGAAAGGCATAAACTCCATGCTCTCCGTACACCTGCATCCCCCCTTGCCCAACTCTGCATGCGTCTCTAAAGGGATGGTGTGAGTGTGGATAACGGGAGCAATGGATGAGATTGTGGTGATACACATGGGACGTCTCCTCTGATCCCAGGTCCGTGTCCTATGTCAGAAGGTAATGATTCCACTGGACAAGTGCTTGGCAGCTGGGGATATTTTGATGGTTTTTTTTTCCCTCTGTGTAGCTCCCCCCGCCCCCCCGCAACTAAAATGCCCATCATATAAACCGGTACCTTCCATGTGTTCCAAAGCACATTCTTCATGTACTAACTAACATTACCAGATGACCATGTGTGAAAGAATGTCTTAGGGATTTGGCTTTTCTCTAGTTAGTTCTTATCTTCTCACACTCTAACTAGCTCCTGCCTTTTAAATACACAGTGGTAAACAGAAAACACACAACCTCTGCCTTCTGGGAGCATGGTGGCTTTTACCTCCGTTTTATAGACGGGCAAACTGCATTTAGCAAGGCTGACCGACTTGTTCAAGCTCAGACAAACCAGCAAATGGCAAGAGGCAGGAGCAAATTCGATTCTGTCTCGCTGTAAAGCCCATGCTCTTGCTGCTGGGCCACTGTGACATGTGTTATTCACAGTGTGGTAACAGAAGTATCTGGATGCCCCAAACACAGGGTCCAGGTGCTAAGTGGGAATTCAGAGCATTCAGCTCCCTCATCCACAGAGGATGCTGTAGCATGAATCTTAAAGGTACTTATTAATAAAATCAAACCTAAGGCCAGTTATTGGGGTGAATGCTGGAAGATCAGAGAGACAGAACAAGCCACAGCTACCTCACCTTGCCAATTCCTCAGCTGATCCTGTTCCCTCAGACTGGAAGCTTCTGAGTCCTCATCCAAATGGATCTCAGCTGAACTGTGCTGCTCCAAGCCTAAAAGCTTAACCAGCTAAAAGCTTCTAGTTTCTGGTCTTCACGCCTACCTTTCTGCTTTCTGCCATCACTCCCTGGGATTAAAGGCTCACTTTCTGGGATTAAAGGCGTGATGAGTCACCATGCTTGGCTGTATCCTTGAACACACAGAGATCCATGTAGATCTCTGTCTCTGGAATGCTGGGATTAAAGGTGTGTGCTACCACTGCCTATCCTCTATGTTTAATATTGTGGCTGCTCTGTTCTCTGACCCCCAGATAAGTTTATTAGCGTGCACAACATTTTGGGGAACACAATACCACCACAGGATGCTAGACTTGAGTATTGCTGGTCGATATTGGTGGGTGACTCTCTGAGATAGGAAGACTGGCTATTTCTGTCAACATTTAGGAGAGAGAATTTGAGTCAGCAAAGACTATGGAAGCAGACTTCACACTCTCAGCATTATTACTAAAACTGTGTATTTTCCTCAGTCTTCAGCGTTCGTGGTCTATTCCTTGATGAATAGAGTTCAAACTGATTTGTGCAAAGCATTGTAATTTTGGACAGTGCTCCCCACAGGTGTATTCCCTAGCCAGTGAGGTGGGACTAAAGGCAGGCTAAGACTATATGTGTGTTTCCATGGGTGAGCATTGGAGGAAAAATAAGAACTGCTTTATGTGTCCGGCAATAATGACTCTGACCTGCCTGCTAGAGGCAATCATTATGACACTCAGTGCTTTCTGCCAGATCCGGCCCTGGGATGCAGAAGGAAGGCAGCCTTGCAGAATGGAAGTGGTTCCCTTTGCTTTTGATAAGAAGCGTGTGCTGGAAATAATGGTGGCTATCCTTATTTTTTGTGAATAACCTTAATCTGTCCTCCTTCGGAGTGTTAAAATTTATGAGTGGAGTTAATGGGAAGCTTTTCAGTCTAACTATGCCGCCGCTATCTCTTTAACCTCCAACCCCGCCTCCACGCAGGGAAATTCATCTTCAGAGCTTTTAGAAGGAATACATTCCGGGTGGATGCCCCCCTCCCATGCATCTCTACGTTGAATCTCTCGGCCACTGTTCCATTAATAGCACCAGGATTTTTATTTTCCCCGATCTAAGGCGGAAGAATCGGGCCCATTATATCCGGTAATTTATCAGTTTCTCTGTCACAAAGGACTTTCCCCCCACTCCCTTTCTCTGTGTTTCTGGCATCTTATTTCACCCTGCTCCAGGGGAGACTGAACGCCCGACTCCTTTGAAGAGTCCACATCAGAAGGCTGCACCACATGCCTCTAAGATTTCACCTCATGAGAAATTCCCCTTCAAATCTGTGGCTTCTCCTCTTCCCAGAGCCCTTTGAGTTTGGTAATGGCGTCATGTGTTGGCTGTGGAGAGAGACCCCTTTGAAGCACTTACAGCTGCTTTGAGTAGTCCCCTTTGAAAGAGGCTGGTGGTGATGGAGGAGGGGTTGGGAATCCCTCTGGTGGCCGGGAGATGGTCTCAGAATAATCCAGAACATGCTGTGGGGTGTTGGGAATACCAGGCCTCCCGAGGCTTCTGGTCTCTGTGGAAAATGACTGTAGAGAAATCGGTAGCAGGTCTCGCTCTTCTCAGCAGTACGGCACCAGAGTCTGTGGGGCTTTTTCAAACTGCCGGCACCATAGCCTTGCCTGGGGGGACTGACCAACTCTCAGAGGAATGAAAAACTCTAGTTGCTGTCTTCCAGACCTCCTCAGAGCTTTCTGTACACCCTTAAGTGGGAAGTTTAAGCTCCCAGTACCATGTTTCTCTACCAGGATAGAGACTGAACCCTCAAACTGGGACCCCCAATAAACACTTCTCTTCTTAACTTGCTGTTGTCAAAGTGGACAAGAGACATGATGCAGCCGCTCATCCCGTGTTTTTTGAACATTCCCTGGATTGGCTGTAACTTCTGCAAGCTGGGAAGTCAGCTTTTGAGCATCCAAACCTTCCCCTCCCGAGTTCTCACCGTACAGCATATGCCCACCCCCGGGAATGTATCTTTAAGTGCCGACGTTTTCAGGGAGATGAACACGCGCCTTGTGATGAATCTGTGAGATTTTATTGTAGAAATGACAGAGGAAGGGGGAGGGGCTTGGAGGAGAGGAGGGAGGGGAAACTGCGGTCGGTATGTAAAAGCAATGAAAAAATGTTATTTAAATAATAAAAGAAGAAGTGACCCAGGCTATGAAAGAGCTAGAAAATACTGATACAAATTCCCATCTTCCCTTTGAAAGTACCTGCTAATCTTTTCGTTGGCAGACTCACCCTCGAAATGACCATGGCCGGACACTGCTTAGTGATCTGCTTTTACTTTTTCTAAAATATCATTGTGTTTCTAATATAATTCTTGAAGGGTGCATAGTATTCCACAACGTAGATGGTAATTCATTTAACGGATCTTTCCTTTTGGATGGTCCTGTTTTAAAAGTGATTTTTTTTTCTTATCCTCTATTGTTCTGCAGTGCGCACACTTGAGGTGTTTGGACCCAGGTAGATGTGGGTAGAACATGCTTTCTGGAGCTCTGGGATGGGAAAGGGATTGTGCTGGTTCTCTGGGGTGTGTCTTCGTCCTGGACTCCTGTGTGCGCCCATGGGAGAGCTATGACCCTAGAGCTGGGAAGAGGCCCACAGCTGGCTCTCATCCGTTTGCATAAGCCAGCTGCAGAAGATAGCTAGGATCCCACCACGGGCGGGAACCTTGTAGAACCAATCCCTCAAAGGAGAATTTCTGGGTCAAAGTCTATAGACATTCCAAAGGAATTTTTTGATTTTTTTTTTTTTTAGTAGTTAGAA
This sequence comes from Peromyscus leucopus, assembly GCF_004664715.2. Taxonomy (NCBI): domain Eukaryota; kingdom Metazoa; phylum Chordata; class Mammalia; order Rodentia; family Cricetidae; genus Peromyscus; species Peromyscus leucopus. Next base: position 52,505,554 of record NC_051085.1, read on the forward strand.
TATTTTATGCCCAGTCAACTTAAACATGCAAATTAAGACTAATTAGTTTACAAACTATTAAATGTCCAACCTAATAACTTTTTTTAAAAAAATATTCTATGTCAGTGGTCTTTTTTAAAAAAGTAATTTAAAGCCATTCTGTCTTAGAATATCCATTGTTTTCTGATGAGGACTCAGTGGTCTTTCTTTCTTTTTTTTAATATTTATTTTCTTTTTCTTTTTTTTTTTGGTTTTTCGAGACAGGGTTTCTCTGTGTAGCTTTGCCCCTTTCCTGGAACTCACTTGGTAGCCCAGGCTGGCCTCGAACTCACAGAGATCCGCCTGGCTCTGCCTCCCGAGTGCTGGGATTAAAGGCGTGCGCTGCTGCTGCTGCTGCTGCTGCTGCTTCCGCCGGTGGCGGCGGCTATTTTCTTATACATTACATCTTGACCACTGTTTACCCTTCCTCCATTCTCCCCACCCCCATAGCTGCCTTCTAGAAGGGTTGTGGTGATATTTTATTTGTGCTGAAATGTGATTTCATTTGTATGTTAATAAGTAGTTTGCCTGGAGATCAGAGGTATTAGGGAGCCATAAGCAGAAGTCAGGTGGTAGTAGCACAGGCCCTTAATCTGATCACATGGCAGGGAAAGTCTCTGTGTGTTCAAGGACACAGCCAAGCATGGTGACACACGCCTTTAATCCCAGTACCAATCAGAGAGACCTGGAGGTCTGTATAGACAGGCAGTGGTGAGGAAGTGATGTGGCTGGGCTTAGAGCCAATGAGAAGGCAGAGCAGGAAGGCAATAAAAGTGCAGGTTAGACAGGAAGAAGCTCTCTCTTGGGAAGCCACGGCGTGGTGATAATCTAAGGTTAGTCAGTGGCTCTTCACTATTTCTCTGATCTCTTCGGCTATTACCCCTGTATTTGGCTCTGTGTTTCTTATTGAATAAGGCCGTTTAGAAATTTGTCTACAAAGGGTCAAGTGTATACTTCTGTCAGGAGTACATGGCGTTGTCTCCTGGCTCCAGTGGTCCCAGATAGAGTGCACCTCTCCCCTGGTCAGGAAAGCTCTGTCTCTGGTGTCTTCAATCCAATGTCACTCAGCTCACACCTTGACAGTGCCTTCAGATAAGAGGGAATAGCTGGTTTTGTCTGTCCTAGGGCCCTTCCCACTCTTCAGGCTTCAGGCAAGTTAAATAACAGGAGAGCAACCCGATCCTCCCAAATGCAAATCATCCAGAGCTGTCCAGGTTCAGAAAAAGGAGGCGTGTGTGTGTGTGTGTGTGTGTGTGTGTGTGTGTGTGTGTGTGTATGTGTGTGTGTCTGCAGGGAGGGAGAGGTGGTGGGTGCAGATGTCACACTAGAGACCTGAGAGCTGCTATTGAGGAGAATAGAAGGCGTTTGTAGGCAGTCAGGTGAGGATCCACACAGTCTTGTTGGAGCACACAGGTTGTGCCTTTTTGTGTCAGAGCAGATGATCAGCAGGCAGCTCTGGAAGAGGCAAGGATGGGTGCTCTTTGAAGACTGCTTTCCTCTCATCTGCAGCAGCCCTGTGAGGTCATGTACCAGGATGCCATCCTGGCCCTTGTTCTGACCACTTGTTCCCAGCTGACCGGCCCCCCCCCACACCTGATGACCTTGCAGGATGAGGTCCTCTTTCTTGTTGGGAGTTGAAGAAATCCGAACTGTGATGTTTGTCTTTCCACTGTTGGACAAAGAGGCTGGCTGATGGACAGAAGTGCTTGATGCCAATTAGATCTGCACCTCCAGTTCTCGGCCAGATTAGACTCCCATGCACTTTGTTTGAACCCACACAACCCAAATATCAGATAACACGAAGCTTACATTCCCCTCAGAAGGCTGTCCCAAGAACTTGTTGACGTTTGCAGCGTTTGATTACTCTATAGCGGGAGAGGGCCAAGAGGAGAATCTTACATTCTTCTATTGTCCTTTGGAAGGTACCCTCCAGTGACCTTCTCCATAAAGCCCGTGACCTTCAAGCGTCCAAATCCTCCACTTTCCCACAAATTATGCCATCCCCCCCCCCCCCCGACTATTTTCTTTGACAGATATTAGAATGCATTGCTGTTTGCTTTCCAGAGGATGCAGCAGCTCCCTGGGGCTGCCCCCGCCCCCCAAAGCTCCCTGGGCCCTGCAAGTGAGGGGCTGGCTGGCTGGGGAAGCTTTCAAAAGAGACGGGAAACAGCTTAGGGTAAGAAATGCTTTTAGAAAATTATTCTCACGCCAGATGAAATCTCAGATCTTGCAATTTTGTTTGTTTTCTTTCTTCTCAGCTGTTTCCTTTTGAAGTCAAAGACACTGGGCTGTATCTTTGTGCAAGCGCAGCTGTGACTAGTCGATCATGGTTTATTTTTAAGACAAGAAAAGAACCAGAGCAAAGAAATACCTATTGTTATTTGTTATCCATCAGGAGAATTCAAATGTACTGAGCCTTGCTCAGATATGCAGATCAAGGCTCCAGACACCAAGAGATGAGGGGCTGGATGTTTTGGCCAATGAATGAGGTAGTAGCCCAGGAACTCCTTGTGGGCTCTTGCTCAGATATTCTGACAACGCTGGGCTAGCCTCAAGTCTGCGGTACCCTCTCATCCATGCCAGATTTACTCGGGTGGTCTGAGGAGCTGGGACTGTCTAAAGCAGTGGTTCTTAACTCCTGGGTCTCGACTCCTAAAAGGCCTTGGAAAAACTCAGATATTTATATTAAGATTCATAACAGTGGCAAAATTATAGTTATGAAATAGCAATGAAAATAGTTTATGGTTGGGGGGGGTCACCACAACACGAGGAACTTTATTAAAGGTCGCAGCATTAGGAAGGTTGAGAGCCACTGGTGAAGGGGGTCTTTAGAATCCGGTCTCTAACCAGTCATCCCTGCATGCCCCAGTCAGGGAACTCCTGAGCTTCTGGGATTGCTTCCTACGTTGCTGAAAGCCTCCAGCGTCTCTCTGTTCCCCCATGGTGTGAATTCTAAGCCAACTGCGTGTGTAAAGTGTTTCTCAGGTAACCAGGAGCTACCATTCCAGCCGTGTGTCTCCCACATCTCTTTCTGACTACCGCCTCTGAGATGATGAGCTCATCAGCCAAAAGTGACGTCACAATGCCCTAAAGCAGAGCCTGTATCCGCTGCCATGCTTGTCTGAATTGACCAGCCCTGAGGAGGCTTTGTGTCACTCATAGATTTTTTTAGGATCGATGTTGTGTATGTGAATAAGGAGGAAATTTTTAGTGATTTTTGTCCAGTCTTCTAGCTTTCCAGATGAAAGAGCTGACATCCACGGATGAAGTGTGGATTAGCCCAGACACCCAGACATCAGCTGTGGAAGCAGCTACCACACACTGACTGCTTTTATGTAGTCACGACACAGTGTGAAAAACATTTCAGTGAGAAAAACATCCTATCCAAACATCCTGGTGCTGTTAGCATCGACCTTTAAACGCAGAGCCACTGAGGGACCCACTGTAGTTTTTCTAGATGGTAGGAGCTGAGACAGGAGTCCCATTCTACCAGGCCATTGCCTGAGTCTCCACCCAGCCCTTCCTTGAATTACAGCTGACTTTCGACCTTTGCCAAATTTCTAGTCTGTTTGTGATGTTTTTTAGTTGCCTAACTATATTTATAAACATCTGGTTGGTGGAGACTGTACCTCACAAGCCCTTGACCCTGCAGGATGGACATTCAACAGTCTATGTTTGTGCTGCCTCTGTAGTTGGGATGCCCAGGATCTGGATGATGCTGTAAAAGGCCGGGTCTATGCTTCTCCACATGCCTTCCCTAGTAGGCAGTGGGCACTCCGTTTCTTCCATACACACCACTGTAGCCCACTGCTATTCCGCCACATCTGAAACACTCGCCTGTTTCAGCGCCTTAAGCTTGCTCCACATAGAGATCTGCAGAATTCTGCCTTCATTAATACCAAGCTCAGATCTGGCCCTTTACTAACACCGAGTCCATGGTATTAAATATTGCAACCTGCTCCCCTCCTGGGGTAGTTCCTAATATCACCGTGTTTACTCCTTTTCCCACCGACCCTCGGCCTGTCTATCATCCCCAGTTTGTTGCATTTTGAACATGGACATGAGTTTAATAAGACTGTGGTTAGGTGGGAACCATGAGGTTAGTTCCTAGGGCAGAAGTATTTTGAAGGCATTTGGTATTTCTTCTTAGCAATACAATAAACAGTGGTCACCGGCCCAGGGAGCTCCCTGGGGCCTTGAAGGGGAGAAGCTGGCACACCCCCAGGGACTTCAGATGTTCCGTGGTCTCTTGCGCATGAGTGTTTCGGGGCATACTATGTATCTCCTATTCTCTCCAAAGTTTTCCTTGCTTAAATGAGCCGGTTCCCACTAAAGCTGGCTGGATTCTGAACATTGAACTGCTCTACCTGATTTTTCATTCTGTGACTTTTTTTTTTTCTTCTTAAGACATTTTTATTTTATTTTATCACAGTGTCATGACTGTGGCATTTGGGGAGATCATGAAAAATTAAGGAATAAAAAAAAATGTGGTGGATGAAGGCAAGGGCTCATCATTGCTGGTTGCTGTGGATATCACTCTATGTAAATAAAACACTGATGGCCAATGACCAGGCAGGAGGTAGGTGGGACAAGGAGAGAGGAGAATTCTGGGAAGCGGAAGGCTGGGGGAGAGACACTGCAGCCACCGCCAGGAAAAGAGCATGTAAAGACGCCGGGAAGCCACCAGCCACGTGGCAAGGTATAGATTTATAGAAATGGGTTAATTTAAGATAAAAGAACAGTTAGCAGGAAGCCTGCCATGGCCATACAGTTTATAAGTGATATAAGCGTCTGAGTGATTATTTTATAAGTGGATTGTGGGACTAAGGGGCTTGGGGAACCTGGAGAGAAGCCCTCCAGCAACAAATGGCGCCCAACGGCTCGAGTTTCCACCTTAAACCTGAGAATATTTAATAACCAATTCTAAACAGAGCCAAAACCAGGTTCCTGCTTCTTGTCTCATATGAGCAGCTAGACGCCGCAAAACGCAGGTTTGAACACTGGCGGGTTCCTGGCGGGTGCGTTTGACCGACAGTATGGCGGAAATGAGGCATCTGCCAGCGGCAAATTAAGCTGTGTGGTAGATTTAGTCTTTACTAGTATTTAAAAAAAAAAAAAAAAAAAAAAAGAGGTTTCTGGGCTACATGCTGCTTTGATAAAAGCTTAGACCCACTATTTCTGAGACTTGATGACTCCCAGAGCTGGCGGAAAACGTACCACTGCCATGTTGGGAAGCTGAAATGGGCGGAGCCAGCAGCCACAGCGCCGTTTCAGGCTTACAATGGTACAGTTTAAAGCAATAGGCTCAAGGCTCAAGATAATATAAAAAATAAGCCACGTAACGATGGCTACCACACAGAGAATCTGGATTATGTTGTCTTTGATATTCGTAACTGAAGAAAAACATTTGATTACAAAAGCTGTTGAGTTATGCCAAAATGTATATTTTAAAAGTACCTTGACTTCAAAATTTGGATATAAGGATATGTTACTTTGAAAAAGAAGTTCTGCTTTTGTTTCCACAGAAAGCCAGAGGCTGTGGACTTGTTCCAGATTAAGATACATCAGGTTTCACCAGCCAAGACCCCCTGAAAGGACTCCGATGACACCATGGCCCAGATGATCCAACATCCAGACCGGTTTCAAGGCAACTGGTTCACACAATACAGCCTCACGGACTACCCCATAGGTCTAAAATTTTCTTTGTATCCCCATAAGATACAGCGCCCCCCTCCAGCAGGAAGTAGTAAGAGATGCTACGCCCAAATTCCCAAATATACCAAGCTGGCTTTAGAGGTGGAATTGGCTCACTCCCCCTCTAAACCCAGACATATTGCTTTAAAAAAAAAAAAATGGTTAAGAGATTCTTGTGTCCCAAATCAGAAGAGCCCTCTGGTGTGGGACAGAGAAAAACCAATATTTTTATTTAAAACAGGTTGATTATAAATGTGATCTCTTTCTAAAAAAGAAAAGGGGATATAATATAGATATATAGGAGGATATGGAGATGATAAGATAAAAGGGTAGATTAATGAACCTACTTTTAAAGAACAACTTGTTTAAAATGTTTTACATTGGTATAGATTTTAGTTTATGTTTAAAATGTCTTACATTGGTAAAAATTTTAGTTTATTAATACAAACTTAAAGTTAATTTTGTTATACTGTATATATATATTTCTATTCTTGTTTGAGGTATTATGTTTAACTCATTTAAAATTGTAATGGATGATTAAAAATAGATTAATAATCAGTCATCTATGATAATCATATTTGTAGCCATGTTAGTTAAGTCTTCTAGGTATACATAGATATATTTCAGATAGATAGGTAATCTTCAAACACTTCATAGACCTAGAGAATATGGCATTTAAATAACTTAGAATTCTGTTGACGTGAGACACAATTGCTCCTGGCTGCACCAATTGATCCCGAGAGAATGTTGGGCTTCTAAGACATTTCCATTTGGAAGTTTGTCTTTTTGGCACAAAATGGCCTACTGGGCAAAGAACTGCCCTTGCCTTGACGGCTGACAGTACAAATGCAATGCTGTCCTTTCTGGACAAGCGGGACACAAGGAAAGCGACCACTGTACTCTGCCAAGACAGGGTAAGATGGTCTCTCAAAATTCCTGCTTCTGAAAATGGTCTGTCAGATACTCTAGGCCTGTAGCCAATTTGAATGCACCAACAATGCTGAGAAACATCAGGTGACTGTCCAGGCTGCCAGCTGTCTTGGTCTACTCTTGCAAGATTCCCGAAGTTGCTTGCATCCGTCTACCATTTCTCAGGTACTATTATGTTCCTTCTCAGGTCTTTGATGTGGTTAAAGGCTAGATAGTCGTATTTTCCTCAGTTATGATAAAAGATAAGTTAGCTATAAAACCTTAAACTCACAAATATAAGATAGATAGGACATCTTCTTTAATATTGTAACTATAATTCTTGCTCGGTAATTGTTTTGTTATATGTAATTTTACCATGTTAAAGTTAAAACCTTCCTTTTTAAAAAAAGAAGAAAGGGGAAGTGCTGTGGATATCACTCTATGTAAATAAAACACTGATGGCCAATGACCAGGCAGGAGGTAGGTGGGACAAGGAGAGAGGAGAATTCTGGGAAGCGGAAGGCTGGGGGAGAGACACTGCAGCCACCGCCAGGAAAAGAGCATGTAAAGACGCCGGGAAGCCACCAGCCACGTGGCAAGGTATAGATTTATAGAAATGGGTTAATTTAAGATAAAAGAACAGTTAGCAGGAAGCCTGCCATGGCCATACAGTTTATAAGTGATATAAGCGTCTGAGTGATTATTTTATAAGTGGATTGTGGGACTAAGGGGCTTGGGGAACCTGGAGAGAAGCCCTCCAGCAACAGCTGGTGTTAGTTAGTTCTGTGTCTTTCCAGGCTGGAGGTCAAGATCTCCATAAATAACACAACTTATGGCTGGTAGAGGCAGAAAAAGTTCACATCTAGACTTTGTAAAACTATTACTATGTAGTTGGTTTCATTTTTTGGAATGCTCTTTTGGATTTTGTCATTGATTTTATTGTTGTAGTTCTATAACATGTAAAAAGACAAACAGATAAAATAACATTATATTGAAGAATATACTACATTGTGAACCACTTATAGTTACTAACATGATGTAACATGGATACACTGTAAATTCTTAATAAATGTTTACTCAATTCAGTTGAATAATGTTAACCAATATATTTATTAGATTTTACTCTTGAGACCTTATTTTTCATTTTGTTCACAAGCATTTCTAATTCTCACTTTGTAGTTGTATTTCATTTCAGTGTGTATTAAGTTTTTGCTTTCACATTATGACAGAGTGCATGACACTGTCCTGACGAAGCCTAAATCTACTTATTAGGAAAAATGTTGTTGAAGATGTAAAGAAAATAGTTATTTTGCCTAATTTAGCTAGTTAATCCTGAGAGCATTCTTTTTTTCTTTTGTTGTTGTTGTTGTTCTCTTGTCTTTGTTGAATCTTAAACAATCATGGAAAAAATGTACTATACTGATTTATTAAGAAATGATTAGTTATCGGAGTTATCCTCCAGGCAGGGGAAAAACAGCAATGTCACACTCCATGGTTGAGATGAAGGAGCTGACAGAAGCCCATGGTACATCAGAGAGGGACGACTTTTGACCAAGTAACAGTGAGGTGCACCGGCCTTGGAAAGTCAGGAAGGGCTGACCCAGGAGAGTGATTGGCATGGCAGATGACATCTCAAGAAAACAGTACAGCTCTGTGCTCCCTAATCTACTTTCAAATCATGGCTACCATCAATAATTGAAAAGCATTAGGAAATATTTTGGTTAACAGACAAAATTTGAGTTTCAGGCAAACTGACTATTGTGCCTGTAGGTTCTAAATGCCTACCTGTCTCAAGTATTGGGAAGTGCCTATGGCAAGTCCTCAACTCTTCATATTTACAAGACTCCAAATGCTTTATTCAATCTCATTGTGTTCTTTTAACAATTTAACAGATTTGGAGAAATTTCAGGCATCAATTCTTCAATTACTTTCTCCCTTTCTGAGACTTTATTTATGCACCCCCACCCTGTGTGTGTGGTGTCATTTTTTACCATTGTCTGAGCTTCGTCTGTCTTTACTTAGTGTCTCTTACATCTTCAGAACAAATGACTCTTTTTGTCTTCAAATCACTAAGTCCACTCAATGTCTCATCAAACTAACTCTATAAAGTTTCACTATGAATTTCAATTCTAGAATTTAAAATTAAGTGTGTGTATATAGATGTGTCTGTGTATGGGTATGTGCTCATTTGTGCAGGTGCCCGTAGAGGCCAGAAGAGGGCATAAGGTCTAGAGTTGGAGTCACAGGCAGTTGTGAGCTGCCCTGTGTGGGTGCTGAGAAAGCAGTACTTGCTGCTAACCATGGAGCCATCTCTCCAGCTGTATGAATTTTCTTCTTTTAAAGTAATTCTTTTTTAACTCTTGGGATGACTCGTTGTGACTTGATGTTTTTCTTTGAGTCTCTGAATATATTTGTGATAACTGCTCTGGTTGTTAATTGCAATCCTTGTGTCATTTTAGGAGACCTCCACCCTACCACCACCTTTTAATTCTTATATTCTGGTGAGTTTCCTGGTTCTTCAACAGGTCTAGTGATATATATATATATATATATATATATATATATATATATATATATATATATATAGTTATTATAGTGGAGATGCAGTTGGTTGCAGTGTATCAGCACTATTCTGACGTTCTAAAGCATCTTGCCTTTTGTTCCGGTAAGCAGTGAGATTGTCTGGTCTTCAGCTCCAGCTCCCTACCCCACCTCCCTGTTTCTCAGGGAGATGGGCAGCAGCTGACATCTGTTCTTTTTGGTTGAAGTCTCATGGTTGTTTCCTCCTGACATTACTGAGGTCTCTAATTCTTCCCCTCTGTAGCCCCTGTCGTCCATGACTTCCTTCCCTCTTTACAATTACTTTGTTATCATCTTCCATTACCTCGGACACTGTCTCCCAGTAAGACCGTGGCTTTCTACTACACCAGTGCTTATGCACCATTGGGTCAGAGCCTGAAAACTCCTCAGTCTCACTGGTTGATGCTGCCATCTTTCAGTGGTAGACTTTGGTCCATTAGTTGTCATTTAGCTTCTATGGAAAATATCCAGTCTATATTTCCTAATTGTTTTCTGTGAAAGGGTAAACTGACCCCCGCAGCCTCACCAGCACTGCCCTTTTGGTTAAACCTTAGGACTTAAGGTCGTTCCATAATGTGAGTAGATCTGTTGGAAAATGGTTAGTTTCAGAAATGTGGGTAGGTTCATGTACTCACAGAACTGATGGAGGCCATGGAAGTTAAGGGAGAAGGCCTGGGGTGTAAAATGACTTTTAAAATAGTAATACCCAAGACACTGAGAGCACTTATTCATGCAATCACTTTAATACTAACCCAGAAAAACAGAAAAGCACACTCTAAGCCATGCATGCCCATGAAGCTGGAGAACAGACAGAGCTTTGTCCTAAGCCAGGGATGTCTAATACCATGGGACTTGCTGGAGTCTATGATCTGGTTTAAAGGAAACTCATGGAGGGATTCATAAGGAGGAACATTCTGGGCAGCTACATCCAAGAGGAAAACAGGAAGCGGGTAGGTGACAGAAGCAGGGAATGTGGCAGGAATTGCGAGTTCAGAATTCTTCGTAAGGGCTGGATTCTGTTTAGTTAGAAGCCACAGTCCACTTGACAGAGCAGTTGGAGTTTCAGCTCTCATGGTTGAGATGGGACGCATGCCCAGGATGGAGAAGAGGCAGGCATTGCAGGAGAGCAGCTCTTCTGAGGAGTGCAGAGGACATGAGATTTTTTTTTTGAATGAGTCTGTCAGGCAGGCTGTCAGTCCTCTGCATAAGATGAAGAAGACACATTTGCGAATGTGATGTAGGACTCAACAGCGCGAGGTGCGGCCTATTCAAAGTCTGCATTCAGCCTGGCCTGGGTCACAGATGCTGTATTAGTTACTTTTCTGTCCCTGTAATAAAAATTAAAAAAAAAAAATACCATGCCCCAAAACACTTAAAGAAGAGAGGGTTTATTTCAGCTTATGTTTCCAGAGGGGCTAAGTCTTCACAGTAGAGAAGGCGTGCCATAGCAACAGTGACAGGAAGCTGGCTGATCACGTTTCCATCCATGCACAGGAAGCAGAGAGAGTGGTGGCAGGAAGTAGGGTGAGGCTAAAAACCCTCAAAGCTGGCTCTTGTCAAGGCTCTACCCCCTAGAGATTCTGTCACCTCTCTAAACAGCATCACCAACTGGCACCAAGCGTTCAAATACATGAGCCTACGGTAGGACGTTTTTGATTCAAGCTACAACACAGGCTGCTCTCTTCAGGGCTCACTGAGTCTTTGGGAATAGACATTTGGAATTTATATAAGAATCATGATAGGCAGGCAAATCTTTGATAGATGGTGAAAGATGATAGACTGATAGTTCATCATCTTTCATCAGTCTATCATCTGACAGATTGATGATAGATCCCTGATAGATGAATAGTAGATAATAGAAAATAGATCGGCTGATTGATGATAGATAGCTGAGAGGGTGTGTGTGGCGGATTATTATTTTAAGGTGTGTTGTTTGTTTATGCATTTGTTTAACTCTGTGAAGCTGTGTTACTGTGACTGTCTAAAGCACCTGATGGTCTAATAAAGAACTGAACAGCCAATAGTGAGTCAGGAGAGAGAGCTAGGTGGGGCTGGCAGGCAGAGAGAATAAATGAAAGAAGAAAGGAGATGGGGGGAGAAGAGATCTAGGAGCTAGAGAAGGAGGAGGACTCCAGGGGCCAACCAGCTACACAGCAAGCCATGGAGTAAAAGTAAGATTCACAGAAGTAAGAGAACGGGAAAAGCCCAGAGGAAAAAGGTAGATGGGATAATTTAAAGTTAAGAAAAGAAGGCAAGAAAAAAAAAAGCTAAGTCTAGGCATTCATAATTAAGAATAAGCCTCCGTGTGTGATTTATTGGGGAGGTGGGTGGAGGGTCCCCCAAAAGAACAACCCCCCCCAAGAAAAGGTGTGCATACAGATATTTGTGTTCATGTAAATATAAAACAGGCCTTCAATTCATTGTTTAAGAAGATGTGCATGACTCCTACTTCATATTTTGGCTCAGCATTTTTCAGTTTTTGCATGTATTTTACAGAGAAATGTCTAATTTTGTTACTGAATTAGAATTCAAAGGTAAATTATTTCACTGTCTTGATCCTAACTAATCTGAGTGAGCCAGGCTGCAGCAAGGCAGCCGCAGACCAACGGAAAACATGACAGTGAGCAGCAAATGGCATTTAAATAATTATAAAAAGCATAATGGAAGAAATATTTTTATTTTACAGATTCATTTTGAATTATAGATTTTTTTTCTTTTTTCTTTTTTTGTTTTGTTTTCTTCAAGACAGGGTTTCTCTGTGTAGTTTTGGTGCCTGTCCTGGATCTCGCTCTGTGGACCAGGCTGGCCTGGAACTCACAGAGATCTACCTGGATCTGCCTCTTGAGTGCTGGGATTAAAGGCATCTGCCGCCACTGCTGCCACCACCAGCGAATTATATAATTTTATATTGTGAGATTTTGTTGTTATTTTTGAGGTATTTTTTATATTTTGAGACAGGATCTTTGTAGGTAGCCCAGCCTGTCCTTGATCTCATGATCCTCCAGCCTTCGGCCACTAAGTACTGGGATTCCAGGTGCGCACAACCCATGGGCATCTTGAGTTTATTATTGTCTTAGTCAGTGTTTTATTGCTGTGAAGAGACACTGTGATCATAGCAACTCTTATAAAGGAAAACATTTAACTGAGGCTGGCTTACAGTTCCAGAGGTTTAGTCCATTATCATCATGGTGGGGAGCATGGTAGTAAGCAGGCAGACGTGGTATCTGAGAGTTCTACATCTGGATCCACAGGCAGCAGAAAGACTGAGATAGTTGAGCTTGGCATGGCCTCCTGAAACCTCAAAGCCTGTTCTGAGTGACATACCTCTCCCCACAAGGCCAACCTCCTAATTCTTTCAAATAGTGCCACTTTCTAAGCATTCAAATATATGAACCTCGGGGGGCCATTTTTATTGAAACCATCACAAATATGAACTTTGTCTCTATGCTGTGCTATGCCGCAGTCATCCCCATGCATCCTGGGTTGGTAGCAACACTTTCACAATGAATGCCTGGCACCTTGTGTAAGAGAACGCACCTTCAGGAGGTATGGCACTTCATGCAGCTTTACAGTGAAAAGGATCAAGCACCTCTCCGCTCTGTGCACTTGTAGGTTCAGCATGCACACGCACGTTCACAGGCTGAGTGGATGCATGCAGAGAAGAATGTCGCCCAAATCCATGGCTGGAAGCCAGCTGCCCTCCAGCACTGATACAACATCCGTTTCATCTGGTACAGGACGTCCACAGTCACCCTGATGGCTTCGGTCATCCCACCTGTCTCTTGATAACCATATTTGCCAGGTTTGGGAGGACACTGATTTTCATGTTTATTATTTAACCTTTCCTTTCCCCACATTACAACACCACCAACATGAATTCCAGAACCATTCAATATTGGATAAAGTAAAAACAGCCCGGAGAGCGACTGAAGCTGACAGGAAATGTTTGTTCTTTGCCTTCGATATACATCCCAAGCTTCCCTGTGTTCACCACATGGTCTAGTTTTCCTTGAACTAAAAGAAATCCTACTGCCTCTGCCTCTCTGGGATTATAGGTGTTCACTATCACACTTGGATGCTGAATGTGAAAACTTCCTTCTTTCATGATATGTAGAAAGGTGCACTAATTCCAAAGAGGGACGGCAGTGAACTCTTGAAGTGGGTCTGCTTTTTCACAGCCCATACCTACAAATGAAACCCTCCTGGTGCCACAGAGAGTTCTTCCGTGTGTGGCTCTCAGTTGTTGTCACCACCCCATGGTGACGACCGTCCTCCTAAAACTGGGTTTGTTTCCCTGTGTGTAAACTTCACGGAAACAGAATCATACAGGACTTCGTGATTTCATCCATTGTCTTTCTCAAAGTTTTCTGAGACTCAGTCACATCGCCGAGTACCCGTGTGTTTCATTCGCTTCGCTGTAATGTATCTCATGTGGAGGCCATACCACCAACTCAAGTACATGTTTGAGCCTTGAAGACAGATACTTGGTTGCAGTCTAGTTTTGAGCTGTTATGAAGATTCCTGTGTGGATCTCTGGATGCACAGAAGCGCACATTTGTACTCATGTGTGGAAGTATCATTTCTGGGTGGCCGGCTAATCACATACTGCCAGACAGTTTTCCAAAGTTGAGTACATACCCATGTCTGCTGTTTAAGGGTTAAGTTGTTCCACCTCTCTGCCAGTCCTTGATATAGTATTTTTAATTTTAGGTCTTGAGGTAGTTATACAGTGATGTCTTCTCTTTTCAATGCATTTCTTCAGAGACTTAATGCCTGTGTCTATTTTGTGTATTTGTGGGCCATTTAGAGGGCCTCCTCTGAGAAGTCTCTTGTTTAGTTTCTAGTCTGATGGTCTGCTTTTTTCAACTGATAGGAGGACTTTACATTATGTTTAAGCCTTGGTTTACAAGGATGAAGGGTTCAGGAAGTATCTTATGAGAACCCACCAAGTCTTGGGTGATCCTGAAGTCTCACTGGAAGCTTTGGGTGATAGTGGTTTAAGCATTCCCCTGGTTGTGGCGTGTTTCCTGACAGTCCCAAGACAAGAATGAGATGAAAAAGGAGAGTCTCAGAGAGATGTTGCGTGTTGACATCTTGCCTCTTTCATAAGTGGGAGGGGTTTAGAGTGAATCTGTTTGTTTAATTAAGAATGTTTGTCCTGGACCTGGAGACATGATTAAGCAGCTTACAGCACACACTAATCTTGCAAAGGACCTGAGTTTGGCTCCTATCGCCCACATCAGGCTCCTCACAGCCACCTGTAAACTCCAGCTCCATGGAAATCTGATACCTCTAGTCTGCTTGGACAGTCATGCTCATATACACACCCCTTTGCCCCACATATAAATAATTAAATGTTTTCTAACCTTAAAAAAATGTAAAAAGACTATTTATCCCCTGGGGATGGAGAGATTACTGCTGGACTGAAAGCATTTGCTGTCCTTGCAGAGAACTTGTGTTTGGTTCTTGTCACCGACATGGTGGCTTATAACCATCCGTAATTCCAGTGAAGGGGGTCTGATACCCTGCTCTGGCTTCCACAGGCTCCAAGCATGTGTGTAGTACACAGACATACATGCAGGCAAACGTTCATACACATAAAAAAAATAAAAATAAAAAAGTTTGTTTCAGTGATAAGACAGGATCAGTGACTCCCTGAAACAGCATTCACCAAATGTCCTCTATTGGGTAGCAAGACTGGAGTGTCGAAAATCCAGGGTCTGTCGGTAAAGAGACAGAGATAGCCAGAGGTTAAAGGGCATTTGGATGGACACTAGTCTAGATGAAAGTTTGCCCTCATCAACACCCGAGAGTTGGTTGGTCCTCTACTCACCCTCTTCCTGTCCCATCCCAAACACTATCAGTGATGAGGACACCAGCTCTACCTTCAAGCTCTCGCTGTGGGAAGCTTCTCTCTGGTTGTAATGGCGAGCCCCTGTGTGACTTCCGCTCACTGCTCTTAGATCTTCCCTGTGGGGACATAAGGTACTTGGCCTCCTTTCCAACAAACGTTTTTCGGATCTTTGGGGACAGCCACCACGCGGTGGTGTCTTCTCTCGATGTTCCCTTTAGACTGGAAATGAAACGAGCTTCCTTGGGATAAGCATCTTCAAACAGAACGGGAGAGCGCACCTCCGTCAAAGAACGCACTAACGTTGAAGATGAGTCATTTACCAAGGACATCATCTTCTGCCGCCGCTTCCATCATCCCCAATCCTGTTTGTGTCTCCTCTTCTTAAATAGGGATTATCGAGTGGCTCCCAGCAGGCTCACTGACACCCTCCTCCGCCTCACTTCAGGAGACACCGCCTCACTTCAGGAAAACACCGCCTCACTTGTGGACCCAGCTCCTGACTGCCATGCCAGCACCCACTGCCACCCTTCTCTAGCATGTGGGTTAACAGGATCGTTTTGCAGTGGAGAACTCTCACATGTGATCCCAGGGAACATCAAGGGGCTGCTCAGACTTCACCTCTGTGTTCATTGCTCAAGACAATTTCAGACCTCCATAGTGTGTCGTTTATGTGAGATGTCATTTATGGGAGGGCCCATTATGCATCATTTGGTTTCCTGGAATTCAAGAACTTTCTCGGTGTCCGAGCATAGATCGCAGGGTCCAGTTCTAAGTTTAAGGAAGTGGAAAGAACTAGAGAAGAGTTTGTTAATCCGTGATTAGCACAGGGACAGTTCGTTTTAGTCTTGCAGTTCCTGGAGCATAAGCATTTAGTCATTCAACAGGTGATAACTATTTATGGGTTGTTTCCTTGGTGCCAGGGACCCTGATAAACAGAGCTGGGGATGGCTTCTGGGTGACAGCTTTGTTCTTAAATGCACACCAAACACCAGGGTCCTAGTCCCATCCCCAGAACCTACATTTAAAAAGCCAGGTGTGATGGCGCTTTCTTGCAATCCCAGTGCCAGGGTGGGGGTGGGGGTGGGGTGGGTGGGGAGGGTTGGGGGTGGGGTGGGGTGGGGGGGTGGGGGGGGTGCGCCGCCCACGCCGTCGCTGGTCAGGCAGTTTAGCAGAATGGGCAAGCTGCAGGCCAAAGTGAAAAACTGCCTCAAAAAACAAAACAAAACAACAACAGCAAAAACAAAAACAAAATGGAGAGCAACTGAGGACCACACTGAGGACTGACTTCTGGCCTACACACCCACCCACCGCCACCCCACTCTCACCCCGTCCTCACTCCCACCCCCACCGAAGTCCTGAGGACTCAGTGTTGAAATTGCCTTGGCTGAAGTCAGGGAGGCAATGTGGTTTTCGGATCTGTTAAAGCCAGCCTGGTGGGAAAGGCGAAACAGAGCGAGGTCATTGTCACTGTGACTGTGACCCTCTTGTGACCATGACCCCTGCTGTGACCTCGACCCCTGCTGTGACCGTGACCCCTGCTGTGACCATGACCCCTGTTGTGACCGTGACCCCTGGTGTGACTGTGACCCCTGCTGTGACCCCTGTTGTGACAGTGACCCCTGTTGTGACAGTGACCCCTGCTGTGACCGTGACCCCTGCTGTGACCGTGACCTCTGCTGTGACCGTGACCCCTGTTGTGACCGTGACCCCTGCTGTGACCGTGACCCCTGCTGTGACCGTGACCCCTGTTGTGACCGTGACCCCTGTTGTGACCGCGACCCCTGCTGTGACCGAGACCCCTGCTGTGACCGTGACCCCTGCTGTGACCGTGACCCCTGCTGTGACCGTGACCCTTGCTGTGACCGTGACCCCTGCTGTGACCGTGACCCCTGCTGTGACTGTCACCTCTGTTGTGACTTCGGCCCCTGTTGTGACTTCGACCCCTGCTGTGACTGTGACCCCTGTTGTGACCATGACCCCTGCTGTGACCATGACCCCTGCTGTGACCGTGACCCCTGCTGTGACCGTGACCCCTGCTGTGACCTCGACCCCTGGTGTGACCATGACCCCTGCTGTGACCGTGACCCCTGCTGTGACCGTGACCCCTGCTGTGACCGTGACCCCTGTTGTGACCGCGACCCCTGCTGTGATCTGTCCCCATGGCACCACTGTTGAGGCTGCTATTGTCACCGACTCTCCTGTCACTATTTTAGTCCTGCTTCCCGGAAAGCGCATAGCCTCGGACAGACAGATTGCCTCCTCTACCCAGGTCTCCTTGGGCTCACAAAATTAGGACATGTCATTAGGTAACTGTTTCCATCTGCAAGATGGCGGTGAGCGTATTACCCTCAGCAACCAACAAATAAGTACAAGCGGTGGATGGCTCCACAGAGATTTGGAAATGTTAGCTAAAGCAGAGTTTACGTGCAGAATATTTGCTCTTAATGTATTAATATGCACCATGAACCCCTCAGAGTAGTATGGCAACTTGGGGGGGGGACGGACGACGACACTGGTATTTTTCATTATTAATAAAATTAATTCCTCAAAAGTAGTGCCTTTTATCTCAGGAAATGGAGTTCTCTTTGTTGATTTTCCAGGTCCTTTCCAACACAGCTCTTCTACTGTGTTGAAAGACCCCTGCCTCTAGTTGAGTGTGCATCTGTGTAAGAGGTAGATTAATAACAACCCAGTTCTGACTGTCTTTACAAGTTTTCCACTTTGAATTATAAGATACCTTCTCATCTTACCGGTGCAGTGATCTTAACTCATGGATATTATGCTGGTGACCTAGAGTGCCTCTGCCCAAACATTACTCATTGAACATGGGTGACAAGAATATTCTCCCTTCCCTAACACCGTTCTTTCAACTGGCCACCACCAGTTTCTTTTATGGGAGTCTCGGCATAAACAGAAGATGACAAACAGGGTTAAATTTCTTTAGCCACATGCAGAGCAGTATTTACTGAGCACCTATGGGGCATCCAGAAAGTCCTGGGATAACGGTGCAGTATGCTATTAGCAAATGGTGTGAGGCATGCTATCTTTGTGTTCCCCAAAATATTGTGCACTCTAATAAACTTATCTGGGGTCAGAGAACAGAACAGCCACAATATTAAACATAGAGGTTAGGCAGTGGTAGCACACGCCTTTAATCCTAGCATTCAGGAGGCAGAGATCCCTCTGGATCTCTGTGAGTTCAAGGCTACATCGGAAACAGCCAGGCATGGTGACACACGCCTTTAATCCCAGGAAGTGATGGCAGGAGGCAGAAAGGTATTTAAGGCATTAGGATGAGGAACGATAGCCTGGTTAAGCTTTCAGGCTTTGTAGCAACAGTTCAGCTGAGATCCTTTCTGGATGAAGACTCAGAGGCTTCCAGTCTGAGGAAACAGGATCAGCTGAGGAATTGGTGAGGTGAGGTAGCTGTAGCTTGTTCTGCTTCTCTGATCTTCCAGCGTTCACCCCAATACCTGGCTCCAGGTTTGTTTTTATTAATAAGACCTTCTAACAATTCGTGCTACATAGTAGCTTAATGTACAAAAAATTTTACAATGTCATAAATGTACACAATAGCAAACAATCCTCATAGTGCCTAGAAAGACAAGTTCGTTTATCTTTGTCACTGCTGCGTTGAGAGCAACATTTTCTTTTCTTTTTCTCCTCCTTCTCCTCCTTCTCCTCCTTTTCCTCCTCCTTCTCCTCCTTGTCCTCCTCCTCCTCCTCGTCCTCGTCCTCGTCCTCCTCCTCCTTTTGGCTGCACACATCAACAGCCCAAAGGAGAGCATGGGAGCTGCATGGTGACTCATTGGCTCCCAGATGCCCAGATTTAATTTGTGACGTTGATTTGGTATCGAATCATTTGTTTTTCCATCCTTTTCACCCCTTGTTTTAAGTGGCAATGATGTGTGCTGGTCTCAGCGGGAGGGAAATGGAGTAACAACAAGGAGGAAATCCAGTTCTGGGTGGGTTTCTTAAAAGTGGCGTGAGCAGTAGCCCGAGGAAGAGGAGGAAGGGTCCAGAGCAGAGGGAGGAGGGTTGGGCTGCTGGGAAGGAGTGAACACAGTAGAGGGCTGGGAGGCGTGTGTGTGTGAAAACATCGAGGTAAACTCCACGTTTTCACACACATCTGCCCAGCGCCAGCTCTAGCCAGGCAACATCTAGAAACCTTTTCTAGAATCTTTTCTTCAAATCCATTGACCTCAGGAAATGGCCTTTCTCTACTGTCAGGTTTTTAAGGAGCAGGAAGTGGGTTTCTCCTGATTCTTTAGTTTTTTTTGCTTTGGTCGGAAAAGCTCAGGGTCCTCCTAATACTGGGAAACATATCTCATCTCACTTGACCAGTCTCAGATGGGAACCACTACTGCTATAATTTTACCGTCTGTACAGAGCGAGAACAAGACTCATCCAAACTGATCTGGGCTGTCTGTACGACACCCTCCATCCTGAGTGCCCTGAAGTTCATGGTGCGGCTGGTACTTCTCTCCAAGGTTCTCCATGCTTCTTTTTTTTGTTTTTTGTTTTTTTGTTTTTGTTTTTTGTTTTGTTTTTCGAGACAGGGTTTCTCTGTGTAGCTTTGCGCCTTTTCCTGGAACTCACTTGGTAGTCCAGGCTGGCCTCGAACTCACAGAGATCTGCCTGCCTCTGCCTCCCGAGTGCTGGGATTAAAGGCGTGCGCCACCACTGCCCCACTGCCCGGCTCTCCATGCTTCTTGATTTGGATCTGAATTAGGTGACAGGTCACAGACCTGGAGACTTGTGAGGAAGCCAGTGAAAGCTCAGTTGGAAATGTACCTTCCAATAAGCGCATTGCCCTATTGAGGGGTTTGAAATTTACCCATGTTTTCTTAGGGAGTCGGGAAAAGTGCTTGGTAGATGAAAGAAATGGCAGACACATTAGGAAATCAGAGTGCATTCTCCGTGTTTCTGTTGTTCTTCTTTCTTTCCTCCCCGGGGGGCGGCATCCACAGGAGTTAGGTCCAGCCGGTCTTGCCTTCCTTTACCGGAGCGACTTTTGTGACGCACCTTAGTTATTATCCGTAGAAGCTGGTGCAAACATCGCCTTGTACTTAGCCATTCCATTTTGGCCACAAGCCTTGATCTCACGACATCTGAGAGAAAAGCAAGCCAGGTGCTTAGAGAAAAGAGGCGCGCGCCTGAGCAAAGCAAGCCTGATTACTGTGGAGGAAACGAGAGAGAAGAAGGGCAAATGGAGACAGGGTAGAAATGATCCCTCATTTGGAAAGAAAATGAAGAAACATTCTTAGTCACCTGAGGTGTAAACTGAGGCAAAGGAACCAGGAGCACAGAGTTGTCTCCGTTCATGTGCAAGGACCGGAAGGAGACAGGTCATAGGGTGCACTCGGTCAGGGTTGAGGGTGTGGCCACTAGCTGGGAGTCCTCGGGACACCTGAGTCCCCAACCTAATTTGGGCACAGAGAGGCTCAGTCTTGTTTGGTGTTGCTATTCTGCTTTCAAATACTGCCCGCCTAGAAGCAAGGGAGTTTTCCCTTCCTATTCCTGTTTCCCTCACTTCCTCTCCACCTCCTTCTCCCTCTTCCTCCCCTTCCCCTCCTCCCCTTCCTGTTCTTTTCCTCTTCCCCCCTTTCTTTCTCTTCCTTCCCTCCCTCCCTTACATCTTTTTTTCTTAAGACATGTCAGCACCATTATGCTGAGAAAGGACCCCGAAATCTGTCTTCTCTGTCACTCCATCTATCAGCTTTATCGATACATATTTAAATCTCGCTTTTATTATATCCTAGGGTGGTAGAAGACACTAAATTATCCAGGTTGTATCTATGCAGCTGTTGCATAATTGTCCCATGCCCCATCACTTTTTATTGCCAGACAATTGGCTGTTCGGGGAGAGCGGTACCTGGAAGGTATCAAAGAAATGCAAACTAAGGTTAGTAATGGTTTGTGGGGTACGGGCTCAATATCTTTTTTTTTCCAAACAAACTCTGTGCCTCTATTGTATTTGTTTGATGGGCTGAGGTACTGTCTGGGTTTTGTACAGCTAGGTAACTGTGTGCAATGCCAGGAGAGTCTGTGAAGCCTCATTACAATGTTTCTCTCCCACTCGTGAGTGATGTGCATTTATGTGGCCATTAAAACCCTCAGATAGGCCCTTCGAGGCCCGGATCACAGGGAGTTCAGGCTGCCTGCAAACGCCTTTCAGGTGGCCTCAGCCATATTTGAATGAGATGCGTTTTTGTCCTTTTCCAGAGCAGAAAGGAAGGTACAAGGTACTGAATTATGCCACAGCTGAATGCAGATACCCCCCCCCCCAAATTATTGTGTTAAAATCCACACCTCCAAGACAATGGTACCAGAAGAGGGGTCTTGGGAGGGGATGGGCTGTTAGGACAAATTTGTTTTATGGAGCTGACTGAGCAGAAACACCCAGATCCTTCCTCCCTAGTGGTCATAGACAGCTATCTGTGAGGAACACCGGACTTGATGGAGTCTTGATCTTGGCTGTTCAGCCTCCAGAATTTGGCAAGGAAAGTCTGTTGTTCACGAACTTCCCAGGCCTGGATGAAGGGAGACAGCCAATAATTCCACGATCAAGCATTTTGCATCATAAAAGCTTTTTTTTTTAAAAAAAGAATGCCTATGTCTGCTTTCATAGTACTTACATGAATTTAACAGAATCACTTTAGCAGTTTATTTAAAAATGGTCCTATCCTCACTCAGAGGGTTTTGTGATTTCTTCGGTGATCTGTGAGTGGTTGGGAGTTGGACTAAGCCTCAGGAGGCTCCAGACGACCCCTAGCTGGTACACTGTGTAGCTGTGTGACTTTGAGCAAGTCATTAGCCTGACTGAGCCCCTGTCTTTTTCTGTGTAAAGCCAAGCTGGCCCTTGCTGTCCTTGTATGTGGCGTGATGGGCTAATGGCTTTGAACTGTCCATCCTGGGACCAAAGTCAGGACTCAACTGTTCCTACCTGAACTAAACTGGGTTAGATGCACAATATGATTATTTTTAATAGAGGCCATTAGCCGTCAACTGTTCCTAACAAAATATTGAAACTTAAATGGAAAGAGACATTGATGCATCTCATGTTTTAAAATGGTTCCTTTCTTCGTCCTGGGAGAGAATCCCCCACAAGCTGAGCTGGTTCTGCACGTTCAAGCCATAGTTTCTTCTGTAATAATTCTGTCTTCTAAAACTATTTCACGAGTTTTCTTTGAGCCTAAATATATCTGGTTTTGGTACCTCAGAAAGTGCAAGCAGGCAGTATTTTATTATTGATTCAGAGGCTGAAACCTCTCCTAAGAGAAAGTCAATTAATTTGTTGCAGGTAAAGGAGACATCCTGTGTGTGCCCCATCCATGAGGCAGAATTGTGGGGTGTGGTAGGGGCTCAGTTGGGAACTGTCTGAATGGACCTGGTGGGGTTCTCTTGTTCATGAGAGAAGCCTCCTTTTGGAAGTATGTACTCTCTTCTGGCCCCAGAGCTGTTTTTGCTGGGCTCTGTAGGTCATTGCTGGCTGGTAGGAGACTCGGCCCCGGAGTGCTCCCAGTTGGCAGCTGCCATCGTGTTGAGTCAGTGGCACTCACCGCAGTTGCCATTGCAGGAGAAAGCGCTGTCTCCACAGCACATTAAACATGGTGGTGGGGGCTGGAGAGAAGGCTCAGAGGACCTGAGTTCAATTCCCAGCACCCACATGGTGGCTCACAACCATCCATAATGAGATCTGATGCCTTCCTCTGGGCTGCAGACATACGTGCAGGCAGACCACTGTATACATAATGAATAAACAAATCTAAAAAAAAAAAAAAAACCAAACAAAAAACACGGTGTCAGAGCTTGGCTGGTCCCGAGACTGGCTCTACAGGGTTGCAGTAAGTCTGCTAAACGACCATTTGCTCACAGCTCGGTACAGTCTATCTGTTGACCACTTGAATCCTGGATTCTCCACTGGGCGTTACTTTCAAATGGATCTTGTATTTGTCTGTACTCCGAGGCAGTGCTCAGTCCTCCGCAGTGGCACCCAGGTGGCGAGCAGTTGGGGACTTGTGTGAGCCTCACCTCTGTGCTGTGATTTAGACAGGAGCAGTTGGCTTCTTTGTTTATAAACTTGTCCACACAATCAGACCAAACAGTAAACACTAGGACTTCCAGATGCGAAGCCCTAATGCCTGATCCTTGCATTAGGGGCAGCTGTACACATCAGGATTGGCTATATGTGTTAGGGCCAGAGATGTCCTTCAGGGTCCACCATGTGCCTTAGGGTCAGTCATATGTGTTAGGACCAGCCATGTGCATTAGGGACAGGTACATACCTAGGACCAATTCCATACATTTAGGCCCCGCCCTCACAAATCTTTTCTTCTCTTGTCTCCTCTTCTCCAGTCAATGATCTAGTAAACTTGAAAAGTAACGTTCTCTCACGGAGGAACCGAAGTTTCTGCTCCTCCTTCTATATTGTTTGAAACATAGTTACATATATAGTTCATTTTTAAGAACATATAGTGCATATAAGCCCAATTTGGGAATTCTTCCCATTGAAAGACCCGCAGTTCACTACTCTGGGTATTAAATACCAAGTTCTATGCAGCGTTCAAGTTTATTCTTTTAAAGCTCCAGAAATACTTTCAAACAAGACACCAACAGAGACAAAAAGGGAAAAGAAAGTTTTATAATAAGTGGGGGAAAAACATAAAAGAAAACCATGAAAGAAAAAAAAAATGAGTAAACAGCATGCTGAAAAGACATGAACTCTTCCAGAAAAGCAAATCCGATTCCTTTATTCAATGATGTATCCTAAGTGAAAACAGCAGCATAAGAATTAACCAGACAAGAAGTCAATTTAGAAAGGAAACATTAAGAACAAAGTACAGCCAACCAGCCAACCACCACCAGCAAAACCCAGCAGGATATAAAGTTGCTCAGAGCTCACTCTGGGTGCAGAGTGGGGTGTCTGTGCTGGGGACAGTTCATTTGAATGGTGACCAAGTCAACATCAAGGCCTCCTGTGCCCCTAATATGTCAGGCCCTGGAGGTGTGGTTATGACATTGGAGTATAATGTTGAAAGGCTTCAGTGTTGATGTCTGATTTATTTGAAATATATGAACATAGCTGAGCAAAGAGAGAGAAAGACAGAGACAGAGAGAGACAGAGACACAGAGAGAGACAGAGAGAGAAAGATGGAGACAGAGACAGAGACAGAGACAGGCGGAGAAACAAGAGACACAAAGAGACATAGACAGAGACAGAGAGGCAGAGAGAATGAGAACGTTTCCCTTCTTTGCACACCGAGCTTTGGTGTAATCTCTCAGGACCTTTGAACTCCCAGGAGAGCCCAGCCATGATTTCCCGCCTCATCCAGAGCCATCTAGAGCTGCCTCTGAGGGGCTCTGGCTCCTTCGAAGCAAACCCACCGGTGCTCAGGGAGGCTGCGGAGGGCTTGGAGGACGTGGCCTCCTGAGCCAGGTCCTAGAAGTCCCAGGTGTTCACTGGCATCTTACGGCTCCATTCATTCCTCCCATTGGTTCATATATATGGTGTTCCTGACCTGGACAAGAGCCCATACTACCAGGATGGCAGGGATACTGCCTGAGGCTCCTGGGGACCCTCTAGCATGACCCCAGATTATAAAACGATGATGGCGATGAAGATGGAAACTCGAGGCTGTGTCCTCTGTGTCCTCTGTCCTCTGATGCCTGTGTCCCTCTCTCCCAGGCAGCCCCTGTCAGCAGACCGGATTGGCTGAGTGCTGAGCATGTGAAATCTCCCTTGATATTTATGGAGGGATGACCTGTGCCTGGACTTTTGTACTCTGGGTTTTTGACTTATTAGCAGATTTCAAGTGATGAATCTAAGGTCTGACTGTATGAACCTATGACGCCTGAGAAGTATTTGCTTTTCAAGCTTATTTGTTTAGTCAGCCAATGCTCCTTAAGCACCTGCTCACTCTCAGGAACTGGGGACAGAGCAGTCACTCAGACATAAGCACCCAGGGGTTCGTTGGCACAGCTTTTATTTTAGTTGGGTGGGGGGGACGGGAGGAGTCAGCAATGAAGAAATAACCTGTACAGATAGTGCCTTCAGAAGAGCCCCACGACACCAGCTGTCTGTAACACGACACACTATGGTGGTGGCAGGTGGGCGTCCGGTCTAGGGGCCTTAGAGAAATTGGTGATGTAAAGGAGAGGGCAGGCGAGAGAATGAGGCATTGGTGCTCAGCCTTCATATAGATTGAGTGTGTCAAGTGTGAAGAGAGGCAACAGGCCACATTGGCTGGGAGTAGGGTGAGACAGAGGAACATAAGCAGTGAACCCCATGGGAAGTCTCCGAGGTCAGTTATAAAAATAGGTTTGCAGGCAGTCAATAACGGGAGCTGTAACAAAGCCCCTGAGAAGGATCGGCAGACATTTTGCAGTGAGTGCCAGGGACAGTCCCAGGCCCTGGTACATTTATGTTCATGTTCCCCGGTATTCCAACCAGTCCTGGTCGGCGTTACAATCCTCACTCTGTGGAGGGAAGAATTGCTTCTTGGAGGTTTCATTGCTAGATATTAATTACGTGTCAGGACGGGATTCAGACTTGGACTTGACCCAGATGAAACCTTAGCTCAGAACCCTGCAGGGCCAGCTACCTGCACAATTGGTTCATGACTGCCCCTGCTACAGGACTCTTCTTCCAGGCATTCTGATTTAGTAGGTCTGAGTGGGGCCTAGAGATAAAGGCATTTTCCAGAATGTCCCCTAATGCATTCAGACATCAGCTAGGGTTTGTAGAACTACAGCCTACCCTGCAGATAAAAAACAAACAAATAAACCAACAAGCAAAACATAAATAATCAGGAGATTGATTAAACACACAAACTGACAGCAATGGACAAAACACAGACGTCTGAGAGGCCAGATCTGGAGCTGAACACAGCATGAATGGGTCCATCTTCCCCATCTAGTCTGCCATGGCTGACAGATGTCCCATGCCATGATCCTTATCTGCCGCCTGTTTAAAACCCTTGTGTGTGTGTGTGTGTGTGTGTGTGTGTGTGTGTGTGTGTGTGTGTGTATACTGTGCATTCAGGCAGTAACAGATTTTCAGGACCTCGTAAAAACAATATCTAATTTTCATTAATGGAAGATTTTGTGCAAAAATACGTACATGGAACTATCACCATAAGATGGCAGTGGTCAGGGCTTCTGCGTGGGTTACCTGTTTTTCCTTGGACAGTCACATATACTATTAGCAAAGCCAGTCTTAGAGATCTGAAGGCACAGCTGTCGACATTGTTTTTAGCTTCTGCAGCTCACCTTCTGACCTGTAATCGCTCTGAAAATATGTCGTCTTCATCATCCAGCTGAAGACCCAGAGCTGCTATGACGGAGTCCTTAGCACTGAGGTCGAAAATGGATTGCTTCCCTGACAAAATCCATAACCACAGATTCTCACAGGAGTTGAGAGATGGTGCTGAGCCTCAGAGAACTGTAAGAGGTACTAATACAGCCATTGCTATGAGGAGACACATGGAGAGTAGAAGTTTGGGGCTGTCTTTTCACACTGGCTTGAAGAGTCTAGGAAGCAGTGCTCCTCTATGGTCTCTGCTTCTGTTCCTGCCTGCAGGTTCCTGCTTGGGCTCCATCCTGCCTTGGCTTCTCTTGATGGTGAAGATGAAAGAGACCCTTTCCTCCCCAAGTAGCTTTTAGACAATGCTTTTATTTATTTATTTATTTATTTATTTATTTATTTATTTATCTATCTGTTTGTTTATTTATTTATCTATTTATTTGTTTATTTATTTATCTATTTACTTATTTATTTGTTTATTTATTTACTTATTTATTCATAGCAACAGACACCACAGGAGGACAGGGCTCTATCAACTTTTATTGTGCGAAGTAGTGTGCTCAGAGGCGAGCAGAGGTGTGTGCCGCGATGGAAGGCAGACTCCATGACAGAACTGAGAGGGGGTCATGTTGGAGCTGGGTCCTTGTCAACATTGTATAGGAAGCATCTCTCTCAAAAACTCAGGGATTGAAGGCTTAGTCCCCAGTTGGTGGCACTCCTGAGAGACGATTGGGTCATGAAGATGCTGACATCGTCAGTGGGCTGATCTTTTGGGGAGTCTACAGCCGAGTGGCTGTAGGAGGAAGGGCCTTGTGGTGGGAAGTGGGACCTGGGGGCACGCGTTTGAAGGATGTCGCTTATCCCTAGTCCCTTGCCGCTTTTCTCTCTGCTTCCGGATGAGGTGAGTCGCTTCCCTGTGTCCTGGAAGCTCTCCTTTCACGGTGGTCTTCTGTCTCACCGTGGGCAGGCCTCAAAGCAGAAGCCACAGGGCATGAACTGATGCTTCTGAACCCAGGAGCCGCGGGAGACCCTTCTCTTGAGTTGTCTTAGCAGGTGTCCTGTCACAGCAATGAGAATCCGACGAACATGGACCTGAAGGGGGTGCCTTCGTAGACCCAGCAGCCATGCGACTTTCTTTTCCTGTTGCTGTGTGTTCTACGTCCCAGGCAGAAGCAACTCAGGGAGGGGAGTTTGTTTGGGCTCACAGTTCAAGGGTCCGAGTCCACCGCGGCCCAGGAAGTCACAGAAGCGGCAGCCTGGCCCCGCTGGTCACACGGCACCCGCAGTCAGGAGGTAGACAAAGATGGATGCCGGCCCTCGGCAGCTGCTGCTCTGTTATGCAGTTCAGGATCCAAATCCCAAGAATGGCGTTGCCCATTTTAGGGTGGGTCTTCCCAACTCAGTTAGCCAAACAAGAAAAACCCCTCACAGGCACGGCCATAAGCTAACCAAATCTAGACAGTTCTCTCAGGTGTGCCTGTGGGCTTGCATTCTAAGTGGTTCTGGAACCTGTGCTGTTGATAGCACCGGCCTTTGCACTGGATTTCCCTGTTTTCAAGCTCCTCTGAGAGGTGGGCTCCACCTTCAGGAGCGCCAGGCTGCTTCCGGGACTGCCCCTATCATGCTCATGACGAGCTGTTCCTAAGATTTAAGAGCCTTCTGGAAAGGACTGCTTTTTGAGGTGGAGAAGAAAGACCCTAGGGCCGAGGCTCTGTTCTGCTCTTGACTGCAGCTGTTGTAGCCTGGACTGCTGGGGAAAGGCGCTGGACCATTGTCTCCTGCTGACCATGCGGGAAGTGTTCCTCTGTCCTCTCTCCTAGCCCTGCCTGGTTAGCACCATGGTGGTCCTTGTCCCCTGTGTCTGTGCCCTGCATGGGGAAGCGATAGCTGCCTTATTATAGCCACTGCTGTCCCAGCGGGAATTAGGGTTAACAACACTCACAGGGAAGACTTAGGCTGTGAAAGGAAGTAAGTGTAGGGAAGGTGGTGTGGAGGGGAGGGAAAAGGGGAGGGGAGAGAAGTGGAGGGGGGAAGGAGGGGAGCAGGTTATGAACTGACCACCCAGGAAGGGACAACATGAACAGAGTTTTCATTCTGATTTTGAGGGCTGGTGTTCTGAGTGATTCCAGGTGACTCTGTGGAAGAAGACAGAACCGACCGATAAGGTGGCACGGATGAGAAGATCCACAGAGACTGGCCACGTTTACCAACTCTGGGATCACGTGGCTTGATACTCATGAATAAACGAATGAGGGAAAGAGAGATTGAAAGATAGTTTCTGGCTTTTATGAACAGACCCCGTCTTTCTGACTCACCAATGCTAGAATTGGCTCTAAATCTTTAATAACTCCTTTCATGGCATATATCCCAAAATAACTTTTAAAGCTGAGATTGCAACTTGGTAACACATAAATGGGTTAAACTGTTTTTTTTCTTTAAGCAAGTTTGAATTTAAATGATGAAAATTGACATTTTTTTTTATTCTGCAAAAGAAAATGAATTGTAGATCTCCTAAGAAAATACATATAAAATTGCAAAATGTCTTTAGATTTGGAAGTTTGCCCACAAACATCAGGGGCTTGGCCAGGGTTAGATCCTGAAGCCTTTTATTAAGCTTTAGAAGAAAGGCATTGTTGAAATTTGAGAAATCTATAGCCCTAGATATTTGAGTTGTGATTTATGCACAGTATTAGGAATATGCATTTTCTTTTATAAAATGAAGTCCTGATAGTCAAGTGATGATAAGAATTAATGTGCTGAGATGTTTTTCATGGCAGCTTCTGAGTAATACATTCACAAATATTTCTGTTTTAAAATTTAAAAGTCAAAATAAATTAGTTTTTTTTTTTTTTTTTTTTTTTTTTTTTTTTTTTTTTTTAAGCACCAAATTAAAGATACCTTGCCAAACAGAGAAGTCGGACTTCACAGCTTGCTTGACCCCCTGTCTTTGAACACTGAACTCCCTGATTCATCAAAGGTACCAGAATGACTTCTGGAACATTCTCTCTCCCATGTGTTCATGAGTATGCATGTGGGCATACGCATTCTAAACATTTAAAGTTGGAATTGACACTGACCGTTTATCATTTATTGTTACTTCTAAGTAACAATATCCGATGTGTCCATCGAGTTTTTATACACTTGGAAACGTAATTTAAAGCTGAGTATGATGTGTGTTAGGCATGAAAAGAGTTCGGGAATTGAAGTTCTGGGTGGCTTGGGGAAGGGAATAAGAAATGAGGCAAGAGAGAACAGAATGACGGGCATGGCTCTCCTGGGCAGTCCGCTGGCTCCCAGTTGCCTGGATACCTTTGTGTGGTGCCTTAATTCGGCCCAGAGGCTGTGAGTTCTCTTTTCTTTCCGTGTCTGTGGTGATGGGTGTTGTTGCTGGGGATAGTCAGGGGCAGGAGGAGTGAATAAGACCGAAGAAAAGTTGACCACACAAATACAATGCTGGGATGCTGGAACTGGTCCGGCCGAGGGCGGGGGAGTGGGAAGTCCCTGCACAAAGCCCATCTTGTTCCCATAGAAACCAATGCTCAGCGCTGAATGACGAGCTTGACTCCGCACAGCCCCCTTCCTCTTCTTTTTAAAATCTCTGTTGGAGCTTCATTGTCTTCTTGCTATTCTTGTTTTAATAAAACGAAGGACCCGGGGGAGAGAAAACACGCCCCCGCCCGCCCAACCTCAAGGCATCCTGTGAACAAACCCATGGCGTGGATTCTGGGCAGCCTGAGGTCTGGCTGGATGGCCCTGGATCAGAGATCCGGTACTTTCATTTTTCAAGTCATGGATGGATGGACAGTCTACACAGAGAGCTGCCCACAGAGATTGGCAGCCTAATTTGAATACCAATGCTAACCCCGGCTGGCTTCCAGAGACAAGGAGGAGCCACCAGGGCTCGCAGAGTGTTGGTGGCCAGACTCACTGGGGGGTTGGGGGTGTGGGTGAGATAGAGGGCAGTTTTTCCCGCCCACTCCTGTGGGTTTCCTTCCTCTCACTCCCATGCCCTCCTCTGCTGGGTTATTGGCAATCTGGCTTTCTATTCTTCAAGGATTAATGTCTCAGTGCAAGGGGTAAAATTGGCAATTAGAAAGCATAGTCTCAGAGCCTGGGATTTTTATCTCCTTATCATTTCCCAGTTAGATTTCATTAGGGTGTCGCTGGAGGGAAAGGTCTAGGGCTTTTGTTGTGTGGTCAGAGAGTTTAAAGATACTAACAGGACGTTTTATATTTACCTGGAAAAGACAAGCGGCCTTTTGTGCTAATAGAGCCCGGCTCACATGTATAATTGGGGGGGGGGTGTTTCTAAACTGAGTTTTTACAAGTCTCAAGCAGGATTACCCATCAAAACTAAGACCCATGCCTGTCACAACTATGAAGTTATTTGGTAATTTTTAAAAATCAGAAATGGTTTTTCCCAACTCCCCCCCTCCCCCCAATAACATGTTTTAAGTAAAAAGGATTGTAAGACTTGCCTCTTTGCACTGCAAAAGACCCTCTTTAAATAATTCCTTATCTTCTGGAAGTCTAATTAAATGCCCTAGCTGAGTGAAGCTGCAATTTGTCTGGTGTAAAAGCCCCTGGGACATCTTCCTCCAGCTCCTCCCTGGCACGCTGCGGTAGCAGTAGCTCAGGAAGGGCAGGGCCCTGCAGGATGCTTTTCCTGAGGCCCCACATGCTCCTTCTGATGCTCCCAGTACCCACCTGCTGCTTGCATTTGTGACTTGGGTGGCACCATGCCAGTGACATCAGACAGGCAGGGTATTGTCCCAGGCAGAGAGAAGTTGTCACCATGAGTGAATGTTTCTTACGTGTTCATGGGCGTAGTGTGTTCTGCCAGGAAGATCAATAGGAGACCGTGAACACAGATGAGGGAAAGCTATTCTTGTGGGACAAGATGGCCCCTGTTAGCTGTCACGAGCTTGTCAGTTTTATTTCTTTGTTAAGTGTGAAAAATGTGGCCTCAGATTTCCGTGCCATTATTCCATCAAGTCCTAGCCTTTGATACTGAGCCAAGATCTCTTCCGGGGTTCATGTATGTATGTGAGCATTCTGGCCATTATTCATTATACCCAGGGCATTGTTACCTCCCCAAACACGGCCCTCAGCCAATGAGCATTTACCACAGCACTAATGCAATAGCATAGACATGATTTAATTCCCAGCTAGTTATAGATGGTGACTTTACCTAGTGTTTGAAAACACACCGGGGAGTTGGGAAAGCCTAGAAGAAATTGCTAACTATTGGAGGCAACCTTTTCTGGGGCCATGGCTGACTTTGCCTTGTCCGTATGCTTGGAACTCTTCATCTTTGCCCAGACAATCAATTAATTATTTAGTCGAGAAGCAAAGGCTCAATCTTCAAATTTAAGTCTTTAGACTGATAGATGCACAAGGTCCTCCAGCAACTCACCTCTGAGCAGCAACGCTTCAGAGTCCTCACCTCCTGCCAGTGACAAAACGGACCCTACCGTCCCTGGAAAGGACCGTGACCACAGCGTGGCTGGCTGAGTGGCAAGGGTCCGAGTCAGACTAGTCTTTCCGGCTGCAGGCAGAGGGATTTCAGTGCTTAGGACCATGCAAAGAAGACAGGGGCAGTTTGCTTCCGGGCAGTGGTGGGAGTTCCAGTCTCTTGGAGGCACTATTTTGATTCATCCCCCTGTGGGCTGTGAAGGAGAATTTGACTCCCAGTCACCTCTAGCAGACAACCCACCTTGTACAAGTTCATCTGCAAAAGTTATACCATGCAAGTCTCTAGGGATGAGGCCAATATGGACTGTTTTGCATAGATTTATTTCCCTCAAGTTGTCATCCTGTCTGATACATGGGGGTTGATAAAGTCTGGAAAGTGAAGAAAAGAACAAAGACCTTTAGAGGGTTTAGTCGCAGGGCTCTGGTGGGATAAGAATGGGATCCACACTTACTTTCATTTTTTAAATTTTGACTTTAAGCCTTGTTCTTGAAGGCTGCCTTATATTTCTAGTGGTGGGAGAGCTGAGGGGACCCAGGTCCTTTCTGATCATGGTACACGCTGCTGGATTGGAGCGGCGTCCCTGCAAAGTCCACACCATGCTGGATGTACTGCTTTATTTCTCAACTTTTTGAGGTCCTGGGATTGTACAAAACCTTGGATCAGTGATGCTCATTCCACAGTGTGACTTGGAGCTGCTCCTCGGAGATGGGAGCCTTCCCCAGGGCTTTGTTAATGAATATAATTTTACAGCAACAAAAGAGGCTATGAGAACTGAAGTTCCTAGAGGAGAAAACAGCACTTTCTTTTTTTTTTCCTTCCAAATCAAATTTTCTGAAGTCACCGCTGTTTTTTTCCAACAGACACACAGTTTTGAGGGCCCTGATATACTGAATGTCCAGCTCTCTCATTGGAGCTCTGGCATTACCTGCCTATTAGGATGTTTGTGTAGGTTCAACGGCTCAGCATCCCCATTTAGGATTCTTTCCAGTCATGATCTCTCTCTCTCCATTACATGTGAGACTTCTAAATTGTATCCCACTACAGTAATGAGTAACTAAAAATGACCATCATGATCTCAGAAAACAGGACTCCAGAAAAGTTGGCAGGTTGAGAGAAGTACAGTTCCGGGAGCCCGACTCTGCTCTTGTCCTCTCTCATTATTAACAGTCCCTCCCTCTGACCACGAGTCTCCAGTGCCTCAGAGCACCAAGACCTTGAGAGCGCAAGCAAGCAGCAGCTGGCCTCTCTCTTCGGTGTGTTTATGTGTTCCGCTGTCCACGAGTTCCAGCAAACGAGGCAGCGCACTGGCTGGGACACACTGGACACTAACTTGTATGAACTCACTATTGTGACACTCTCTATATTTTCAAACAGGCTGTTAAGGATGAGCAGACTTAGTCGTGTCCCCTGAATTGTCCCCTTCCTACCGGTATGGGGCAAGGTTGGTAACTTTGCTATCTATCCAATCAGGATTTAGCATGGATGAGTCATCCATCCCCGAGGACTTCTGCTGACGTGTGGCTTGTGGGTGTGTGGATGAACAGCTGTAAACTCTCAGGAGTCTGTGTTCAATCAGTTACTGGTCCAGGTGCTCACTAGTCTGTGTATGAAACACAGACAGATCTAAAAGGTAAAGCCTATGAGCCCAGGCTCCGAGGATGCTCACGGCCCTGTGAAGGCAATGGGGAGCTGGTGTCAGCACAGTAACGGTTGCAGCCATGCTGTGGGGACAGAAAGGTGAGGTCTTGATTGTGCGGTTGATAACTCTGAGGAAAGGAAGTCATATCGTTCATTTTAAAAAGTAGAGAAAAGCAGAGGTGTCACCGGGTCTTAGAAGAGAGTCAAATGGGATTTCATCACAACCTCTGGGGTCCTGTAAAGTCCTTTTGTATATACAAAGAATCCACCAGCAGTTACATTTTATAGTTCTGTGATTTAAGTTAAAAATTAAAAATTCTATTTGGCCTAAGGTTTTGTTTTTGTTTTTATAATGTTAAAAAAATTGAAATATTTTGCAGGCCTTTAAATGTATTCTGGATCCTCAAACTGCCCCTGTGGTTGCCGGAGACGGCACAGAATGAATGGGACAAGAAGGTGAAAGACAAAACCCTGAAAGATGACAATGGAAGAGGCTCGGGGAAGAGAAAACAAGTGTGAGGTGAAGAGAGATCACAAAAAAAGTTCACAAACAAAAGATAACAATGAGAGAAGCAATGGGCACGCGGTATAAGTTAGACAGTGGTCATTGAGAACAAGATGTCAGCCTCGTGTGAAGGCCCTTCCTTGAGTCCTGTCCACAGGTGAAGACAAGGACTGTTCAGTAGTATCAGGGAAGCAGAGCAGGTAGGGAGGTGAGTACCTTAGGGCAGGTAGAACTCAGGCTGAGAGCCTTAGGGGAGCTTGTCAGGTTGGACAGCCTGCAGCAGACTGTGTGTAACAGAAGGATGGGGAGTCCCAGTCCCAGTCAGAAAGTGGAAACATGTTCAGAAGCATCAACTGAGGGGGGCCATTCACACCTGTGTGAGGAGGGCCATTCACACCTGTGTGAGGTGTGCCATTCATACCTGTGTGAAGTGTGCCATTCACACCTGTGTGAGGTGGGCCATTCACACCTGTGTGAGGTGGGCCATTCACACCTGCGTGAGGAGGGCCATTCATACCTGTGTGAAGTGTGCCATTCACACCTGTGTGAGGTGGGCCATTCATACCTGTGTGAGGAGGGCCATTCACACCTGTGTGAGGAGGGCCATTCACACCTGTGTGAGGAGGGCCATTCACACCTGTGTGAGGTGGGCCATTCACACCTGTGTGAGGGGAGTCATTCACACCTGTGTGAGGTGGGCCATTCACACCTGTGTGAGGGGAGTCATTCACACCTGTGTGAGGTGGGCCATTCACACCTGTGTGAGGTGGGCCATTCACACCTGTGTGCCCTCTGCCTTTTCTACATTTCAGAGACTTGTGTTCTACTTCATTTTATTGCCTGTCTCCAAGGAAAGTTTTTCTTAGAGATAGCAGATTTTCATGAATTTATTTGGGTATGTGTATGTGTGTGTTCATGGCTGTATACAGTTGTGTTTGTGGAGGGCAGAGGACAGCCTCTGTGTCATTCCTCAGGTGCTATCTACCTTAATTTTGGGACAGGGTCTCTCATTTGCCTGAAGCTTGTCACATTGTCTGAGTGTCCATAGAGCCCAGGAACCCACCCCTCTGCCTCCCCAAGCACTTGATTAAAAGTCTCCACCGTGGTACCTCACTTCTGTATGGGTCCTGGGGAGCAAACCCAGCTCATGCTTGCAAGGCAGACACTTTACCAACTGAGCAATCCCCCCAGCCCTGTGCTTACTGATTTTAATACTCATCATCCTTATGCGGGGGGTGGGGAGGGGGAATCTCTATTCTCAAAATTAATCAAGTCAGGCTCAGAGCATACAAGTGGCCAAAAGTCAGTTATGTTTTCTTTCATTCCCCCCTTCCCTCCTCCCTCCGCCCTCCGCCCCTCCCTGTTTTTGTTTGTTTGTTTTGTTTTAATGTTTTTAAGTTTTATTATTTTGTTTTATGTGTATGAGTATTTTACCTACATGCATATCTATGCACCACATCCACGCCTGGTGCCCTGAGAGGCCAGAAGAAAGCACTGGGTCACTTGGAACTGGAGTTACAGATGGTTGTGAGCCACCACGAGGGTGCTGAGAATCAAACCTGGGTCCTCTGGAAGAGAAGCCAGTGCCCTTAACTGCTGGGCCATCTCTCCTGCCCCTTGTTTTAATGTTTTGAATCGGGTCTTGCTTACCGAGGCTACCTTGGAATTGAGAGCAAAGCTTCAATTTTCCTTCCCCGGCTTCCCTAGAACTATAGGCATGCCTCCATGCCTAGTTAGTTATGTCATATCTGAAAAAGACATTAACACTAGGGACATCTGTATATATGCATGTGTTCACACATGTGTAGGTATGTTTGATCAATACTGCCTATTCATGTTGTATTAAGTTTAAAAGAGAACCGATTTCCCACTGATTAGGGCATTCTGACACAGTTCCACCATTTCCCCACTTCATTTGGTTATTTATGCATTCCAAAATGTACCTGACATCATGACTCTTCTTCACAAAGTCACCTGTGCTGACCTGGCCCAGATGATGGCTGAAACACAGAGCCTCGAAAGAGCTGCTCCTCTGATGCCCTGAATAGGATCTGACACACCAAATGCTTATAATGTCTTTTGAACACAGTTTAAGATTATCATGTATCCATTGATGACATACAAATTTTTTCCTGAGTATGCAGAAAGCCCAAATATAACTTAGGAAGCCTCTCTTAGGTGCATGGAAATATCCCAAGGACTGTCCCATTCAGTGCATAACTTGGCAGGTTTTATTTATTTTATTTACCCTGGAAAATGTAACTTTTAAGGGATCTAGATCTCAGGAAAGATCCAGATGTGCTCGGGCTAAGCAGTTTTACAGAGTTCAGCCCTTGGCAACTTTAAAGCTTCAACTATTGTCTTCACCCTGTTTCATGGCCCAAAGTCCCACACGACCAACTGCCATGTGCTTGTTTCACATCTGGAGAGACGCTTGTTGCTGTCACTCCCTTGCTCATGTGGGAAAACAGCTGGTTCAGACCCTACCCTACACTAGCCACTGGGATGGAGGGTGCTCTCCCACTCCTACTCTGCTTCATGGGGTTGAGTTAGTAGAGATCACAGTTGAGTCGACGGACGAAGGTGAACATGAGGATCCTGTCAACCTGGGCTCCTGGCTGTGGTTCTGTTGTCAGTTTACCAAGAAAGCCCAGTGTGCTGCTGAGGGTTTGGCCAGCTTAACACTGGCAATAATCGCCTGAAAGGAGGGAACCTCCCGGAATTGCCTCCACTAGCCTGACCTGTAGTCATGTCTGTGGGGCATTTTCTCCATTCATGTGTGAGGACCCAGCCTACTGTGGTGGTGAGGCCACACCCCGGAGGTGGGCCTGGGTTACATACACAAACTGAGCAAGCCATGGGGGGGCAAGCCCACAAGGGGTCCTAACTATGGTTCCTGCTTCTGTTCCTGCGTGAGTTCCTGCCATGCCTTCCCTTGGCGATGGACTGGAAGCCAAGAAGCCCATTTCCTCTGCAAGTTGGTTTAGGTCTGTGTTTCTCACAGGAATAGAGCAGCCGACTGTAACAGCGGCTAAATGAGCGCTGCTTTTAATGTGGGGTTTTTGTTTGTTCGTTTCGTGTAAAGAAGTGAGTCTAAGAATAATGACGAGCTGTGAATCTTGAGCAGCCATGTCCAGAGCTCTCCTTGTTGATGCACTTACCCAGTGTGCAGAAAGGAAGCTGCTCCCTCGGGCCTTTTGAAAGGATATGTAGTGTCTTTGCATCTACCATGGATGGGGCTGCAAACTCCCTGAAAGACATGGGGTGAGGTCCGCCCTGGGTGCTGTGAAGTGGAGCAGCCCTGGCCTTAATCACCCTTGCAAACCCGTGAGCATCATTCTGTTCTGTTCACAAGTGCCACTAAGGACTTTCTGTGCAGGAGCTCTGGAGCACAGGAGAAACAGAAGCACCTGTTTCTGCCTATGGAAGAGCACGGTCTACCTGCAGACAGACATGCCGTGACGGATATCACCGCGGTGCGCTCTAGACCTCCGCATAGAAAGGGAGCTCCTCTATTCACAGCGTCTCCACAGCATTAAAAGGCTTCAAGGAGCACAGAAGAGTGAGATGAATTGTACCTAATGAATAAATGCCAAGGTAAAAGGAGGTGACATTTAGAAGGAGGAAAAGGTGAGGGCTTAAGACAGAGGGTCAGAAGTGCCTGGTGGCCCAGACTTTATGAGGTGGGTACACACTGGGTTTGTGGCACTGTAGGGCCAGAGGTTTTAGGGCCCAGGAGTAAGTGGGGTGCAGCAACCCATGAGGTTGAAGAGCATGTGTCCATAGATGAGCCCAAGCTTCATTATGGTTAGTTACATTTCCCTCTAGACGCAGCACTGAAGCCTCCTGAGGGTTTTCTCTAGGAAGGTGGCATGGTCAGGATGGTTGATGGAGGTGAAGGCCGGGAAGGGAGCCATGATGTCAGGATGGCCAGTTGAGAGGTACCTATAGACCTAACTCATTATTGTGTCAACAGCGGCAGCATCATATAGGTGGGGTGTTATTTTATCTGTGTACCCCAATAAAGCTTATCTGAGGATCAGAGGGAAAAGCCAGCCACTATAGTAATCATAGAAGTCAGGCAATGGTAGCACACACTTTTAATCCTAGCATTTGGGAGGCAGAGATCCATCCGAATCTCTTTGAGTTCAAGGCCACACTGGGAACAGAGTCAGGTGTGGTGGCACATGCCTTTAATTCCAACACTAGTTAACCATAAAGGTCTGGAGGTCTGTGTAGACAGACAGGAAGTGACAGAGCTGGGCAGGAAGAGGAAATGATGTAGCTGGGCAGAGAGAGGAAGTGAGATGGCAGGGACAGAAAGGACATAGGCACGGGTATACAGGAAGTAGGTCTCTTTGGAGGCTGAGGAGTTGGTGAGGTGAGGTTGGCTGTGGCTCGTCCTGTTCCTCTGATTTCTCGGTTTTTAACCCCAATATCTGGCTCTGTTTTTTTTTTTTTTTTTTAAATTAATAAGACCGTTTAGCAATTCGTCTTACCTATAGGGACCATTTTGACTTTATGAGATTAGGTTCCAAGCTGAGCCACACATGACCAGACTGCATGCTCTGGGCTGGAGAGATGGCTCAGGGGCTAGGAGCGTGGGCTGTTCTTCCAGAGGACCCGAGTTTGAATCCCAGCACCCACACGGCAGCTCACAACCATCTGTAACTACAGTTCCAGGGGGAACCAACACCCTCTTTTGGCCTTCAGGGGCACTGTACACACATGGTCCACAGACATCCCTACAGGAAAAACACTCTTGGAAAAACATTTTTAAAAAGCCACTCACATGCTCTCTTGCTAGAGCATAAATAGCAATCTCTATGATCCTCAGCCCTCGACAGAGGGAACAATTAATTATTGGGTATTATTCTGAGGCCAGGTACACTAACCTTTACCCCAGTTCACCCAGAACCTTCTGCCTTTGCAGTGAGTCCAATCCACCCTGGCCAAAGGTTTCACCTGGATTAAGTAAACCCCAGGCTAAAGCAGGCCACAGCCTCAGAACAATCAAGCCTCATTTTCTAGCACTTCCCTCCACACACCCAGGACTGCCTTTTAGGTACTAGAATTTTCTAGATCTGTGACTGATTTACAGAGGCAAAGCACAACCAGAGAACACCATTAGCCACTCACTAGTTGATAATGTGGTCTTCCCCCCATTCCTTGGGAACTGTGTTTAACAGACTGCATTTGCACGGAACTACCAAGCATTGGGGAATGTGTCCCAGAAGAGAACCAATGACCACCGGTTCCCATCTTCATTCTCAACATAGCCAGAAAGGCCCCTCTGTTCGGAGTTTTTGAAGGTGCAATGTCTGCTGTGTGTGCAGTGAGAAGCCAAAGAGTCGTGTGGGGGTGCCTTCCTCATAGTGGAGTCCACATTTAGATGCTCAAAGTCTTAAGAGCGAGTCCATCTTAGTGTGTCTCCTCGGAGGTAACGGCCTGTCCACTGCCGGTCACTTGGAGGTAAAGCAACATGCCGAACATTTGTTTGCCAGTGCTTGTAGTCTTTTTTCCCCTTAAGATCTTCTCAGGCTACTGGGAAGTTCTATATTCATTTATGACAGGCAGGTCCTTGCCTGGAATGGCATAGTTTCACTAGTGATTTAAATTGTAGCTAAAATTAAGGAAAAGCGCAGTAAGATGGTTTTCCATCCATCTAATTATCTAATTTTGACTTTCTTCTTTCCCAAGCGCATGCTTAGATGTTTTGGTTCTTGGCTTGTTCCCTTTGACAGTGTTTTTGATATTTTATTAGCCTTATTAATTCTGTGGTACTTAGCTGGCTAATTGCCTTTTCCCTAAAGTTTATTTTAGTCTTTTTTTTTTGTAGCCACTTTCTCTTTCCTTGGAGCACATAGACCACTGCAACACTTTCCAAGCTTTTTTGTCATATTTGTATTTTGTTCTGAAATTGTTGAAATTCACGAAATTGTTGACCCTGTGTTTACCGCGTACTCAGATCGAAAGGGAATGCGTGGTTCGGGCGTGTTCAGGATGTTTGCGACGTACGGCCCTTTCCCCCAGCACACAGTGTGTTGAAGAGCATGGGGCAGCCTCAGAGGCACAAAGAGAAGATGGGCTGAATTATTTCCCTTCACCCTTTTGTCAAAAATGACAAAATAGACCCAGGAGCACTCATAATAAATAACGAATTGGGAAGTTACGGGTTTTCAGGTTAGCATAACTAAAATGCTCATAATTTGGAGATAGATTATTATGCATTTTTTTTTCTGTCAGTGGTGACTATAATCCTGATTATATAAACTAAAAATTTTAAAAGTATAATAGCAAGGGTTTGCTGCCCTAACCAATCACTCAGTATTGTACCCCAAAGCCATTATGGATGCCTCTCTCAGTGGTATGTCTTTCTGTACCCTCATATGCAATATTCAGTAGGCCACACATTTAATCGTGTAAAATCCATAAGAAATTTAAATGCTTTGAAGTTCATGTGGCCACATGGGAGATTTATGGCTTCGGGCCTTGAGAAGAAATTCCACTTTTCCACGGCAATAAGAGAGAAGATGGCAGCTGCCGAGGCATGGCGCTTACTCGGGCCGAGGGTCGCTTTTGGAAACGGAATGACTCTGGGCCATAAGGCGGGCCCTGGGGTCTCTTACGGTCCCTTCTGTCCTTCCCTCCTTGATCCAGATAATATTTCTCCTGCCGTGGGTCCCAGGCGCTCACTGTGGAGGTTTTGAGCCAGAGATGATAAAGCGGTAAGGACAGTGTGGGGAGTGAGGAGGACTCCAGGGCCTGTGAAAGAGGGAGTAAAGGGGATTGAAATTTCACAGACCACACATCATCTCGGTTCTATCAAGCAGCTAGGACTCATGGCCTCTGCACCCCTGCAGAGTGGCCCCAGGAGACTAGAAATGATTGAAGGAGCCTTTATGTGTGCGCGCGCGTGCGCACACGTTGAATAATCATAGGAAGGTAATTTCTAAGAATCCTAAAATTTAAATACACAATTACTTTGCTTGTGGGGGCAGTTAACCACCCCCAAATGCATGGCCATGTTGTTTAAACAAATCCTAATGCATGCTGAGAGATGGCTGAACCCAAGCCCCTTAGTCAGGTTGCTCTGGGTTCTGACAAAGTGCCCTGCACCCGAAGTGTGCAAAACTGTCTAGTCATGGAGATCTGCCTCTCTGGCTTCACCAGCTAGCTATGTGTGGACCTCATTCCAAGAACCATTTGCTTAAACGACACAGCAGCTCCGTCGCCGTCCAGGGGCCTCATACTGGGTGACTCCGCCACAGTGGAGCCAGGATTTGTGGATCCTACACATCAGGGCTGTAGTTCCCCAAAGTCTGTTGTTAAATTTTGTCAGCTTGTTTCTCTCCTGGGCTGACATTTAGGGCACTTTCTACTCGAAATGTCTGTGCTGCAGAGTCTCTGGCACAGTTGTTTGCTTTGAGTTCCGGGGGGGGGGGGGGTTCCTACAAGTGAGCTGTAAACTTCAGAGAGGCAGGCTTGGTCTCCCCTCCTCCAGCCTCCCCAGCTGGGTTTGGTCAGCTAGGGGCTGGCAAGTGGCAAGCATGCTCTTTGCATGAGCTCTGTGGCTATCTCAACTCTTCCCTTTATTGAGGGTTGTTATTCCAGTACCTCATAATTAGCTGCTAGAAATAGCTCCCATGTGGCCTTGCTTGGGTGAGGTATGCCTGGAGGAGTGGACATTCCTCAGCGGCGTGCCTCTGTTGAAATCACATTCCCGGTGAAAAGGCAGGGCCGAGAACGAAGCCCTGTGAATGCCGCCCTTGTAGGATACCGTGTGCTTACATTACATAGTGTTCTCTCCGCACTTGCCCTC
This sequence comes from Peromyscus leucopus, assembly GCF_004664715.2. NCBI lineage: Eukaryota > Metazoa > Chordata > Mammalia > Rodentia > Cricetidae > Peromyscus > Peromyscus leucopus. Next base: position 52,547,355 of record NC_051085.1, read on the forward strand.
GGCGGGCAGTTCACAGCGAGCACCTGGGGCTCATTCCGACGCCCGCCGCATTCCCAGGGAAAGTGAAAAGTTAATACAAATACAACCTAAGAGACGACAACCACCTCTTCACACAATGTTGATTTTTTTTTTTTTTAAAGTGCGCCCTCACAATGTGAGATAAAATAATTCGCATTCTTAGAATCCTCAGCACATGATGGTGTGGAAACTTGAGCCTAGACTATTTGTTTTATTTATAGAGGCAGTTCTGGTGTTTCAATAAAGGAATGGCCCTGGCTTGACAGTAGCCCTCATGGCATGCTTCATGTGCCTGTATTTCTGTGTATCACACATAAAGCCTCTTAGGGCTTGGAAGGGAATACGTTGTTCCACTCTCTTACAAATGCCATCCTTCACAGGCCACTTGCCCCTGTCAGCCAACACACTGCTTTCCCAGTGGGAATCCGAGCCCTTCTAGAAGCCACTGTCCCCTACGATAAAGCAAGAGCAAGAAGCGAGTGGCCTGTGTCAACTTTCTGTTGCTCAGCCCGTCTGGCACGGCTTCTCCCTCATCTTTCTGATCGTTCTTGCTTAGAGTGGTGCTGCTTACACTTTGAACCAAATATTTGTATTTAGTTACAGTTCAGATCGTAAGCATTTAAAGGGCTTTTCGGTTTGGTCCCTTTCCAGGGAGATAGGGTGGGGAATGAAAATGAAAGAGTTCAAGGGAAAATAATCTAGATTGTAGGTTTCGCCCAAACACAGCTCCCTCCAAACACCGCCACTCCCCTAATTGTAGAAATTGCTTTTGCAAAATTCAGTCCGTCATCTCAGGAGAGGTAATTCATTTCCATTTACTTTCACATTTTCTTTTTTCCACACTATTTTCTTTAATGGAACATTGACAGTTGTGAGTTGTCAACCATTTAGGGAACCCATCAAATCTTTCAGTATTTTTAATGTGAGCTCTATAATTTGATAATTATTTTATAAAAACACTCTTTTTTTTTTTCTCTTTGCAGATTCCTCCCCACCCCCGAATAATAAGATTTCAGCACAGATTTTCCTCAGGACAACATTCCCAAACTATGATTACACTTTTTTTTTGCTGCCTCGTCCTAGTGGCCGGATGTGTAATGTCCCTGACTTGTTTGTGCAGCCATCTTAACCTTGAACTGTCTTCAAGTGCGTCAGAGTCTGTGCTGGGGGACAGAGCCCCCTGCTGGAGGTGCTGGGGGCTTGACTTCCCACTGGAGACAAAGGCCCTTCCCAAAGACTGGAGTCCAGCAGGCCGCAGCCCAACCAGCGCCAGGAACAGTGGATGACAGTCTTCAGGTGACAGCAGGAATCAATATAATCTCGGATTATTTTTTCCAAAGGACACATCCTTTCCCTTCGGAAGCTTACTGAGAAAGAAAAAACATTAGCCATTTAAATCACCACTGGCTTGGCTAATTAGTGATTCCTAGGAACATATTTTTTATAAATTTTTCATGCATAAAGGGACTTTCGATCTGGTAAATGTCAGAAATGGTGGATTCAGTACAATGAAATGCAACTTCTGAATGTCATTGAACCTTTCAGGGTTGGCTAAGAGAAACATTTTCAAATAATTCCTCTTTCTCAATCTGTTTGACTATGGACTTTTTTTTTTTTTCATTTAAAAAAAATGTTTATTTTTCAAAGAAAAATGGCACTAGCCAATTGGAAACCTACTTATTCTTCAACTCCAGTTTTGTTTTCTTTAAATTTAGAAGTGACTTACTGATTTACTATTTTAAACACCTCCCCCACCACACACACCTTTTCCCTATAAGCGTTTACTATTTGCTCGTGCTGAATCCTTCCAAGGAGGTCGCTCCAGCGTATATCTCCAGGTCCTTACTTTACTCCTCTTACCAAAAGATGCAAACTATATAATTCCATAATTCCATCGTGCATCTTAAGGGCTCCAATCATCAAAAATTAAAAAAAAAAAAAAAACTCTTTGGAATAGCCAATTAAGTTGAAAGAAAAAAAAATCCGCACGAATGTGGTTTGGTTGGGGCAGAAGGAATCCACTCCTGTGTTCCCGGTAATCTGATCCCGCTTCATGAATCCTGCTAACTCATCCTCCCTATGCCAACCATGTCCTGAGTTGAATCCAGTGATCCAGCTCCAAGGATTGGAATCCAGTGAGCCCTCTCCAATCTAAACCTTTATAACCAGCAAAACCAAAAAAGAGGAGGCAAAATGTTAGATACTGTAATCAAAAAAGGTTTCTGGGGATGATGAATTACGTCTGTCATCAGTTTAACAGATTTGACTATGGACTTTTACCATTTTCCAGTTTTTTGTTTGTGTCTTTTGGTTATTATTTTTTTGATTACTCATTGGTGTCTTTGTTTATTTTTTATATTTTGTATGTTTTTTGTTTTATCAGTGCTTTTCATCAGACCTGGATTCATTCATATTTTATAAAGATCATTTCTCCTTAGTGTTCAAGCACATTCTTTAACAACTTGCAGTTTTGGGAAACATGACTTAAGAATTGCCCAGATTTTCAACTTGTGGGTGAATCAAGTCCCTGTTCTGTGTAGAGGAGAAATCCTCATCCAGGTGTTAGGTCCAGCTACTCCCAGAAAACCAAAAAGGCATCCTTGTGTTTACTATTATGACGGTTTCTTGCTTAAAATGTCTTCAGGAGGTTTTGTGGTTAGGTGCATACTCATGAGGGTTGTGGTTAGCTGCATAACTGCTTCACAAGCGTGGTAAGATAACGGGGAATTCACTAGAAAACACACGAACTTTCATGGGAAAGGTATTCATTTTTATTTAAAATATCTACATGGCTTGAACTGTTTGGATTACATTTTAGTCACTAGCCTCCCTTGCCTGATTCAATCTTGCCATTTCTCTGTTGTGGGTTCCTAATTCTTGTATCAATGAAAATGCTTCAATGTAAGAAGCAGTTTTTAGTCTAGAAAACAAGTATTGACCTGTTCCCTAGTAGCTTTTAGAAGAGAGCGTCCAAGATTGTCCCTTAGGGGACATGGTTCGACGAGTCTATCCCCAGCTTTGTTCTTGAGGGAGCCACACTGCTGGCATTCTCTATCATTTAATTCCCTCCTGTGAAATGTGGTGTGAATGACTGCTGTGGGATGGTCTGTATGTCAAATTGCTCTGATTGGTCAATAAATAAAAGACTGATTGGCCAGTGGCTAGGTAGGAAGTATAGGCGGGACTAACAGAGAGGAGAAAAGAAAGAACAGGAAGGCAGAAGGAGTCACTTCCAGCCGCCTCCATGACAAGCAGCATGTGAAGATGCCGGTAAGCCACGAGCCACGTGGCAAGGTATAGATTTATGGAAATGGATTAATTTAAGCTATAAGAATAGTTAACAAGAAGCCTGCCGTGGCCATACAGTTTGTAACCAATATAAATCTGTGTTTAGTTGGTTGGGTCTGAGTGGCTGTGGGACTGGCGGGTGACAAAGATTTGTCCTGACTATGGGCAAGGCAGGAAAACTCTAGCTACAAATGACCAGTATTAGGGTCACACAGAATCCACCGGATGGTTTCTCTTGCTCCATTGTTTTGTAAAGATTCTGGGTGTCAGGAAATACGAAGCTTCTCCCTGAAGATAACTAACCAACTCAAGCCAAAGCCTTCCATCTCTACCTGATGTCCCTGAGGCCCATGCGCAACTCCTCTCCGCTAACCCTGGATCCAGGAAGATAGTTACAGCGAGGTTCCCCCTGCAAACCACAGGACAGGAGAAGGACATACCATCCTCCTGGAGGGATTCCAGCAGAACTTCCAGACCAGACCAGTAGGATCCCAGATTCCAGACAGACAGCTAGCGTGGAATCCCGGCTTGTCTCACCTGGCTTCCGTCCTGACTTCTCAACCTCCCCACTCAAAATGCTTGAGGTCTGCATGCTGTCCCTTTACCACAGTGTGATGTGCAGGTACTGATGAGGAAAGCCACAGACATTACGTAGAGTAGATGATTGTTTCTTCCAAGATGGAAACACACCCCACTCTGAAAACAGAAAGCTTTCTGTACCTTTTTATATGACACACACTGAACAGAGTTGCAGTTACTGTCCCCTCAGGCACTTGTGGCTGCCCAGGCTCTGGAGTGCTGTTGACCAGAATTCTGCCTGGCTAGCTGCTCCTCCCCACGGCTTCCCGGTGTTCACCTCATAGTAACTCTGGTATCCTGGCAATGTGTGGGACCCGCTGCAATGTACCCGGTGCTTTGGTAGGCCTCACTGGGCACCCCGACTTCTCCTTCTGACTCTGGCTGTCTGAATTGCATCTCACCAGGATCCTGGAAAGACTTCACTGAACTTAAAATTAAGAGTCCGTGCAAAGGCCTGTCGGTTTCATCGCAAGCACACCCAATTCTCCCTACCTTAACCCTGAGGGTGACACGGGTCTTACCTTGGCACATTTGTGAGACTTTTTTGGAAAATCATATGGAAGTTTCTAGAGCAGTGGTTCTCAACCTCTCTAATGCTTTGCAACCCTTTAATACAGTTCCTCATGTTGTGGTGACCCCCAATCGTAAAATTATTTTCATTGCTACTTCATAACTGTAATTTTACTACTGTTCTGAATCATAATGTAAACAACTGTGTCTGCCAATGGTCTTAGGCGACCCCTATGAAAGGGTTGTTTGACCCCCCAGGGGTCGTGACCCATAGGTTGAGAACCACTGTTCTAGCAGGTCAGGTCTGGCAGTGGCTCCCCCAATGGCATATGGATACTTCTCCAGGAAACTCCTAGTTCTCAGCTATCGGTGAGGGGCTTCTCCCCTCAGTTACTCTACCCCCTTCTCCTGGAACACAAAGTGTTCTCTCCTTGTCTCCCACCACTGCCCTAGCAGCTCTCAGGCCACTTTCTTGAGGACCCCCCCCCCATGTAGTCTTCTGGGACTCCACCCTCACATTCCCGTCTCCTGTCACTGGACCACAATCCCGGCTCCTTTCCCTTTCTTTCAGTGAAATGTGCTCTTTCCTAGGCTTAATAAACACTTCCTGAATGAACATCATTCCGATGGAAGTTAGAATCCCCCAGGCACCAGAAGAGCATGTTCAAAGCCCGTTCATCCAAAACACAAGAGACCTCCCTGACGGCCCTTACAATAGTGCTTAGGACAGGGAGATTTCTCAGCTTCTTTCAATACTGAAAAGACACTCTGTAGGGCCTCAGCCTCCCCTCCTGTCATTCCCAGCCACACTCTGGTTCCCTAAATTATCTCTCAATGCCCGCTGCAAAATGGGCCCTGTTGTGGGAGAGCACCCCAATTCTCTCTGCCTCTGTGTGTCTGTCTCTCTTCTCTCTAACTACCCCCACCACCGTGATTTCGCCCTATCGGTCGATCTTGATTTACCGCCCCCCTTTGTTCCGCTTAGTCTGTGGCACTCTGCTGACTGGCTTAGAGAGCAGGAAGCCCTCTGATGTAGGCGTCAGGAAGGCTGCATTCTCTCCAGCTCATACTCATTCCTCGGCTACACATGGGGAGGTGCCCGTTGGGTTTGTTTTCTCTCTTTCTCTTGTTTTCTATCCCCTAGATAGTTCTCTGTGGTTCGAGCCTCATTGGTGGAGTAGAGTGGAGGGTCTGTGGCAGGTGGGGAGGAACCGTCTGAGAATCCCACCATCCAGATGTGCTATCCTCAGACAGCCACTGCTGTCTCACCCTTGATTTAAGTTGTAGATTATGGCAGGTTCCTTCTAGTTCCCCCCAGTGCTGTTCACAAACCATCCTACAGGTATTTCAGTTGGTTGGACCTGTAGTGCATTTTGTTGGAAAACCATGGGTCACACACTTACCAATTTTCCCGACCTGTGTGGGGTGGGTGTGTGGAACTGCGCCTGCGTGCTGCTGCCGACAGCCTCCTGGTCTGTGGTTTTGTAGACGCACAGGAGGCCTGGGTACCCAGCTCTCCCACGGATGATGTCAGCCTCCCTTGCCATCCATGTTCAGAGCTGGAGCATAGGAAATGTGCCGGATGTGCCCATCAATAGTCCTTCATCACCCTGGTTTCAGCAGGCTTGAGAGGATGGGAGGATGATGTTAGTGGGTCTCTTGGTCGTTGTTTGTATTTGGTCTGACCACACCGTAAATGTTGAAGCTTGTATTTCTTATGTGTCGAACACTTGTATTTGCAACTCGGAAACTTAGAAGTGCTGGTCACCATTGCTTTAAGCCGTGGTGTAATTTATTTAATTTTGTTTCTGAGGGACAAGATCTCAGGTAGCCCAAGATGGTTTTGAATTTACTATGAAGCAGAAGATGATCCATACTTCTGAGCTTCTGCCCCTCCTGCCTCTCTGTCCTGGGTTCTAGAATGACAGGTATGCACTATCTTGCATGGTTTGTGAGGTGCTATGGAGCAAACCCAGGGCCTTATGCATGCCAGGCAAGCCCTCTATCACAGTACGTATCATAGCCTGCATTCGACAACGCCAAGGATCTGCCCTGCCCAGCATGCCAAGAATGGCCTCCCTTCACCTTACAGCCACCCTCCTAGGAAACACATTCAGTGCCTCAGTTGTGTGACCAGAGGAGCCGAGACTTAGGGAGTTTGTCTCAATTGCTGTTAACACCCCACCCCCAAGTGGAATGGCTGAAAACATCCCCGGTTGACCTAGCTCATGGTTTGGTAGTCCTTTAGGAAGAGACTGAACTGATTTAGGTTTTGCAGTCTGGCCAGAACGACTTCACACAGCAGTGGAGAGCTTGGATAGGTGATGGGGACATCAGTCCTGTTGGTTACTCTAGGGGATCCCCACGATGACGAGAAGGGTACAGAATGACAAGGGTGGTACCTTTGGGATATAGGTCTTAAATCTCAGCTGAGCGGCTTGTCAGGGCCCCAGAGGTTAAAGTGATGTACAGCCTCGCCCAGAATTGGGGGGGGGGGGGGGGTCTAGCCAGGAGGGGTGGAAAAGTGTCTCTGTCCCCTGTAACTTTAGTATGAGTGTATCGGGGGACATGAAGTGACTGTGGTGTCCAGTCTGTGTGTGTGTGGTGGGGACATGGTCTGACTGTGGTGCCCAGAATATGTGTGTGTGTGTGTGTGTGTATGTGTGTCTGTGTGTGTGTGTCTGTGTGTGTGTGTGGTGGGGACATGGTCTGACTGTGGTGCCCAGTCTGTGTGTGTTTGTGTGTGTGTGTGTGTGTGTGTGTGTGTGTGTGTGTGTGTGTGGTGGGGACATGGTCTGACTGTGGTGCCCAGTCTGTGTGTGTGTGTGTGTGGGGGGGGACATGAAGTGACAGCAGTACCACAGTTCACGTGAGGAGATCTGGAGCTGGCACCCACAAGTTGGTCTTGTCTTCACTCTGGAGGTCTGGGGACTCAAGTCTTTGGGGAGCAGAGCTCGGGCCTGGGGGGTCTTACTAGGTCAGCAGAGCTGGGTTTCCTGTGAGCTTTTTCAAGCCTCTTCCCCTTCCTCTTAGAAATGGGCGTGGAAAGCCAGTGTCTTGAGGTGAAAGGCCATTCTTGGGTGGAAGGTGATGAAAACCTCGAAGAGCTCTGCTCTGAGCCCACTCACCCGGTCCTCATCTGCTTCAGGGGGTCCTGTGCACTTGGACCCTCCTTTATCTGAGCGTCACACAGCTCCCCATTTGTGACCAAGTATAAATGCAGAGTTCGTCAAAGGCCTGCTGTGGTTGTCCCCAGACATGTACCCTGGGCTCACTACTCCAGTGGGTTGATTTCAATGCGGAAAATAGGCTCTGGCATCTCTGCCCTTGAAGGGCAGTGTGAAGAATTGGCTAGGGTGTACATTTGAGTTCCTTTCTGAAGGATGTGGTTGGGCATCTGATAGCTTACCTTAATTATACCACTTCCTTCTTGAACATATTTCCAAAATCTAATTATAGCGCATGTGACACCCTGTGACCATGCAGAGGCCAGAGATTAATATAAAGTCACAGCAGGACAGTGTGCTCCCCTGAGCAGTTTACACACCACTGCAAACATCGTCCCCCAGGATCTGCTGCTAATACCTGGATGCCTGCATCGCATGCGGGGAAGGTGTGCCCTGTGGCATCCGGGTTATCTGGGAACAGCTCGGGCTTTTTCCACGGACACACACACACACACACACACACACACACATACACACACACACACACACACACACACACACACACACACACACGGCTCTCCTGCTGAAATCTGACATTTGTGTTCTAGGGGCCATGTATCTATTCTGAGGGGTTTCCCCTTTAAGAACACATCCTTTTGACTTTGCAATCCCTAGTTTCCGGGGTCCCAGGTAGGGGGCTTGCTCTTCTTCTTGCTCGGAGAGGAAGCCTTGTTGAGGCTGCTATCTCTCTAGGGCTTAATTTAGCTTCATTTAGCCAGGAGCTCTAGCTAGGGTCAGCACAGGATAGACTGAGGTACTGTCCTGGAGCAGGAGCACCAAGCAGCTCTAAGTGCTGGCCAAGTTATGGAACCCGTTTCCTCCTCACATCTGGAGACCTTGAGATACATGCGGGGACTTTCGGAGACCACCCTGGCAACTCTTGGCTGACTGAAACGTCGTTATGAGATGACGGTCCTCTGCTTGGTAGCATAGGTCTGACCAGAGGAGAAGCAAGGGAGGGTTGGGGCGAGAATGGTAGAGGAGGGACAAGGCTGCTCAGCACAGAGCCCCAATCCCAGAGGCAGGAGCACACAGCAGGGCGTCGTCCTGGGAATAAAGCCTTGGGAGCCCTTGGCAGAGAGCTGAGCAAACCCGGTAACCAATTCAAGGAGGAGGGGCAGGCCAGCCTTCAGAGGGTCCAGTGCTCTTCAGTCTAGACGTCTCCGGAGGTTCTGGCAGTTAAGTTGGATTACCCAGAGGATAAGGCTCAGGCGCTCATAGCTTTCTGAGATCTACTTTACAGCATTATGGGGATAATTAATTGGAATGTATTACATATTTCAAATTAGATAAGAAAGTAAGTTTCCGATGTTTTACGATGTAAAATTAAGTGGCAGATGTGCTCCTTAGCTTGCTCAAATCACCCCGCGTTGTGTGTGCCGTCCCGGCCTCGTGATGTCCCCCTGTGGGTACGCAACTGCCCTTATCACTTGAGACTAAGAACAAACAAACATCTGTGCAGGCCTTTTTCGGAAGGTCATCTGTGTGGAGTCTGGAATGTGAACCTCAAAGGGACACTGGACTCAAGGCCATTAGAGGCTCGCCGAGGGTCTTGCACCATGGTGGGCACAGTGGGCAGGGTCTGTGCAATCCTCCGCTGAGCTGCACCTCGGACCCTGGACAGGGATGGGCTGAAGGTTCCCCTCTCAGCACGTGCTGCTTCTGTTCACACCAGAGCACACGGTGAGATCAGAGATGCTCCTGTGCAAAGGTGACGGCCCCAGCCACACACTGAGACCACACACACACACACACAAACATACACGCAGCTGGTGCACTGGGAAGAACCCTGGGGTGTGTGGGAGCAACGTGTAGGAGAAGGCAAAGGACCCTCATAGGACCCTCATAGGACCCTCTGCTAGGACTCAAATGACCACAAGAACAGTTGAGAACTGGCTGCCCCGGCACCCCGCTGCGCTCTGGAGAGGCGAGGAAGAGAGTTCTGGGGTGTCAGGGTGGGGAGTGGTTCTTCTCTCCCCATGCCCTGCTCCTTCATAGGTATAGAGGAGCTGCACAACCCGCTAAGAGACGGGAAACAGCGGCTCCCGGGAATTATTAACCTGCAGGAGCTCTGTGTGGCTGTTGCAGACCAGGTGAGCTACACGATGACACTGAGCAGAGAATAGCCAGGCCTCCCTCCTCCCCTGGGAATGTCAGGATGTTGGGACATCCGTGCCTGGGGACAGTGCAAGAAGCAGAACAAAAACAGCTGTGGGTCTGGCAGTGAGTTCCAGCTCATGGTCAAAGGGAGTAAGTTTGAGTCCAAAGTCAGTGCCGAAGGAAAAACCTGGATCCTCTGTCAGCTTTGATATTATGACACTTCAATGACCATCATTTTCTTTGTATTATCTCAAATATCAAAGACTCACTTTGATTTAGGGAATAAATGTTTGGGCCTTCCTTTGGAAGCTTGCTAAGAGTGGATATTTAGCGCTTGTGGGAGGATTGTGTTGTGTGTGTGTGGGGTGTACAATGTGTGGATTTGCACATATGGGTGGTGTTTTCTGTTCTGGGTTGGAGACTTTATAATAGATGTTTCTGGGGGTGGGGGAGTGTTTCATTTTAAACACTATACATGCCAGGAGCAGTTAATGTTTTTCCGTGTAAAGTGGAGGGTTCTCTCCCTGGGTCTCAGTATGGATGCAGAAAATTTTTATTACTGACCCAAGGGAGAGGGTCCACATTATTCTCAACTGAAAGGGCACCCAAGACTTCAAGCTCCATGCTAGTCCTCAAAAGGCGTGACATGCAGACGGCAAGGACAAGGCTGCCCAGCTCTGTTGCCTGGAGATGTCTAGGAAGGGTGAATGAAATAAACATCTTTTGAATCTCCAGATGCCAGAGGGGCCTATGTGACATCTCTGGGTGTCTTCACTGCCATGCGTGGCTGATTAGATATTAAGGTCAGGTGCTAAGAAATCAAGGTCATGACACGCTGCATTCTCCTCGGGCAGCTGGGTTCCGATAAGCTCAGTGGTGGGCGATGCCACCGAAGAGATAAGATGGTAGTTTTTAACAGTCTTAAAATATTGTTACAGCGAGGAAGGTCTTGATAAGATCACAACATTTCCAATGACTTCACCAAGATTTCTTTTGTCCTCCCCAGCTCTGTCACTCATATTCACCACATAACACACACACACACACACACACACACACACACACACACACACACACGGTAGCTGACACTTTCTGGAATAGGCTGTTACAGACTGGCTTTTGAATATGAATGCAAGAAATGGCTGTGATTCACCGCCCCCCCACCTTCACGTCTCTGAGCGGCTTGATTTATGGCCTGGATTACTGGAAGCAGTAATTCTTCGCTCTTTATGATGTTTTGGTGGTAGGTGCAGTAGCCCGCAGTCAGAACTGCATGATTTCAACTAGGTTTTTACAAAAAGGTCCCTGCAGAAAGGGTGGCTGGGAATTGGACAGCTTCTGTAACAGAGCAGTTAATAAGACACAAGCACATTAATCATGTGACAGCTATTGGCTTTAGCAGGGAAAGGCTCCGGCTTTTAAAAACAGCAATTTAGGTGGAGACTGTGTTGAAAGAGGCCAGCTGAGTTTGCTGTTTTTAGCACACAGCCGACTTTGCACTGGGGGTAGGGGGTGGGGTGGGGGAGGGGGGGCATCTGCGGGCTTCTTGTCATGTATCTGGAATTCTCAATAAACCCAATAAAAGAATCAATCTCTGATTTTTTTTCATCCTTCTATACATTGCCAGAGCCTGAACTGGTTACCTAATAATTCTTGAAAAACTATCAAGAAGTGATTTTTTAGTTATCTGGGCAGTGCAGAAACCCTCCCGCTTTATCTGGACACACCTAAAGAGGGGTTTGCAGAGGCCATAGAGAAAGAGCCAGACAAATTTGTCCAGAGCAAAGGATGACTCCCATCACCGAGTTGAAGGAGATTGTCCAGTTTAGAAAGTGTCATTTCAAAATAGATCAGGATTTCTGCCCTTTAGACCAGCAGAGGTTTATAGTATAAAACATTTTACATAAACTTAAAGGAATTTCTTGAATTTATCTATAGAAGTGAACCAATGGTGAGTTTGGCAAGAAACAGACTCAAGAAGCCTACGCATCTGGCAGTGACCAGCTTTGGTGCCTCTCCACAGAACTACATTTTATTGGTGAAATGAAAGATACATAAAGTTTCATCTATCAGACAATGGTCATCTCTAAGATCATAAAGAAGCAAGTCGTGGGACTAAATCAACCTTTTGTTTTTTAGAAGAGGAAACTGTGATCACTAGTGATGGTGGTCACTTTTTGAAGGTGTTGAAACCATGGCTGCTGGGACCAGAGCCAGAGCCCAGGACAACTTTAGGTTCTGACCCTTTATGGCTACTTAGTCTCTAGCAACTTACTGTACCTTCCTGTGCCCCAGTCTCCTTGTTGGTAATGGGTGCACAGCCACAGGTCCTAACTCAAATGACTGACATAAAGGTCAAGGGACATCATGACATGCACATTTATAAAGAAATCTTCATGTTCTTCACACAGTGAAATATCTGAAGGTCAATTTTGGAATACTGACTTTATTATCTCCTATGGTGTGTTGATGAGGAATTATGTCATTGTTGTGGATTTAGAATCCAAAGAAAGTGTTCATGATAAATAACGCTCTTGTATTTTATGCATTTGCACAAATTCTTAACAAAGTATATATTTTAAAGGACTAGAAAACAATGTGTTTTATAGTTTCTCGGGTCGGCAAAGATTAATTGATGAAGTCTACAGTAGCTAGAGGCCATGCGTGAGGGTTAGGCTCATTGCTATAGAACAGGGAAAGAGTGAGTGTGTTTGCTTTGGAGAGCAACTGGAAATACCCTTCCCTGCCTTGAAGTCTGGCCCTTGGCACGCCAATTCTTCTTCTTCAAATTTATGCTACGAAAATAACCATTGACATATAAAAGGTTTGTCTGGGTGTTAGAATCCATACTGCAATAAAAGTGAGCAAATTGTAGCTACAAGCCACAGCAGATCGATTTGAGAATCATAAAATCTGGCAAGAGGAACCAAGAAGAGGAATACATATTTTATAATGCAGATCAGTGGGTAATTTCATAGAGTCCAGAAACAGTCCCGGTGAAACCCACACGTGTGAGCAGAAGTGGAGCGGTCGCCTGTGACGGGACAGCTGATGGGGAAGGAAGAGAGGAACGGGGGTCGGGGAGGGGTGTCGAAACAGGCCGTATTCTACGTCTTTAGATTTGTTTCTTTTCTTTGCAGTGTAGGCTGTGGAACCCAGGACCTTGCGCATGCTGGGCAGGCACTCTATCATTGAGCTGCATCCCCAGCACGTCTGTGTTTTTTGGTCTCTGTAGTAATTAGCAGGCATGTCTCTCTGTCAGCTCTTTGAATTGTGCATCCAGGATGAGTGCACAGCCTGTGTTCTGTGTACATTCTACAGTCCTTTTTTAGATTCACTGTTACATGTTGTTTAATCTTAAGAAACATTATTCTAATCAAGGACCATTATAAATGAAAACATAGGTGTATTCCAACACATTTATTTTGATTAGCATATATTAATGAACAAGGTAATGGGTTTTATTATGATATTCTCAGACATGCACATGATGGACATTGATTACAGCCAACCCCTCTATAGCTGTTTTTATTTTCCTTTCCTCCTCCTTTCTCCCTTTCCCGTCCCACACTCTGGGTTCCCTGGTACTTTCATGTCCTTCTCCACATTCCACTTAGCCGAGGAAACATGCCAGGCTTGTTTGTAGGAGGTGGTTACTTCACTTGGCTGTGGTGATCTGGCCAATCTCAAACGGAGGAAAGGGGAAAAAAATCGTAATGATCAAAGCCAAAGTTGATGAAACGGAAGCAAAAAGAACAGGACCAAGGCCCAGAGAAACAAAGAGGGGATTCTTTGCGAGAATAATCAAGGCTGACAGACTCTTAGCCAAACTAACCAAAAGAGAGAAAAGACCCAGTTTAATACAATTAGAGATGAAAAAAGTGATATCACAGAAGATGCTACTGAAATCCCGAGAATGGTTAGTCCACAGTTGGGAAGCTGCTATTCCAGTAAACTGGAGAACTAGGGGGGTGGGGGGTGTGTTTCTGGGAACACAAGAGTTATCAAAATTGAACCAAGAAGACATGAATCCCTGAATAGATCAATAACGAGCAACGTGTTGGAAGCAGAAAGAAAGCCCAGGACACAATGGGTTCACACTTAATTCACCCAGACACTTGAAGACGCCGTTACACGGACGCTCCTCAGTATTAACTGTTTATGCGGAACGGGACACCAATCCCTCAGCCTCCTACGCCCAAATCAAAGTTACAACCATTTTTTTTTAATCACTTTGTGGTAATTGTTAAAATCAGCTACACAGAGACTTCTAAATTAGTTGTATCTATAAACAAGGGCAACTATTATCAAAATAATGAACAAAAAAAGTGCCTATGATAGCCTATGACCTCATTTTCTTATAAGAAATAATAACATGTTTATATTTAAACATAGACACTCAAAAATCTCTGACAAGATAAAATGGCCCCACTCTCTGCAGTTTTCCTTTCCATGGTTTTTATAGAAGCGAAATGGAAAATTCCAGAAGTAATCAATTCATTCATTAAGTGGTATTAGTGTCTATACCATTTTGATGAGACTGGTGCCATTATCCTGGGACACGAATGTCCTTGACTCAGTGTTTTCACACTGTGTGCCCTTGGTATCCATACTGGCCATTCCATCTACTGTGAGGAACCACACTGCTTGTGTTTTAGCGGCAGCCTTCCCTATTAACATCAGTGCCTCTCGGCTGTACAGTGGGTGGTCGATGAGACACATCCTCACACAGACACTGTTTACTTTGGTTACCTCCCCATGGCTGTGGCTTGTTTTCTCTCCCCTCCCTCTTTCTGAGAGTCCTTTTCTTCTTCTTCTCAAGTGGTTCCTCTTGTACTCTCTTGTTTTTTTTTCCTTAAATCTGGGAGAAAAAGGTATGTTATCTATCTTTCTGGGTCTTGCATTGTTTTACTTCACATGATGATGGCTAGTTCCATCTATTGTCCTGGAACTAAAGCCATTTAGGTCTGGTCCCCAAAGCACAAGAATAGAGAGGCAGATGAGGCACCAGGGTACAGGACATGGAAGGATAGATGAACTCAGCCCTCTGTGGCCACATGCAGGGACAAAGGACCCAACGTAAGACACAAGGCTACAATGCCATCTCCTATGCCTCTTGGAATATAACCATGGTGATAAGGCAGGGTACTGTACCAACAGAGACAATCTTCACATGGTAGAAACATGGGTGACTTCCTTTCCCATGTTATCCAAAAGTGGGGTCAATTCTGTTCTCCAGTAGTAAGTTGATTACCACTAAACATTGAGAACAAACAAATCCCTGAAATGCATTTGCAAAAATAATCAATTTTTTTAATGAAATGAAAAACTAAAGATGGGGCTAGAAAAAACTCTAAAATCAATTAAAATGTCATAAACGATGGTTAGAAATGATTGTGCAGAAACAAAGATTATGGTGTGGAAAAATTGGTCTAGGACTGTGATTGATTGAGAGAGAAGAGAATGTGGTGTGTGTGTGTGTGTGTGTGTGTGTGTGTTGAGCTGAGTTAATGGGGAAAGACCAACCAGAGGTTCCCACAGAGTGGTCATGGCAGTGTCCCACAGAACTGCAGGATAATGGGGGACGTTTTGATTCTTTTCCAATAATTATTTTATCTGTACTCTCTCAAATATGCTTTAGTGTAGCAATAAAATGCAATAGATACTATTTTTCATTGAAAATTACTAAAGCAAACTAGCTTATTATGTGTCTAACTGGTAAAACTCTACACTTTGTGTAGAGAGGCTTATGCTGTTTTTCACTGCCCATTTGGTGAAGGTGGGTAAGACAACTTGGAATTCAGTAAACACAGAATTATGACACACAGGACAAGTCCCCAGTGCTCTGTCTGCTCCTGCAGGCTTGACTTGAGACACAGTCCTTGCACGGGTCAGCTTCCCAGTGTTCTCTGCCCTATTCTGTGGCCTGACTTGAGACAGGGTACTGGCTCCACAGGGTCTGGGCTTCTTATTTGGTTTCCCAGGGCTGAGAAGATGCTGTACCTCGCCCTGTGTTCTGGGTCCTTCAAGAGTGGCCTGGGGTCCCAAAGATTGCACGCGCTCATATGCTCAGCTGAGGAGAAAGCAGGGGTTACATACCCCAGCAGTTGGCACTATACTCACCCCTCACTTCTAGTCACGCTAGAGTGGGTGTCTTACCAGACCCTCATGCCCTTGCTCTGTCCCTACTCTGTCTTTAGTTTGTTATGGGGGTTTCACTAAACATAACCCAGCGTGCACGCTTCCTGAGGCTCTCACAGTCCAGGAATCCAGCAGCCGGGAAGGTGGGCTGTGTTTGCTTTCAGATTCCAGAGCTCAGGGGAGGAAAGTATGTTCTCAAAGGGCATTCCTGTGTGCTTGTATTGCCCCGCATGCCATCTAAGCAGTCTTGCCCAAGGGTCAATGCTGACCAGGGGGGAAGGTTCAGGAGGGAAGCCCATCGAAGTCCCCACCAGCTTGGGAGGCTCAGTCTGTCCCACCTCCAGGGTGCAGATGATATTTGGGTATTCTGTTGGCTTGCTTCCAAGCAGCTGGGCAGTGGATGTGCTAAAGGACGTGGAGAGAGAATGATCACCCTCAAGTTCCCATGGTGTCTGCTGTTGGGGACAGGGGTCGGGTTCCTTTTCTGCTCACCCCACAGTGTCTATCAGTTCACCCCACAGTGCCAGTTCATCCCACAAATCTGGTTCCTCATCTCCCCGGAGCTTACAAAGTCACATTCCGTGCAGAGAACCTTGGCCCTGCTGAAGAATCTGTGCCTTTTCTCTCCTCCCCCCTCCCCCCTCCTCCCTCGCCCCCCGAGTACATTGTGGTGACAGGGTTCTAAGACACTTGTCTTCTTGTCACGTTCATAACCATGACATCATCTAAGCACAAAGCAGCCTTGTCCGTGTGCTGAGGCAGAGCTGCAGATGCCTACAGTGGCCGGGCTGCGTGGTAGATTTGGAATGAGAGGGCAAAGGGCAGCTACTGGCATAACCACTAACTACCCAGCAGTGGGAGACTAAGACCTTGGAAGAGGCTGCAGCAGAGGCAAACAGCTCAGAAGTTATCCCATGAAAGATAATTCAGGGAGAAAGAAAGCAAAAACCAGGATCCATTCTGGCTACCACTAACAAATGCCCAAATTTTGAGCTAAAAAGTAACAGCTAATATCTGGCCACATCTCCTTCACATCACATATTTTCTAAGCAGCAAATTTTAGAAACATGTCAACAGAATTCACCATACTATGGAGAAAAATTTAAGGAGAAAAATATGCCATGTTAACACATCTTTTAAAGGACATTTGATAAAATTTAGGAAACCTTCCAAATAACACATCTAAGCAAATCAGAATTAGGAAAAAATCATTTGAATTTGTAAGGGACAATTCATTACAAAACAGCAAACCCAGAAGACATTATTGTAAATGGTAAAAGGCTAAACTCATTCCCACTAAAACTGTGAACAAGACAAAGGTAATTACTGTCACAATTATCTGATATTTCAGAGGATAAGAAAAGGAAATAATAATTAAAATGCTGGCAAAGAAGAGACAGAATTATTCTTTTTTTTGCTGATGATTTGAGTGTATATCTATAAAATTCAAAATACTCTAATTTTAAAAGTTATTGTAATTAGTAAGTGAATTTGGCAGAGTAATTAGCTGTGACACATGTACCAATCAATAGCCTTTTTTCTAGCTAGTGGTAACTAGCTAGAAATTAAAATAAGAAAAATTATTCCACTAAACAGTAAAGGCAATTAACATAAGGTACTTACAAATTCAGTTCATCAGAAAACAAACTGAGTCTCTGTGAAAGATAACAAAAACTTACGGCTATGAGACAAGATCTTCACAAAATGGAAAAATTATTTTTATATAAAGTTTAATGCCATTAACTGCCTCTGCCTCCTGAGTGCTGGGATTAAAGGCGTGCGCCACCACCGCCCGGCTTGGGTTGAAGATTTTAAAGTAGGAGCTGTAACAGAAAACTAGAGAAGTAATGGTATAAATCTTATGGATGTGGTTTTCGTTAAGTGTCTTGATGAGTCCAGAAGGCACAAGAGAAATGATAAGCCTGTTTGACTATTTAAAAACAAGATGCAGCCGGGTGGTGGTGGCACACGCCTTTAATCCCAGCACTCAGGAGGCAGAGGCAGACGGATCTCTGTGAGTTGGAGGCCAGCCTGGGCTACAGAGTGAGTTCCAGGACAGGTTACAAAGCTACACAGAGAAACCCTGTCTCGAAAAAACAAAAACAAACAAACAAATAAATAAATAAAACTAAGATGCATTTTGTAAAGCAAATGCAGTCAATTAACACGTAATGATTGAGAAAAATCATTTCATCCTAGGGAACTCAGAGGTTAAGTTAAAAAAAAGATAAGAGCTAAATTGTGCAAATATTATGTAAGGGACATTTACAGCTGGATGGTGTGTAGACTAGCCAGGAGAAGCCATGCAAAGAATACCCATGGACACAGATCAGCCAAACCCTCACTGTCCATAAGATACTGAATGGCTGCTGGAGCCTTTCCACAGGTGGGGGACAAACAGCTCTTGGTATACCCAGTGCCCTGGGAATCAGAAAAGCCATCTGGGATGTGGGAAGTCTGCACAGACTTTCAATGGCAATGGGTACATTCTTTTTCTTCAAAACATCCATAAACTTCTAATAACATGTGTTTGTGTGAGTTTATGTGTGTGTGTGGTGTATTTCCATGAATGTGTGTGTGTGTGTGTGTGTGTGTGTGTGTGTGTGTGTAGGGTGTATATGTGTCCACATGCAGAGGCCATAGAACAAAGGTCTCTTATGGGCTCTGGAGCTTGCCATTTTGGAGGGCAAGCAAGCCCCAGTAATCCTCCAGTCTCCACCTCCTTCTAGCTCTGGAGTTACAGGTACATACCACCATGTTCAGCTTTTACATTGGTGTTGGGGGACATGGACTCAGGTCCTCATGGCTGCTCCCAACACTCTTAGCCATGAGCCATCTCCCAGGCTAACTTCTGTTAACATGTATAGTTCTCATGTGTCTCCCAAACAAAGCAATGTGTCTTTGTTTGGGAGACACATGAGAAGGCAATCCTGACTGTATGTGTGCAACTGATATCGCAGTATCATTCACACCTACCAAAGTCAAATTAAAGCAAGGACCAATCACTATCCAGATGGGTGACTATCATGCACTTGACAATGTATTTACAAAAAGGCCTCAGAGTGAGCATTACCCAGTGACTTGGAGTGATCTTATTGTGTTCCATCAGGTGAGAAGATCAAGACCAGAGCTTAGAAACATGCAGTACAGTTTTATAGAAGAAACTGTAGTGGCTTGAACTGTGCACCCCTCATAGGTAGACTTAAGTCTTAACTGTAGGGAGCTGAGAATGGGAACTCATTTGGAAACAGGATCTCTGCAGAGCAACATAAGTAAAAAAAAATCTCAAGGTGAGATACTTGAGTCCAAGTGGGCCCTGAATCCCATTCCTGGTGTCCTCATAATAGAAGGGGGCAGGGGTATTAGTGAATATGGAAACGGAGGCAGCAAAGAGTGAGGCTTTGAAAGCAAAGGGCACCAAGGGTGACTGCCCACGCCCAGAACCTAAGGGCTATGCAAGGGAGTGGATTTCCTGCCAGAGGTCCCAGAAAGAAGTGGCCGTGCCCTGCTCCAGTCTTTAGATGTCAGGTTTGTTGCACTAGGAGAGGGCACTTCCTATTATTTTGAGTTGCCTGGTGGATGGTAATTTGCTGTGGTGGTGCTAATGCACACCAATATGCATCCTTTGTATAGACTGTCACACACACACACACACACACACACACACACACACACACACACACAGGCATCTCTGGGAGTTCAGCTCCTACCTGCCACCACCTATCAAAGGGTTCTTGGGTGGAGGAAAGAGGAATTAGGAAATATCAGGTAGAAAGATAGAAAGAGACAATAAGAAAGACAGAGACACAGGATAGCTTCGGGAGGGCCTAGGTCAATAACCAAAAGCCCAGAACTTTATTCAAAAGGACTTTTTATAATATACCAAAGGGAAGGGCAAAAGCCCCCCAACCCTCCCCCTCCAAGATCAAAGTACACCATACAGCCAAGTGTAGACCCTTCCAAACATCTTGTAAACATGCCTGTGGTCAAATCATCTCCTTATGCATTCCTGCTGGGTAAAAGAAGCCCAGATTCTCTGACCTTGTGTAAGGTCTCACTAGATAGCCTCTGTGGGTTCCCCCTACCCTCCCCACCACCACACACGATAAAGACCGAGTCGAAGGGAAGAGGATGAGAGGTTGTTGACACTGGGGCCTGTGGGCTGCTGGATGAGAGAGCTGGGGCACAGAGTACGGGGTGCTTTCTCGAGACACAACCTGATGTGTGTCCTGAAGTGAGCCCAGGACATGGACTCTTTGAACACAGCAGTCAGGGGGGATACGGCCAGTTCTTTGGAAGAAATGAAACAGCGGGTGAGGCAGTAACCTCCTCACACATTCACCCTTTGGACAGGAGGTTGTACACAGAACAAGATGTCCAAGATTTTCATCACAAAATGCTGAGTAAAGATGAAAATATACTCAAACCTTTGTATTTATCAAGCTGAACTTTCACATCTTTTCAGAATTCTCAATCCTCAGCATCTTTTCATCTTATATTTGTTGAATGACTAAAGTCAAAAGATCCTGCACAAGCTAATTAGAAATTATCATTCGGGTAGAGCCCAGCTACGCTTGGGATCCTTCAGTCTTGACAACCAATCAATACCAGAGAGCCGAGGTTCCCCACTTTTTCCAGGGTGAGGGGCTTCTCCTCAGAAAGAATATTTGTTGTACATTTTTTTTTGTGTGTAACATGATAAAAATCACTTTTCAACTCCAATTTTTTTTCTGATTCTCACACAGTGATGTTGTTCTGCATGTACCTTTTGAGAGAAACAAATGTATGATAGTAAAAAATGTACTAAAATTCAGCCATACTTATAAGAAATTTTAGTAGCCTCAATACTATGCTTTCTAAAGTGTAGTTCAGAATGTGGCTTCCAGACAAGATAAAGTAATGGGGACTGGCTTTTCCCTTTCATCCAAACAAGCAGTAGGACCAAGAACAATATGTAGTAGCAATTTTCAAAATACCCAACATGAAGGGACAAAGGACAGACATCTGTGAGAGATGGCAAGAGATGATCTGAGCCCTGTGATTTACTTCCAGAAGATACACTGTAGGAGAAAAAAGAGACAAGCCACACTTGTGTGGAAACTACCTGTGAGGCCTGTACCTGATAAAAGATTCTTACCTAGAATTATATTCAGAATGCTCCAAATTCAATGATGAGAAAGCAGCCCAATTTAAAAGTGAGCAAGAATGTGAGGAGATGCTCCACTGCAAAAGAAAGAGAGCTGGCAGGTGAGCATCAACTCATCATGAGTGAAAATGCATTCAATGCTCTCGCTGGGTAGAGCAAATCAGATGAACACCATGCTTCTTGGGGACAGAGCCAAAGCACAATCACGAAATCCTATGGCGTTCTAGAGTCTGTGCTTGGACAGTGACCTGTCACATGAAGTCAGGGTGGAGTTTTTTGACTGTGGTATGATGGGGGGGGGCATCGTTGACTTCAGATTTTCAGATTAAGGATGTTAACCCTTAATGCACAATACACCGGGCATGGTGTCTGGCCACTCTCGTGTCATGAGGGGTTTCTGGGAATCCGTTCCCTGGCCCCATGACAGCATTTGGAGGCAGCCTTTATGTATTAGCTGAAGGTGTCTCAGCATGGAGCCGTGTGTGAGCCAGCTCCAGACTCTACTACTGTCCAGCTGTGCAAGCTGGGAACTTCTCCTAATTCCTGCAGCCTCAGTTTCCTCATCTGAAAACAACCATTACCATGGTTCTTTTGAGCGAGAAATGAGACCATCTATGCAAACACCTGGGACAGAGGCAGATGCACAGTCCACACAGTCCACGATAAACTTATGCACTCCGCTCCCTGACTGTTGGGTTTTTAGCAGAATTTCTGAGATGAATGGATGAATGAGGGGTTGAGTGAAAGAGATCAGTAGATTCAGTGGATTGCCCCTTTTTATGATGTTTCATTTTTTGTACATTCATTCTAAAAAAGAATCGGATCAAATTATCTAAATAACGTGATGTTTTACTCACTTGAACTCCTATGGAAACAATGGGGGACTTGATAAGTAGGCAAACATGTTGTTTGATGCTTAATTAATAACACAGTTTTTGTAGAATGTGGGCCAATTCTATGATCAACTGAAATTTAACTTTTTCCCCCCTGAAGGATATATAGGTGTAAAACCTACCAGACTTTTAATGCTTAATTTTTTTTTGTTTATTTGTCACAGTTTCTGTAATTCTGATAAAATTCCTTTTTAAACACTTGTTTGGAAATCTCTTGAACGAACTGGGAGTTCTAAATGCCCTAATAATTTTTGCTACGTTCATATTTAAAAATAATATGCCCTCTAAACATTTACATTCAAGATTTGTTTTTCTTCAGATGTGTAAATAACACATAGTAATTTGCATCTCATGTATAAATCTCACTCTGCTGCAAACACATATTCAGAAAAGGTCCTTGTTTCTCTCTCTTCCTCGATTCTGGTGGTGGGGTTGACTAGTACTTCCAGGAGAAGAGGGCATGGAAAGTGAGAAAAAATCATAATGACTGCTTTTCGTGGTGGGAACTGACAATAGAGTTCCCAGCTCAGCCTTTCATAAGGCCATCAAAGGTAGTTCAAACTGTCTTCTGTAGGTGACATATGTAGATGTTGCCCCAGAATGAACTGCTCCTTGGTTTCTTTTTCTTTTTTTTTTTTTGGTTTTTCGAGACAGGGTTTCTCTGTGTAGCTTTGCGCCTTTCCTGGGACTCACTTGGTAGTCCAGGCTGGCCTCGAACTCACAGAAATCCACCTGGCTCTGCCTCCCGAGTGCTGGGATTAAAGGCGTGCGCCACCACCGCCCAGCTGCTCCTTGGTTTCTTATATAATGATATCAACATGACTTACAGTGGTTCTCATTCCTTGGTGTCCCAGAGATGAGGAGTTCATATGGGACACCCTGGCTGGCTGAGCTAGCCTCCCCCAGGCACAGCCTGGGTTCTCGCGTCACCCTGGCTTCATGCTGGAACAGAGTTGCAAGAAGTTCCCTTCATTGTTGCATTGATTGTGTTGTCCGGCTAAACTCTGCAGCTTGTTTTATACTGTGAATTTCCCGCACCACTGGTTTCTTATCTACTGCTCATTTGCTGGGTCTCTGTCTGGGAAGAAGACATCTCGGGAGAGCCTCCCCTCCCTTATAAGATGTGACTACAGCACCTCATTGAGCCATATGCCCTTGGTACAGCTAACTCTTTGCAGCAAATGTCTCCTAGGCTTTGAATTAAAGATGCTACATGGAAATAACAACCACCACGCTCTTCTTGTGGTGCCACCTATATGCCTTTCTCCTTCTTCCACAGGGGACACGCCTGATTTACCTGGCTGTGTTTTCTCTTGTAAAATGTGCAAGATCTGTGTCTATAAAGTTATTTATTTATTCTGTCTCCTTTCCTCCCTCTAAACAACTTAATAGATGTTCTTGGAGAACCAGGTTTGTCAGTGAGGAGGTAAGATGCTCACACAGGATCGTTAGGGGAATGCAGCCTTCCCGGAAGATGCAAGCCAAGTTGCAGAGCGGCTGGTGGCAGTGCCAGGCAGGAGCCAATAGAGTCACACATTCAAGCAGGAAGACTCCAGGAAATAGAAAAGGGGATGAATAGGAAACACGGTCCTAAGAGAGAAAAGCTATGTTTGATTACTGGATGAATTGGAGTAGCCATCATTGATTTTCTGTAGTTGGATGTTTCTCCGGTCCTACCAGGCCCCCACATTGCCATGACCTGCTTATAAAATAATCACTCAGAAGCTTATATGAATTAAAACTGCTCAGTCATTGGCTCAGGCTTATTACTGGCTAGCTCTTCCACTTAAATTAACCCATAATTCTTATCTATGTTTAGCCATGTGGCTTGGTACCTTTTCTCAGTTCTGCCTTGTCATCTTGCTTCCTCTGTGTCTGGCTGGCAACTCCTGACTCAGCCCTTCCTCTTCCCAGAATTCTCCTTGTCTGCTTATCCTGCCTGGCTGTTGGCCAATCAGCATTTTATTTATCAACCAGTCAGAGCAACACATTTTCACAGTGCACAGAAAGACATGCCACAGCAATTTTCACCATTAAGAGCATTGCTTGTTACCTGTTATCTTGACATAGTGGAGGGCCTGTGTGGAGGGGGACATTGCATCTGTCCACCCCGATCAGGGGGCGTGTCAGTCACTTCCTGTCTCTGTGACAAAAGTGACTCAGATAAGCAAAGAAGAGAAGATTTATATGATTATAAGAAGGGGAGGTATTTTACTCAAAGTTCTGGAGGTTTCAAGCCTATGGTTGCTTAGCCTGGTTCTTTTTAGGCCTGTGGTAAGCACTGTATGGTGGAAGCCTGAGGTGTGTGTGTCGGGGGCAGGGTCTGGAATGCTGCTCACCTCATATCATGAAAGGGGTTAAAAAGAATGGGACCCAGGTCCCATAATATGAATCTAGGACATCCCCAGGTGACCCAACTTCTTCTCACTTGTCCCCACCTTCTCTAGGTCCATCATCTCCCATTGGTATCACCTTTGGCCTCCAATACTTAGGCCTTGGGGACATTCAAGATCCAAGCTGTATCAAAGGTATACATCATTAATAGTCACTTTCTTGACACCGTGACAAAATCAAATGAAGGGAGGTTCATTTTGGATCATAGTCGGAGAGGTTAGCATCCATCACGGAGGGGCTGACATGGCAGTAAGAACATGCTGCTGTCAGTCACGTTGTATCTGTGGTCAGGATGTAAAGGCCAAGGAATGCTCAGCTTTCCCTTCTCATTTTTTCTTTTTTTGTTGAGTTCAGGACCCCAGTCCACAGGATGAGTCAATGGCTTGAAAACTAACCTTGAATGACTGCTTGCCTAGAATCTATGGCTGGGAGCAAAGAACACAGTCCTTAAGTCAGCCTTTCACAAGGCCAGTAAAAATAATTCAAACTTTAGTATTTGAACACTCTAGATGCTTTGCCACCAACACATACATCCATTGTCTGGGAGGGGCTTAACTAGAGTGTACTGCCCCCTCAGGTTCTTTGCAGAACATCACCAGCACAACCTAAATCAGTTCTAGTTACTGGGTGGGTTTCCCCACTCAGTTAAATGACTATGAAAAACCTCAGTGTATCTCCTAAATGACTCTGAATGTAGTCAGCTTGACAAGGAACACTAGCTGTTAGAGGGTCTTTGTGGAAGAGACACTAGAGAATTTGAGGATGGGGTGAAGGAGATCTTTGGGGATGGCAAATGACTCAAGGCAAACCCTTGGCACCAGATGCACCTGGAGGAAGTCAGGCCAGGCAGGCCAAACAGAAAATCTGAACGTGAGACAAGAAGCAATGAAACCAGTTAGGCAGGAACAGGGGCTGCAAGGGAGGCTGCATCCAACAGATTTGGGGTGGGGCTTTACCATCAGTGTGGAAATCTTTAAGTGGTAGCAATGCGAGCAATGACCATACAGCAGCTAACATGATCATCACATGCCACAGTGCTGTGATGACTGAGCTCAGACCTTGTCCCCATCATCAGATTAATTCTAACTAGACTCCCTTCAAAAACTGTGTTTGTTTGTTTTGATTTGTCACATAGACATGAACTTATCTGTTGTTGCTCTGTTTGAGCCCCAGGCTTGGAGCAGGCACCAGAGGTCTGCTGTTTGGGGCTTTGAAGCTCAATAGTCCAGCCAATCAGAGGACAGCCACCCAGACTCTGGGCCCAGTGGATCCTGCAGCATCTTAGCTTCGGGTCTTCCTGTGGACTTTAGAAACACTGAAGCTATCTCATTTCTGTGGCAATGGCAGTCAAAACATGAGCCAGATCACCGTCCCTGCTGTCTCGATCCCCTGTCTCTGTCCAAGCCTTGGATGGGGTGGGCTTCCTTGTTGGCTTCTACGCAAAGTCCAGCAGATCCTGCTCACAGTTGGGCCATTTCCTCTGGTTTCTTCATCTGTCTGTCTTCCTGTGTGGTGGTCATCAGTAATCTTGTCTCTGTCCTCTATAGCCCAGGGGGTTGTAACCCTGCCTCCCTTCCATAGTTATCACCAAACTCAGAGACTGATAGGCAGGCAGGCGACAAGGCTGGAAGCAGATGGCGGGATTGTGTTTTCTTTCCCAGGAGTGTCTGACCTTTACCCTCAGAAATCAGGGTTACTATTCCCATGGCTTCCACTGGAGGAGGATTCAACATGGCCTTTAGCTTTTATGTGTTTGTTTCTCAGACTAAAATTCTGCACATGAAGAGGGGCATGGAAGCACGTGGCTGTTCCGTTCATTGGATTTCTGTAAAATCTGACTACTGGTTTGCTGAAATCCAGTTAGTGTTGTACGTAGAAGGGAAAATTCATGTTTTAGAAGGAATAGCCATTCCTTTCATAGAAATTTTGATATATATTAATTTGTGATTGGAGATCAGTTCTCGGGGAAGATAGTCTTTGCAAAGTAAGCTGGTCGCCAATGGCTCTGGTTCCGCCAGGGTTCTAGAATTTTCTTGCTGAAACGCTCACACTGCCATGGTGCAAGAAGAGGTGTTTTTAGTTATGAAAACAATTTGGTCTTTCTTTTTGTGTGTGTGTGTTGTTGTTGTTCTTTTTGAGACAGAGTCTCACTCTGTAGCTCAGGCTGGCCTCAAACTCACTCTTTAGCTCAGGCTGGCCTCAAATGTGTCTTTTTTTGTTTTTGTTTTTGTTTTTGTTTTTGTTTTTTGGAGACAGGGTTTCTCTGTGTAGCTTTGCACCTTTCCTGGAACTCACTTGGTAGCCCGGGCTGGCCTCGAACTCACAGAGATACGCCTGGCTCTGCCTCCGGAGTGCTGGGATTAAAGGTGTGTGCCACCACCGCCCAGCCAAATGTGTCATTTTTCTGCCTCAGCTTCCAGAATGTTTGGATTCAGGATGCTTATCATTATGTTCAATCCATCTTTTATTTCTTTACATTTAGGAATAGAGCCATTCACAGCTTCAGGAGATGATTCCATTCCAGGACATAGCCAGCAGTTCCCGTAACTATATAGATGGGCAGGTTGGCTCACATGACAAATTCTAGCTGTGGACTTATAGATGAGGACTTTAAAGGTTAAAATGTGCAAAGTATTTTTTTAATGGGTAACATTGTTTGCTGGAACTCATTCATTAACTTTCAGTGCTAATTATGGAACTGCTGTCTTGCACATGACAGGCAAGGACTCATATCACTGAGTGAATGAAAGGTATTCATTTGAATTGTTCTTATAAAACAGTCTTGTTTCATTTTAAACATAATATTTATAAATTGAAATACTTGTACTTTTTGAAAATTCTCAGCTTTCCAAACAAAATGCTACCAACATGCTGTCTATTAACAGACTGCCTGGAGACGTAGTCTCAACACAGGTTAAAGGTAAGGGAACCTGACTGACTGAACTTGGGGCTGGACTCCAGAGCTGAGGTAGAAGCTGTGAAGCTCCATTGAGCAAACACCATCCAGCAGCTGCCCTCCTGTTTCCCAGTGCACTCGGAGAGCAGCCTTCCTGGCCGCTGACTCACTCAGTCCCCTTTGTTCCATCGACCACCGCAGACTTCAAGGCTGGTGACGAATCCATGTTCCGTCTCCATGCACTTTAGCTGTGCGTTATACTTGTGAGCTTGGGATAAACTTGGGATTCTACAGGTCTGCAGACAAAGCCTCCTTGAGAGGATCTGGCTGTGAGCGGGAGGTGCAAGGGAGTCCCCTGACCTACTTGGTGTCACTTTCCTGTCTTCCTCCACATCCGCCCTGTCGCGAAGCCTTTCACTAGCACTGAACCGAGTGTTCTCAGGAACACACTGCTACCCATGTTTGTTTGACAGGGTTAAATATGCCTCCCAACCCCAGAGGAACCTAAATCCCTTCATCATGATTCCTCGGGGATGTTTGCAGACATCCGTGAGCCCCCCCCCCAACCCTTCTCACATGCTGACGGGTGGTAATTACTTTTGTGTGGGGTGCTGAGAGCTAGCTCGTGAGGGTGAGGGTTAATTATTTTTTTTTCTGCAAACTTTTTATGTGAGAGGTCCCTTGATACTCCAGACTGGCAACAATAAAATAACCTACTTGCCTTCAGCAGTAATTGAGGAGATGATTCTACAAGAAAGAAGAAGCATAAAGAGCATCCTGGATACCCTGTGCCCCACCCACCACCTGCGTGTCCCCAGTCTCCACCTAGGTGCTCACATTCCGTCCCCTTCTCTGTGATAATCTGGAAGCCTTGTGTGCCCCAAGCCAAGCCTAATGGATCACGAAAGAGCTGCAATAATGACATTTTATTCCATTATTGTAATTTGTTTTCAGGAGGCATATTTTTAATTATTTGCATGAATAATGTCATTATGTATTCGTGCCAATACAATTCTTATAATTAATTTACATGATGGAAACTTCTTAATGATTTTGATGTCAATGTTAATAGCAACATCTGATAGTTGATCTGTGGGTGTTGACATAAATCTGACTTTTAATATAGTGTTGCCAGCACCAAGAGCAATATAAAATTACCCTGTTGGGAAGAAAATAATTCATGGGTGCAGAAATTCAATGAAGGCAAAAGTGAGCCTTGCTAGGACCAAACACATGCACCTAGATGTCACAGGATTGTCTTCTGTAGACATAGATTGGTGGAGAAGAGCCAATCCCTTCCCCGAGGCTGTCTCTAGGACAGCGGTTCTCGACCTTCATAACGCTGCGACCCTTTAATGCAGTTCCTCATGCTGTGGTGACCCATAATGATAAAGTTATTTTTGTTGCTACTTCATAACTGTAATTTTGCTACTGTTATGAATCATAATGTAAATATCTGATATGCAGGATATCTGAAATATGATCCCTGTGAAAAGGTTTTTCAATCCCCAAAGAGGTCGCAACCCACAGATTGAGAACCACTGCTCTAGGGCATTCTCATTGTGAAGGTCCTGTTCAGGATGAAGTAGTGGCTCCTGCTACTGGTTTATGTTTCTACAACAATAACAATAGTAGCATCTTCTCAGAGGTGTTAAAGACTCTTGCGTGCTACATTTTATTTTTGGTAGTTTAAGCTTTTCTGTTTAACAGAGAAGATGGTATAGTTTTGTTATTTTAAGGTATAGAGCAAAGGCTTAGGCTTGTTAAAAGACAATGGCTACTGTGTATCTAAGTCAGAGTTTCTCAACCTGTGACTCCCTGATCTTTTGGAGGTCAAATGACCCTCTCACAGGGGTGGCCTAAGACCATCAGAAAACACAGATATTTACATTATGACTCATGACAGTAGCAAAATTGCAGCTACAAAGTAGCAGCAAAAATAATTTTATGATTGTGGGTCACCACAATGAGGAACTGTATCAAGGGCTGAGGATCACTGCTTTATAGGAAGAATGTGAGAAACTGTCATCTGTTAATGGTCGCTTTCCCAGATGGCTTACCCGGGAATCCATTCTACACAGGGGGAGGTTCATGAGCCCCAGCCTGTAACTGAGGAACCATGACAGCTGATGGCTTCTCAGGGTGAGACTGTCCGTCAGTTTTAGTTAAGGTCATGGCACTGCTTCCATGGATGGCCCCACATCCAGAAGTAAATGGACAGCACAAATTGGGCTATTAAATTAAAGAAGGGGAAAAAAAAGGACACAAAGTTTCTGAGGTTGGGAGATGGGGTTGATCTGGGAGGAGTTCAGGGGAGAAGTTTGTTGTGAATATGATTAAAACAGATTGTATAAAATTTTAAAGAATTAGCTGGGCAGTGGTGGTGCACGCCTTTAATCCCAGCACTTGGGAGGCAAAGCCAGGCGGATCTCTGTGAGTTCGAGGCCAGCCTGGTCTCCAAAGCGAGTTCCAGGAAAGGCACAAAGCTACACAGAGAAACCCTGTCTCGAAAAACAAAACAAAACAAAACAAACAAACAAAAAAAAACAAACAAAAAAATTTTTTTTAAGAATTAATACAAAGAAAAATGGAAAATCTTTAGTATATACATAAATATGTGTGTGTAGTGTATAATTGTGTTTGTGTCTATCTATGGATGTTTTTGTATATAGATCTACTTATGGTTTTGAAATATAGGAAGTTTGTGAGTCTGCTGGCTTAAGTGTCTAACCCTGTTAGATCCTGCTGGACAGGCCTTCCTTCTCTAGGTTGTCTAGCTGCTTTGTGGGTTTGTCCTTTGAGCACAGCAAAGGCAGCTTCTTCCTTAGTCTCCAGCACCTTATGGACTTCCTAGGAAATGTTGCACTGTTCTTTACTCCACGACATCATAATTCCCACTTAAGATCTACACAGACATCAACTTTCAGGGCATCCAAGCTCTTGAATAAAGCAAACCTGAGAAGTGATGAGGAATTAACGTTATCACGTTAGCTCTCTTTTGGTATTTAGGGATGTCATGTTATGGTGGCCTGAGTAGATGGACAAAGCTGCCTGCTGATTTCTGTATAGAGCTGTGGTTACTTAGGGTATTGAATCAGGAAAGAGATATGGAGCGGGGTGCTGTATCAGTGAACGCCAATGTTTCCTCTTCTCGTGTATGGCAACAGCTATCATCCCTACAGCGATGGAGCCTGTGGTGGGTTGAGAGCTTATTGATTTCAGCTCTGTGTTGTTTGAAGGGTTTTCTCCACAGCAGCAATGGCCAAGGAACAGAGAGGAAACAGCTTATTGCATTTCTTTCCTTGTTGGAGAAAGTTTTACTTCTGATCAAAGACAGGAACACTCACTCTATCCTTCCCTCTCTGTAATTTTCCTGTTTCTGCCCCCTAGAAAACAATTAGGAATTGCAAGAGAGGAATTCAGGCCTGAGTGGCAGCTCTGCCGACCTGTTTTTATAAACCTGATTTTAAGAAATAGTAAAAGAGCACACAGGAGCTAGGGAGATGGCTCAGTGTGCAAAATTAGTTTGGGTCTTCAGACAACATGGCAGAATTTGCATGCAACCCCAGAACTGAGGGACAGGGGTAGATCTCGGAGGCCCATCTAGCCAAAATGGCAAGTCCCAGGTTCAGTGAGGGACCCTGTCTCAAAACATGGTGGAGAAGCAGATAAGGAAGACACCTTGATGTCAACATCTGGCCTCAACATATACCTGTATGGGTGAGGGCACTACATACAGGTGTAACACATGTGTACAGGGGGAGGGAGGGGGCAGAGGCAGAGGCAGAGAGCAAGCTTATATCTTGTATCTTGCCTGGTTGGTTATAATTTCACAACTATCAAATACTGGAGTGTGCTTTTGAAAGTTTCTGAGCAAATGTGCTGTTCCTACAGTTACTCAGTTGAGGTGGCCCCTCTGGCTCTCTAATTACCTGGGTGATTTTAAAGTGTATTATTCCACTCAATAATACACACTGTCTCATTCAAGGAAAAATTCATAAATGGCATTTGATAACCCCCCAACACTGTCATACTGCTTCATGTTGGGGTTTCAAATTTCCCAGTGAGATGTGTCATGCATATGAGTGCCACATGCTGCTTTTGGAAACTTGCTGTGTGTGTTTGAATCATCGGCCACAGATTAGGATCACGCAGACATTTCGGGCCTTTGATTCCCATTCTCATATTGCTGACAATTTCTTGTATGTCTCAGAATCCCCGAATTTAAATAGTTCAGCATGTGTGATGGCTCTTCTTCATTGTAAGCGTGACAAAGTCAGAAAGAGAGAAACCTAATTTATAAGTTACCTTCGCCAGATTGCCTGCACACACATCCATAGGGCATTGCTTTGATTAATGATTGATGTAGGAGGACCTAGCTTACTGTGTGTGGTACCACCCCTAGGCAGGTGGTCCTGGGTTGTATAGAACGTAAACTGAGATAGTCATGGGAACAAGCCAGTAAGCAGTACTCCTCTGGGGTCTCTCTTCAGCTCCTGCCTCTAGGTTCCTGCCTTGAGCTCCTGCCCTGCTTTTCTCAATGAAGGACTGTAATCTGTAAGCTGAAATCAACTGTTTTCTTCCCACGTTGTTCATGGTCAGTGTTTTCTCACAGCAACAAAGCATAGGCTAAGGCGTCATGTAATTGCTTAAGAAACATAAAGATACTTACTTTCATGGGAACTCCTGACACATCTCTAAACTGAGATAACAAGATAATGCTGATCACTAGGTTTTATGTTTGACTAAATAAACATGAACAGTCAGACTAGATCAATCATAGCTAACTTTGGAAAACGAAATGTCTAGTGCTCACACTTTGAATAGATCTAATTAGCATAAACTATTGGATACCAGGAAGTGTTAGGGTAGGATCCCTCCATTACCAGTTACCAGCCTTGACTTAGCTCATCTTCTGGCTGGACAAGCTCCAGCTTTAATGTTGTGTTTATAGCCACACATACACTACATTTACTGCTGATTCTGGGTCTTATTTTTTTGGTGGGCTGAGCTGAGGTTCTGAAAGCCAGTAACCAAGCTGGTAAACCAAGCCTAATAGTTTGACTTTCAGATAGCTTTGAATTCCACAAGTAGGGATTGTTCAAGCACATTGTTCAGTCTTTGAGAATTTCCCTTTGTTTGCGTCTGCTGATGTGTGAGCCCTGCCACCAAGTGACCTCAGCTTCAGGAAGTCCATCCACTGACTCAGACTCAGAGGGTGCCCAGGCACCTGGCTTATCCAGTGTATGTGAGAGATGCTGTGGAGGAAAAACAAAAACCCTCATGTGTTGAATGCTGAAGTTAAATAAGGTAAACCACACCTCTTTTCGAGATCTTCACACCCTCTCAAACCCAGGTTTCCCTAACCACTGAACAGGGAATCCGGGCATAGAAGGACTCCTGCATTCTTTTGCATTCTAACGTCACACACAAATCTGTCCTCTCAGGAGCAGTGAGGATAGAAACATTCCACCCTGTGTCAACTTTAGAAATGATACATTGAAAAGAAAAGAACAGAGGAGGGTAAGGATGAGTACACATGTGCTAGTGTCCAAAGGAGAAGGACATGATCTCCCAGGGACTTGAAATATGAACAGACCGAGGAGATGTCTGGCAAGCATGAGGATCAGAGTTCAGTCCCCAGAACCTATGTAAAAAGGCCAAGCATTGTCCTCGCACTTGAAATCCCAGTGCTAGAGGGCAGAGACTGGGGGACCCTTGAGGTTCTTTGGCCAAACCAGCCTAAGCCTGCTCAGCAAGTTCCAGGCCTGGTTCCAAAAACAAGGTAGATGACATCTGAGAAACAACACCCTAGATTGCCCTCTGGCTTAGAAACATGCACATACATGTGCAAATTGTGGGAGTGGGTCTGTGGAAATCATGACAGAGCAAGGGTTCCACAATGGCAGCATTGTGGCTCTGTTTTCCATGGCCACTGTGGGGGAAGGTGGACTCTAACCTCCCCATGAGACAGCAGCTTTCAGCTTTCCTCGGTTGCTTGTAGATTTTTATCTAGGCTTGAGGGCTGGTGGTATTTCCCTGTCAACTTTAGCATGTCTACCATGGTCCTTATTTAGCTCATATTTAAGTGGTCATTTTGGTGAGACTTTATGGGTGTGTAGCTTGTAGCTAAAAGTTTTCCTGTGTCCTGCCAGTCTGCAGTCAGGACAAATCTCTTTCACCCGCCAGTCCTGCAGCTGCTCAGACCCAAATAAACACACAGGGGGCTTATATTATTTACAAATGATATGGCCTAATGGCTCAGGCTTCTCACTAGTTAGCTCTTACATCTTCAATGAACCAATTTCTATAAATCTATACTTTGCCACATGGCTTGTGTTTTACTGGTACTTTTATAGTTTGCTTCTCCTGGTGGCAGCTAGGAGCATCTCCTCTCCTCTCTTCTTCTTCTTCTTCTTCTTCTTCTTCTTCTTCTTCTTCTTCTTCTTCTTCTTCTTCTTCTTCTCTTCTTCTTCCTCCTCCTCCTTCTCTAGTTATACTGTCCTGCCTAACCTTATTCTGCCTCACCATTGGCCAAACCACTTTATTTATCAACCAATCAGAGCAACACATATTCACAGCATACAGAACAATATCACCTTCAGTAGCTTTTGAGATTCTGAGGAGACTCAATCTCCCAGCAAATTCTGCCTTTTCCCACAGTGATCCCTGAGTTTTAGGCATGGGAGCGTTTTGTTGATATATCCATTGGGACTGGGCTTCACAGCTCTGTGCTCTGATTGGTTGTGGTTTCCTGTGATGGTCTCTGTCTTTTACAGAGAGAAGTTTCCTTGATGAGGGGTGGAGATGACACTTATCTGTGGGTAGAAGGAAGCATATTTAGAATGTAGGGGTTATGCTGGCTTAGTAAAGTGGTGGTTGTAGGTTAACCCAAGTCCCATGACTTTCCTAGCACTGAGTAGTTAGCTGGTTTTCCAGTACCAGGCATGATTTCTCTCTGATTGAATGGCTCTCAAGTCCAATTAGAGAGCTGTTGGTTACTGCCAAGGTATGTGTGCCATTACTATCATCATTAGGATAATATTGTGCCATGGTTGGTCATTGATGGTGGTTCATCATGTGATGGAGCATCCTAAGTGAGTGAGACTGTTGGCTGCTTCCCTCCTTTGGAAGTTTGCATGACACCTTCTGGTACCATGAAAGCTAGTCCTCAGGGAGGAGGCTTTCAGGTCAGTTCCGGTTCGGGCTGCTGGGTCCACTCTGTTCTTCTTTCCTCTCTTCCTGAGTTACTTCTTGACTTCCTCTCGAGTTTCTGGGCAGTGTGAGCCACAGCTTTCCTGCACCCCCACCTCCGCCTTAGCTCCTTTTCACTTGGCCTTCGTCTCCATCATTTACTGAGTCTCTCTCCAGACACTCACGAGTTCTGTGCCACACCCATGTCTTTTCTACAGACTCTTGGATCCCTCACCGCACCTGACGGGTGGAATCCTTTCATCTGTAAGTTTTCTTTTCCCACCACAGGAGTCATCATCCATTTCCTCCTTTTCATCCTCTCTGGTTCAGTACAGACTATATTATACTGAATAAGAAATATCTCCCACAGGCTCATGTGTTAATGTCTTGGGCCCCAGATGGTGGCGCGACCTTGGAAGTCAGTGTAAAGTGAGGAAAGCATGGTTGGAGGAAATAGACCACTGAAGGGTTGGCCTGAGAGGGGTACACTTTGTTCCCAGCCTCTTCCTGCCTTTGATTCCTCTCTGCCTTCTGGTGCTGCGCAGCAGCAAGCAGCCTTTTTTTTTTTTTTTTTTTTTGACCACATGTTGTGCCCCTGTATGTCATTCTGGTGCTCCACAGCTTAGGGGCAATGATGTCAACATCCATGACCATGAGTCAAAGTAAAGCCTTCGTTGATGAAGCATTTTCTCAGGTGTATGGTGATATTTTATTTGTACTAAAATGCGATTTGTATGTTAATAAATAAAGTTGCCCGGGGGGTCAGAACTCTTAGCAAACCATAGCAGAAACTGGGTGGTGGTGGTGCACGCCTTTAATCCCAGCTCTTAGGAGGCAGAGCTAAGCGGGATCTCTGTGTGTTCAAGGATACAGCCAGCATGGAGACACACACCTTTAATCTCGATACCAACCATAGAAGACCTGGAGGTCTGTACAGACGGGCAGTGATGAAGAGGTCAATGTGGTTGGGTTTACAACCAATGAGAAGCCAGAACAGAAAGTCAATAAAAAGCACAAACACACAGGAAGTAGGTCTCTTTCGGAGAGGTAGGACAACAGCGACAGTGAAGGGTAAGGTTTTTAGCTCTTAGCTGTTGCTCTGACCTCTTGGCTTTCATCTCTGCATTGGCTCTGTGTTTCTTGTTTGATAAGACGGTTGGTTACATCTACACAGGTGTTAATCACAGCAACAAAAAAGCTAACAGACGCGGGCTCCTCGTCTGGCTCCCTTCCTCTGCAGAGCTCTGAGATGCGACAACCCACCTAACTCTGCTTCTCCTGCTAATGCTCCACCACTGATGCAGTTTTCGGGGGTCTCAGCAAAGCCCCGTGACTCTGACCCTTTCGATCTCTGCGTGGCACCTGTATCTCTCTCCCCACACTTGTTCTTCCAGCAGAAAGCAACTTCGTATTTTAAACTTATGGGACATTTGGTGCATTCCTGTCATATCAAACTTAAGGTGTCCATAGAAAGGAAAATTTGAGGGAAAATGTGATCATCGCAGTGAAAATATACTTAGCAGTTTACAGCTGGCAGTGTGGCACTGAGTCGGGTCGTCTTGTGTGTAGTGTCTGAATGACAGAGGTCACCACAAGCTCTCCTCTGGATCTTTCCTCTGGTTTTTAAGATTTCTTTCTTTCTGGAAGGTCTGACCCACTTTAGGATTTCAGTCTCCATGCAGTTGGCTCCCAGGACTCTCTCTGGACATGGCTCTGCTTGTCTGTGGGGACAGATTTCTTGGAACACAGCTGTATACATTTGCCTGGTCATCTCCCCCTCCCCTCCCGCCCCCAATTTTAGAGTCTTCTTCCTCAAGTTTGAGATGATGGCCTTATAATAATCACAATTGCTTAGGTTTGGTCTCAGAACTTCCTTGTTAATCTCTCTTGTGTGTTTCCTCTGCTCACGGTAGGGAAGTCACTGATGGTTGCCTTGCTCTTGTGTTCTCTGATTCCAAGGCTGTCTTTCCTTTTTCACCCTCTAAATGCCACCCCAGCTTGAGGCCCTTGTGAGGACTTCGCCATTGCCCAGACTCCCCACTTTCTCTCCCGTTCTCATGGGAAGAGTGGACATCCCAACTCTGTTAGTGTTATGCTTGACCAGGTGGCATTAATGGGGTTGGGATAGGGCAGACTTCACAGAGCCTTCGAAATGAGCTCTCACTATAGGGGTTGCACTTATATCAGGACTCTCACCCTCATTCTGGGAGGGAAAGTGAAGCTGTGTAGAGGCTGGCTCAGCTGACCCCGGTGAACTACCCATCCAAGTCTGAACAAAGTTTTACCATTGCCGTGGCTGCCGATCCATTCTTACGAGTGGTTGTAATCCTGCCTTCTGGCCTCCCCCTGAACCAAGTGGTTCATTCTGTTTTCAAGGTTGGCTCATTCTCTTTTTCTGCCTTGGTGTACCACAATCAAGACCCCTCCCTGACACTCCCTGAACACACCCAGGCTTTCTGCATCCCCGCATCATTCCACATGTAAATTCACAGGCTGAACATGTCTGACCCATGTTGCTTCTTCCGACTTTAAATGCCAAGTCAAACAAGTCATTGGCGCCATTTTTCTGTGTCCTGTTCTTAGCACCACAGTGATCTCTGTTTCTTTGCAATTCCATCCAAACCCACTTTCGATTTGTAACACTGTTTTTGTGTGCCTGCCTTCCATTTCTTCCCATCACACCATACCACCCTGCTCTAGCACTCAGTGAATTTGATTGTAAGCTATCTGTTTTCATCTTTTTCTTTGGTCAGAAGAATGTCTTCCTCATTTTCCTAGTTTGAAAAAGTCAGTGTATTATGAAGTAGACTATAACTTTTATTTGAATTGACTTGAGAAAAACAGGCTGCATTTCTCCCAATACCTGAAAACATTACCTACAGCAATGGGTTCAGATTTAAATGGCTTTGTGTCCTGGAGAAGTCAGAGGTTCTGGGAAGAGTTCTCTCGTGAGCACTCCACTGGAGGAGGAGCACATGACTTAGTGTAGTCCCAGCTCTGGGTGGAATCCCAGAGCTCTGTTCTCTGGGGAACCAGCGTTGCTAAGACAAATGTTGACCCAGACACAGAGGCAGCAGCTACTGCCAAGCCAGGACACATCACAGACAGATTAGAGACCCTAAGCAGTTGTAATCGTGAGTTCCATTAACCGCTTTTTATTGTTTGCATCTTACCACCTTTGGTTTGTACTGCAGGTTATGTTACCTTTGTCAGCTTATGCATGTGCACCAGTGAACGTTCCAAGGCACGGACATGGTAGACAGGGATATATGGAGAAAATAGTCCTTTTCTTCAACCATGGGGAACTCAGGTCCGCGGGCTTGGCAGCCAGCTCCTTTACCAGCTGATTCATCGTATCAGCCTTGTGGTGTAGTTTTAATCCGCATATCCAAAAGCAGCTCAGGGAGATTTCATACTCATGGCTTGTTTTGCAGTGAGAGCTCCATCACACCTTACCTCTGCTACGGTTTTTGAAGGGAAAGTTTCCACCTAGAAGAAGAGGCTCCCAGTACATATATCAGAGCGCTCCCCGCCAACCCCTCTTCCAACGAGCAGGTGTGTGCGCATGCATGCACGCATGCACACACACGCGCGCGCGCGCGCGCGCACACACACACACACACACCCCTGATGGTTACCATGCCAAGATGTGTTACCTGAGCACACACCTCTGGAGTGTTTGAACAGCTAACCTCTTCTGTCTCTAGTGGCCAGAAAATGTCTCATACAGGCCCTGGCAGCATCATTTGGGCTGTAACAAACATCTGGACCTGTCAGTCAGTATGTGGTGTATTTCCTTCCCAATGAGTCACCTGACACAGTCTTACACATTTTACTTAGTATTTCTTTATGAGATGGTGTGAGTCTTAGAAATAACTGCTTTTCTAGAAGAGGACACAGGGATCTGATGGGCACCAAGGTGGCTAAAACTCTGGACAGGTGGCACCCCCAGTCCCATGCCTCACTGTGCTCCACACAGCCGACAAGGTGCCATGCTGACCCACACAGGAGTTTCCCTCCCTGGAGAGTCACTACAGGCACAGCCTGATTCAGACCCTGGGGCTCCGAGATCTACAGAGGACTAACCAGGTCACTGTGACTTACTCTCTCAAGCTAAGGGAAAAGACATGTTTATAAATAAGCAGCTTCTTAGCTGTTCATTGAGTATTCTGCCCATCATATCAGATTATATTATTGTACAAAAAGTAAAAAATAAATGTCAGCTTCTATATTGTAGGTTTACCAGCTAAAGCCAGAAAATTGTCAAGTAGTTGGAGATGTGTGTTTCTGTATAGCTTATTAAATTGTGTCTTTCTGTAATGTATAGTGGCTTCAAGTGACCCTATAAAACACACACACACACACACACACACACACACACACACACGCACACACACACACATGCATACACACCAACACACAAGAGTTGATAAATATACAACTTTATATTTTTATCGTTATTATTTGTAAATAGGAAATGAAGTTGCTGTCCTTGAAATTATAATGGCAAGCACACAAAGACACAGTTGCCAGCACAGAATTCAATTAAGAGATAACAATCGCCCCTTGGTGACTGCGTGAGGTAGAAATATACAGGCATGCTAATAAGTCATATCTTAAAGCCACCACATTTATCAGCCGGCAGCCAGACATGGGCACAAGTGTGGGAAGACGGTGATGCTCTGGGATATTTAATGAAAAAACCAGCTCTCTCCATTTAAGGATTTGTGTTTAATCATTCAGCAACATTTTAAGATGTCTTGGCTGGTGAGTTTCTCCTTTGGAACTGCTTACAGTAGGTGTTTGCTCCACCTGGCTGAGGAGGAGTGGGAAGGAGACTAAGTTTAGCGATAAGCAACCTGCGTTTGTATTTTCCTACGCTCTCTTTCCCAACCTCTGACCTTTGAGCTGTGTTTGTGTGCATCTGCTGGCTGAACCAGCGCTCTAGCCGGCAGAGTCTGCAGAAGGCATTCATTAGCACGCTAGCCAGACGACGGGCTCCATAAACTAACCTTTCCCTAGTAGATGCTCAGTATTGCTCATAGCCAGATTGCTCTAAGTGTGGATTTTAAAAATACTTAGAGATGAACAGGGGAAGAGTGCAGACACAGAGAGCATTTTCTGTTTCCCTTTTATCATATAAGTGGAGATATTTGTATACCAGGCCAAAGAGATTCTGTACGTGCCTGTCCAGACGGATGGTACTGAGTAGCAGTAAAGGACAAAGGAAGGCAGCCTTGCACTGTGGGCATGGAATAATCTTCCCAGAAGGACAGGGCGGGTCTTTATCAGAGGAAGGGCGCCCCTTGTATTTGACAAATAGGAAAATGGTTTTATATTGAAGCAATCCAGGAGCTATATTTTTTGACTGCCAAGATTAAAACCTTCATCTCGCGGAAATGGTTCAAGAACAGCAAGTCTACTGGCATCTAGGTCATGCAATTTGCCTGGAGGTGTTAGGTCGCATTTGCTATGAGCAGCTGCCTGGGGGAATCAGCCGGCTTAGCAGATGGTTATGCCGGGAGAGTACCCTCCGTTTGGTGCCTTGAATCAATCAAACCCTCCGCCAAGCCCTCAGTTCTTCAAAGCGCACAGGGAGCTGGAAGAGAAAAGATGAGCATAAAAGAACGAGTGTGGCTGTAGACACGGCTGAGGGGACTGTGGCCATCTATCTACTCTAGCTCTTTTCCAAACCCTTGGATCTTTCTGACTAGTTCTCCTTTCAGAGACAAGTCCTTTTTCAAAGTAAGAGGAAGAAAAGGTGCTGCAGACTTCAGACACTGAATGGATTTTAAGCTATCGAGAGCAGCTGAGGCAGCTGACTTAGAGATAGGCTGAGACTCAACAATCCTTTGTAGTTTTCTGCCTGGCCCAACCAAGTTGGAAGAACCAACTTCCAAAAATTAAGGTCTTGTTCTTGGCCTGCACATCTCAGTGGCCCTCCTCCCTGGAAGGCCTGAACTGCTGTCCTAGGAGATGCCTGTCTCTGTAGTGCCTCAGAGTGATCACCGGATGAAGGAGATAGGTCCTATCCACGGGGCAACGAAGGTACAGGGCCAGCATTTGACCTCAGCATCTGTGGCATCCTTTCCATCAGTCAAACATGGCTGTGTGAGCCCAAGATACACTCTACTGAAGTCTGGAAGGTTCTGTTCTGGTCAAATTAATACACAATAGTCTGTGCTTTATCCCAAGCATTTACAGAATCTTTCAACTTTGCCTTTGCAGCTCAACATAGGATGGTGTGGTCAGTGCAGAGCAAAAGCCTCAAATGGACCATGGGGAGCTTTTCTCTGACATTATAATTACATTTCCCCTTTCCTTTCCTCTCTCCAAACCCTCCCCTATACCTCTACCCACTATCCTTCAAATTCATGGCCTATTTTTTATTAATTGTTACTGAATGCATATATGTATATGCACATACATATATATTCCAAAATATAACCTGCTTACTCTGTATATTATTGTAGGTATGTTCAGGACTCACTGTTGGCACTGACCAACCAACCCACCCCCAGCTTTCATCAGTTGCCTATAATTCTTTGTATAGAGTTGAGGCCTCATGGGCTTCTCCCAGCCAACTTTGGCGTCTCTATTGGTATTGTCCTTGTTCAGCTCACAAGTGCCTACAGACTTCTTTCCTTTTGTTCACTGTTCTGAAAAGTACATCTAGAACCGTGTGCTTCTTGTAACTCTTGATGCAGTGAAGCATTTACAACCCCCCTGTGGTTCTCAAAAGAAATAACTGGTGTGGGCTTCTATGGTGTGGAGAAAAAAAACCTGGGAGAGTGCCTGCCCTTACTGGGGGAGTAGGTTCTGTTTGAAATCTCTTTGGATTCAGTGTTGCGAACAGGTATACACCAGAGAAGGTTTGTTAGTTAGAGCACATACCAGGTTCCCAGGACTCATGTCAGGCAGCTCACAATCCCCCATAACTCCAGCTCCAGGGATCTGATGTCCTCATCTGGCCTCTGCCCGTATCTG
Source organism: Peromyscus leucopus (assembly GCF_004664715.2). Taxonomy (NCBI): domain Eukaryota; kingdom Metazoa; phylum Chordata; class Mammalia; order Rodentia; family Cricetidae; genus Peromyscus; species Peromyscus leucopus. The sequence goes on from NC_051085.1 coordinate 52,588,728, forward strand.
TACTCAAGCATACCCACACAGAGACATATACACATACATATAAGATTTTTAAAATGTCTTTACCAGTGGTCTTTCTTGGCCATTTCAGGAATTTTGTTTGTTTGTTTTTTGAGACAGGGTTTTTCTGTGTAGTTTTGGTGCCTGTCCTAGATCTTGCTCTGTAGACCAGGCTGGCCTCGAACTCACAGAGATCTGCCTGCTTCTGCCTCTCCAGTGCTGGGATTAAAGGCGTGTGCCACCGCTGCCTGGCCATTTTAGGAAATTTTGACATTAATTAATCTGTTCATATGTGACTAGGTTGAATTATAAGCACACTGCTGTAAATGGACCAGTACTAGTAGAATTACTCACAAATAAAATGCACATACCCCAAACATTAGTCAAGTCAGAAATCTGTAGAGGTAAATATACCACCCTAGAAAGGACACTAAGAGACTTTTGCATGCAGAATAATGTGATTGAGACAAAATCCATATGAAAGAGGATTTATTAAGTTACCTTATTTTTAAACAATCAGTTGGCTAAAACAGCAGAATTTGGAGGGAACTGTAGAAAAGCAGGCAGATGTCACCCTGAACTTCAGGGACTTACTGTCTAACTGTGGCCATCAACCATTTTTAGATAACGTAAAATTAAGAAGTGTCCTTTGTGTACTGGTCTCTTAGTCTTGTGGGAAAGCAGACAGAGATCTTGGAGAAGAAGGGATGTGACCAGACCAGTTGGTCAGCGTAGCCTGTGAAGTTCGCCGTAAGTGCTTCCCCATGAGGACTTTATATCATGGAATTTGGCGAATTTTCTTTGAATCTTTGCATTTAGCATAACATTTCAGTCTTTTACTCATGGGCTCACAGAATTAAGGCTCACTTTGCTCAAACACATTCCCTTTCAAGTTCCCATGGATTGTGCATTAATTCTATTATGTTAAAAGACATAACTGATGAATGAATGGCTCATCAAACCTATACTTTTGAAGATGTTTTAGATGTTGACATTCACCCTTCCGTGGGCTTCACGAGCCTAGCTGAAATAAAGAGACCCATGCAAACAACCAGAGGAGGGCTTTATGCAGTATGGTTTCCAACTGGCATCATCTGTGCTGGGCTCTTGCCTGAGCTTGAGGTCAAGGAATGGGAAGAAAAAATGAATACCTACATGGAAGCTCATGCATGGGAACTTTGTGATGATGTTGGTTAGGCCGGAGGCAGAGACAGAAAAGGAGATGGAGGGAATTGTTCAACACTATTGAAAACTTGTCGGCTTACTCCTGCTGGAAATGATTAGGGAATGTAATAACAACTGGAGTTTGGGAAGGAAATATGGATGTAAATGCAAGGACAGTACAAAGGAAAATTTGGACAAACCTAGAGACTGATTTGGAGATTTGGGCAGCAGAAGAGTCTAGAACTCAGAAGCAACAATGCTTGTGCTCCAGAGAAGTAGATGAAAACGCGGCACAGAAATGAGTTGAAGATCAGACCCCACCAGGTCAGCAGTGGTCTTGAAGAGGCATTTTCAGGAAGTGCTGCAGCGAAGGCAAACTTAGACTGAGGAAGTATGGACTGTAGTCTGTCCAGTGGCTTCTGAAGACATTTGGTCTTGAGGGGAGAAGAATGTCTGCAGGCTCCAGTGACTTCTTCCCCAGCAGGACTAAGTTTGAGATCAGAGAGGAAAATGGTAGACAGAGAAAAAGCCGGAGACAAAAATAGCATATATGATTGAAGAAGCATGTTTTTGTGGTTGGGTTAGGAGTTAAACCGAGGTAAGGAGGGAAAGCAGGCTTTCCTCAGAGTCTGCCCTTGCCTCATGGGTGATGAGGAGGGTCAATGTCAATCACTTTCATCTGGACCCTGCTTTCTTTCTTTCTTCTCTTTTCTTTTTTGGTTTTTTGAGACAGGGTTTCTCTGTGTTGCTTTGGCACCTTTCCTGGATCTCACTCTGTAGCCCAGGCTGGCCTCGAATTCACAGAGATCCGCCTGCCTCTGCCTCCTGAGTGCTGGGATTAGAGCCGTACACTACTGTCACCTGGCTCTGGACCCTGCTTTCCACTTTGTACATTATAAGTAATAATACCTTGTAGCAGAAGACGGTTAGAATGGAGCACAAAGGCATGCACAGCTGTCCTTAGCACGATGCCCAAAGAGCAGGCAGAGGGTAAGTGAGGAGGCAGAGGACTATCACAATAATGCTGAAAATCTTCATGTGATGGGGTTCAGGGGTGCCCCTGTGACTTGGAGTGTCAGCAAGACAATGCCCTGGCTTCATGGAGTCATCGGGGAGGGGGAGTGATTTCTTCGACTGTCTGCTGTTACTCCTGTCTCCTCTTTCTGCTTAGAGTTAACACTGCATTTCCATCCTAGGTTCTTGGCTTCTTTCTCTTATAAAGAGCAAGGGCTGGAGTTTCTGAGCCACATGCTGGCTTTTGGATGGGAAATGTAGCTGAAGGCTGAGGGAGGGTCAAGTGTGTGCTTATGTGAGCTCAGCATCTACAGAGAGAAGAGAGTGGAAGTGAAAAGTAAATGTGGCCTGTGGCAATATTGTGTTCCCCAAAATATTGTGCACCCTAATAAACTCATCTGGGGTCAGAGAACAGAACAGCCACTAGGTATAGAGGCCAAAAAATGGTGGCACTCACACCTTTAATCTTAGCATTCCAGAGATAAAGATCCATCTGGATCTCTGTGAGTTCAAGGCCACACTGGAAACAGCCAGGCATGGTGACACACGCCTTTAATCCCAGGAAGTGATGACAGGAAGCAGAAAGGTATTTAAGGCATGAAGATGAGGAACCAGATCCCGGTTAAGCTTTCAGGCTTTTGAGAAGCAGTTCAGCTGAGATCCATTTGGATAAGGAGTCAGAGGCTTCCAGTCGGAGGAAACAGGATCAGCTGAGGAATTGGCAAGGTGAGGTGGCTGTGGCTTATTCTGCTTCTCTGATCTTCCAGCATTCACCCCAATAACTGGCATCAGGTTTGATTTTATTAATAAGAACTTTTAAGATTCATGCTACAGTGGCCTGATCAAACTTTCAAACCAAATGAATAAGGCTGAGAGGATAAGGAGAGAGAGAGAGAGCGTGCAGCTGTGGTTGGCCATCACAGATGGAGACGGCCTTCTCCAATAGCAAGGGAAGGTAGGGTTATCCCTTTGTAGGGCATATGAAGCTTGATCTACAGGTGGACAAGGAGCTCTTCCAGGTACTGAATCAATGGGCCAATCATTGGGGTAGATGCTTTTATATCCTTTAGCAGGTACTGGCTTCCTGAAAGTCTGAGACATTAGGGATAAGGGCCCTTTGAAGAAAATTAATACAGATAGGTCTATTATCCATGGGAACAGCAACACACAGCATAAAAGGAGGAAAATCAAAGCAGAAGAGAAAAGCATAAAGAAGCCACGGCTCAGTTATTAGAGAAAATGACGAGGCACTGGTGCACCCCTGTAGCCTGGCTGTCTGAGGGTACGGCCTCTCCTCAGTGGTGCCTGTGAGGACAGCTCATGGTCATGTGGCTGTTCATCTGTTCACACCAGCTCTCTGAGGTGGCAGGCCCTGTGGCGCCTTCGGGATAGCTTTAGCTTTGTGAAACTAAAACATTTTTTAGGAGAAAATTCCAATTCCTCTACTGTGTTTCCCAAGTCAAATGTCCATTACAGAAAGCTGGCAAGGCAACCACACAGTCTGTCCTCAGCTTTCCTTCTCCTTTGCATGCACAAGGCATGTGGAATGGTTTAGTTGATTGTTGACTTGACACAATGTAGAGTCACCCATGAAGGCTGTCTCAATATCAAGGTTAGGTTGGGCTATGGGGTGCCTATAAAGAATTTTCTCAGTTGGGTTCATTGAGGCGGGATGACCCACCCTGAATGTGGATAGCACCACTTCATGGGCTGGGCTGTGGACTGAGTGGCCTATAAGTCATTTCTCTCTGCCCTTGACTGTGATTGTAATGTGACTAACTGCCTCAAGTTCCCACCACCTTGATTTGCCTGCAATGACTGATCTTAATCCAGAAGCTCTCTCTTCCTTAAGGTTCTTTGGTCAGGGTGTTTTATAACAGAAACAGGAAATGAAATGAAGACAGAGATGGACACCAAAAAGTGGGACCCTTGATGTAATAAAGTTGACCATGTGCTATTTAGGCCTTCAGAACTCTTTTGTGGGAAGAGTATTGAAGAGCTGGAGCTTTGGGCTAGAGAACTCATCCAATACTAGAAGCAGAGCTTAATGAGCCATTCCAGTAGAATTTTGTAAGAACAATGCTAAGAGAAATGGGGACAGTACAGGACTGGCTCCTGAGGCTTCAGAGAGGAACAAGGACTCTAGAAAATGGGCTACAGGACATCTTTGTGATATTTTGGCCAAGTTTTGGCTTCATTCTGCCCCTACCCTGAGAACCTGGGTCAAGTTGAGCTGAGAGAAAATGGACTGACTTGTTTGATGAAGGGAAGGTGCGTGGGCAAACTTTAAGTTTCCATCAAGGAGAGTCCAGGCAACAAAGTGACTGTGACTGTTAAAGAATTAGCACCGTTAAGGAGAATCATAGCATTCTGTTCTAGAGCAATAGGAAAGTGGTTTCTCAGGGTCAGTACACACATTCAAGGGGCTAGGTTGCATCTCAAGGTGACAGCAGGACTTAGTAACATTCTTCTCATGATAACGTTTTAAAGGCATGAGAGTTAAAAGAAAATAGGGGGACATGGAGAGCAGCTGTGGCTGGACACCATGGAGGGGTCCTCAGAGGCATTGTGTGAAGCCATAAAGATAAAGCCTGAGCTGCACAGAGACCTCAAAGTAGTAGAGATGCTCGGACTATGTGTCATCTACAAAGGAGGGCCACAGGCATGGAGCATAGTAAGCTGATTGGAGAAGCTGTGTGTACTGTGTGGTTTAGGAGTTTGAAGCGTGGAGCTAACCAAGCCTTTGGAGCCCTGCTAATTTTATCAAGAGCTCAACACGCCAAACATGGAGCTGAAGGATTCTGTGTCTTCCCTGTTGTTTTTACTTGGATGAGATCATTCTTTCCTTTTGGAATAAAAGTATTTACTCTACTATTATATGTTGGAAGTGTGTAAATTATTTTTTTGTTGTTGTTTTTTCTTTTTTTCTTTAAAGTTTTTTTTTTATTTTACATACCAACCACTGTTCCTCCCCTTCCCCCTTTCCCCTTCTCTCATTCCCCGCTACTTCCCCCCATCACACCCCCATTCACTCCTCATAGGAGGTAAGGCCTCCCTTGGGTAGTCAACACAGGCTGGCATACCAAGTTGGGGCAGGACCAAGCCCCTCCCCCCTGCATTAAGGCTGAGTAAAGTATCCCACCAGAGGGAATGGGCTCTAAAAAGCCAGTTCATGTACCCGGGATAGGTCCTGGTTTCACTGCCAGAGGCCCCACAAACAGATCAAGCCACACAACTGTCACCCACATTCAGAGGGCCTAGTTTGATCCCATGTAGGCTCCCCAGCTGTCAGTCTAGAGTCTGAGCTCCTACTAGCTAGGGTCAGCTGTCTCTGTGGTTTTTCTCATCATGATCTTGACCCTTCCTCCTTGCTCCTATAGTCCCTCTTTGTTCTCTTCAACTGAACTCCAGGAGCTCAGCCAAGTGCTTGGCTGTGGGTCTCTGCATCTGCTTCCATCAGTTACTGGATGAAGTTCTATGATGACAATTAGTGTAGTCACCAATCTGAGTACAGGGGAAGGCTAGTTCAGGCACCCTCTCCATCATTGCTAGGAGTCTTAGCTGGGGTCATCCCTTGTGGGTTCCTGGGGATTTCCCAAGCACCAGATTTCTCCCTAATCCCATAATGGCTTCCTCTATCAAGATACCTCTTTCTATTGCTGCCCATCTCCAACCCTCCCCAATCTCGGTCACCTTGATCACTTATGTTCCCATTCCCCAACTCCTACCCTCTACCACCCTCCCAGTTTATCCAGGAGATATTAACCCTTTCCCCTTCCTAGGGTGATCCATGCATACCATATGGTCTTCCTCTTTACCTAGCTTCTCTGGGGTTGTGGATTGTAACCTGGTTATCCTTTGCTTTCCATCTAGTATCCACTTATGAGTGAATACATGCTGTGTTTGTCCTTCTGTTTTATTTTTATTTTATAGGTGCTCTCAGTAGACCTTGATCGTTTGAAATACTGGAACTTTTAAGTTTTAACTTTTAAATGGGGACTTTTAAGGTTGGATTGAATGTATTTTATATGCTAGCATGGCCATGAACCTGTAGAGACAAGGGATAGAAGGTCATGATTTAAAAGTGCTGGGCTTGGGTCTCAAGTTGACAGGGGGTAGAGTTGAGATGGCTAGTTTTATTAATTTGACACTGTGTAGAATTACCTTGGAAGCCAATCTCAATATCAAGATTATGTTAGTGTCTTAGTCACTGTTCTATTGCTGTGAAGAGACACCATGGTCAAAGCAACTCTTTTAAAAGAAAGCATTTAACTGGAGGCTGGCTTACAGTTTCAGAGGTTTAGTCCATTATCGAGGTAGGAAGCATGGCAGCAGGTAGGTATGGTGCTGGAGAAGAAGCTGAGTGCTACACTCTGATCTGAAAGGAGAGAGAGAGAGAGAGAGAGAGAGAGAGAGAGAGAGAGAGAGAGAGAGAGAGAGAGAGAGAGAGAGAGACTGGGCTTGGTATGGGCTTTTGAAACTTAAAAGTCTACTCCCAGTAATGCCCTTCTTCCAATAAGGCCACACCTAATCCAACAAGGCCACACCTCCCAATCTTCCTAATCCTTTCGAACAGTTCCAGTTCCTGGTGACTAAGCATCCCAATATATATAGGTGATAAATGGGTTAGGAGAGTTGTGAAGACCCAATCTGCATGTGTGTGGCAACATTTCATGGCCTGAATGAGCATGCATGCATCAATGCATTGCTCTCTACTCTTGGTTATGAATTTAATACAACCAGCTGCTTCAAGTTCCTGCCACCTTGACCAGCCTGCAATGATGGACGCTTAACCAGAAGCCCTTTCTCCTTTAAGGTGCTCTTCTCAGAGTGACAGGAAAAGAGACCAAGATAGCGTGCTTAAAAAACTCCTTCTCCATATTGCTGCTAAGAAAATCCTCTGCAGTGCACATCGGGGAAAGCGCTCTCTGCTGTAATACTTCCTTCCTTTTTTTATTTTCGTCAGAGTAAGTCTCTATTCTTTACTGAACATCATCCTCGGAGAACACAATTTCCAATTTAAATAAGAATTTAAATATCAATAAGCAAGCCACTGCAGCTGTTTTTAAGGGCTGGTGCTATAACATTCCCCTTCCCTGCTTATTGTGATGAGAAGAAGCCAGATTTAATTCACACCCGTCCCTAGATAATCAATTACCTAATTGTGTTTTGGCCCGGGGTCAGCCTCCCGTCGAATAGTTCTTCCTCAAGCAGGTGGTTGAGTAAGACAAAACCAACCAAACAGGCAGAGGACTGCAAAGCAGTGTCAGATGCTGCCAGAACTCAGACAGACGCCAACAAACAAAACCCAGGCAGGCCACTAGGATGCTGCAGATAGGGTGACCCTGAGGCTCTTGGAAGTGACAGGCAGAGACCTGAAAAAACATCTTGTCTGGTCGTAGCCTTAGGCACATCAGGTCCTGTTGTCACTGCCCTGGCTGGGGACAGGGTGCAGATGCTGTATCTTGTTGCCCTTTCCTGATGCCCCTTCCCCCCCAGGTCAGCTCTCCTTTCCTGTAGCTGCCAAGCACTCTCTCATATCTTCGAGAGCATGTGCCGTGTGCAATTGGCTGCTAGCACCTCCGTCTCTGTGAGAAAAGGTGGTGTCATTTCTCAAGGTATTCCCAGCTCCCACATGAGTAGTTCATTTCAAGTGGCCATGGATCAGGTTTAACATCACACGGCTATGCTTTGGCCAGGTTATGCCATTGAATTCTAAGAAGTCTAAAAACCTCCGTCTTCAGTTAATAAGTGATGTCAGAGCTGTATGCTCAGTGGTGATGCATTATCCTAGACAGATATTTTTCACTTTTATAAAGAAGTCTTATAATTGGGCTGTTAGGAATTCCTAGTAATTTATTCCGTTGTACTGCCCTCAAAATTCTGATTAGACACTGGTTAACTAGAGAGCCAATGAATAAATGTCTTCATTGCTTCAAGCCAGGTCCAGGCTGGGAAGCTGCCACGAAGGTTCAATCATTTATAACATTTATAGTGGGTGTCCATGTCCCTTTTGCTGTCCCTGGGAGAGTGTTGAGGTTCCAGCCACTCTCTCCGGTCCATGTCCACCAATGGCTATCTATGTCTGGTTCACACATCTGAGAGCTACTGGCAGAGACTTTTCCTGAGAACCTTGTATGACAGATAGGACCCGATCACTTTGTGTGTTGTCTCCCCAGATTCTTTTGTCTCCTCTGGAGAGCTCTTTAGCTCTGTTCAGCTTGCTTTGGTGGATGTTTCCACTTCACCTAGACAGTACAGGACACCATTGTTATCTGTCATCCATCACTTTACAGCCTTATTCTTGGTCCCTGTGACTGAGGGCCGTGACGGTTCTGCAGGAGTGATGGAATTCTTATCCTCTTCTAACTTCACCATGATATCAATCATACTCAGTCTCCAGCATCCCCTTGGAACCATGGAAAAGGACAAAATACCTTTATTCTGAGAAGATGTGTGACCCTTTGGGTAAGCACCTGACTCCAGTCTCTGTACCCAGCAGAAGACTCCCCTGTGACTGAAACTGCAGTCTCTGGCTTTGATACAGTCACGTGATAGAGAGAATGTTCAGCCGTCTCTGACTAGGGCCGCAATTTATAATGCACTGAAGTCCTGTGGGTTCTCCTCAAGGACACTGCAGACGTCTGGAAAGGATCCCTCCAGCCTGCATCAGGGCCCCGAGAGCAGCTTTGCCGAATGAACTGCAAGTCTAAGCTGGCGTCCATGTGTGCTGTGCCTGCTGAGGGAGGAGCGAGCCTCCATGTTCTTCTGAATGAGTGACTGGAAATTTGGAAACTCAGAGGCTAATTTTCTTTGCCTTGTTAATGGAGCTTGCTTGTCAAATAAGTTGCCCATGGTTATAGGTTTAAGTGATGTTCCAAAATGCCCAGTGCTTTTCAATGACCATCATTCCATTGAAGTCTCATAAGAAGGGGCTTTTGGTTGAGCATTGTTGCTGGAGAAAAGGCTTCTTCAGCTTGCTCTGACTCCATGAGAAGGGAGGTCATCATGATTCTCCGTTGCTGAAGAAGTTCACCTGACCAGCCCCATTTCTAGTTTGTGTTGTAATGCTTCATCATAAGTGTCCCCCAGGGACCACATGCTCCGGAGAGTGACACTAATGTGACTTCCAACACTGGTTTCAGATAGTGCCGATACACTTTGCTATATTGTCCCAGTGGGTAGTTAAATAATATCGCTGAGGACTTCTGAGTGGGCTGACTGATGAGAGGACATAGACATTTTTACAGTGTATTTTGAACTTGTTTTCATTGAGGTCTATCACTTGACTTTCCTATATTGTTTTGTTCTGAGAGAAATGAGTGGAAATGAGTGTGGACAAGTCCTGACAAAATAATACATATGTATGTGTATACACACACACACACACACACACACACACACACACACACACACACACGCACATCGTGTATGATTGCCTTTGAATAGTAGGAACATTGGGGCCTCAAGGATCTGATATCTAGAAATTAAACTTAGACCATTGTTAAAAGGCTTTTTTCCCTCCTAGTTTACTTTGCCAATGAAATAACAGGTTAAATTGCCAGTCTGCATGTTATACTTTGCATCCACAATAAAATCATATTTTTATTTCCTACAGAATTCCTAAAATATACAACAGTGTGGTTTGTTCTGACAAATAGAAAGGAAGAACACAAGAGGACAGGGTTGTCCTCAGTGTCTTTTTCTCCCAAGACCGTTTCTGTCATCTCCTGGTCCGGAGACATTAGATGCCCTGTGCCCAGTATCTGGCCGCCACGGAGTCCTTGGGAGCCCGCCTAAACTTTCCAGTTCCTGTTTGTGATCCCACGGAGCCTGCCTCCAGCACAGTCCTGAATGGCACCATTGTAACAGCCTGCATGATGTTTAAGATGCTAAGGGGGCCACATTACCAAAGAATGTCTTTCAAGAGAGGAAAATTAAATGACCAGTAAGAAAGGATCTTCACAAGTTCCTATTGTATGTTGCACAAAGACGTGCCGACGCATTTAGGTCCAATTCTTCAAGGTCTTCAGAGGCTGCCAAGCTCGGACTCCCACCCTCTCCTTCCATGGGAGTCTAGGCTGAAATCGAAGTCCAGATGAATGAATTTGCTTGGTGGCGGGGGAAGTAAGCCACAGCTGTGAATCTTGCTCACTGGGGATTTCAGTTTTATAGGCAGTCAGTATCGAGTCTCTGAAATTATTTGATTTGGGAATGGGATAAAAAATTGATAATATCTGGTTTGTAGATTAGCCCTGGGTAGGGAAATACTAATTTCAAATATCATTCATCTTCCCCTTTATTTCATCTCTCTGAGCTGTAATGAAATTAGGTGAGAGGACTGAGTCCAGCTTGGAGAAGCTCGGAGGAGTTTACACACTGAACTGGCAAATTAATCTGTGAACAGCCCACATTCCCGCACTTATTTAGTCAATATTCAGTGAATGAGAAGGTAGGAAGCATATTTCTTTGTCTATTTACTCATCGGAATTTTTCCAATCACCACATTGTGAGCTTTATTTATCTTTTCTAAAACTATGAATTTTTTTTTTTTTTGCTTAATTGTGTTTTCTTTTCCCTTCTGACTAAAACTTGAACTACTGAAGTAAATATATTTACATGTTAAATTTCCCAGACTGAGTTAGGAGGAGAATTAGAAAAGGACTCAGGAGATTGGAAATGTGTTCAGCTCAGTGGAGACATTCATTATGGACTGTTCCCAAACAGTTTTGACATTAATGCAACACGAGACATTCTATAATCGATAGACATATGTGTAAACTGTTAAAGGAAATATTTAGCAGGATTTCAGAATTTGAGGTTGGTAGGGGAATTTCTGCTGTTTGAATTTGTTATATAAGGGGTGCTATGCTATAGGGTATGTACGTTACTCTAGCATTCCTGTAATCATAACACGTGCCATTATAACCCCACCTTTTTCTCTCTCTCTCTCTCTGTATGTGTGTGTGTGTGTGTGTGCATATGTGTGCATATACAAACATGCAGAGGTCAGATGTTAACCTTAGTGTAATTCCTCAGGGCACCGCACACCTTGTTTTTTATGAAGGCAGAAGCTCTCTTTGGCCTGGAACTCCCTTATTTGGTTAAGTTTGCTGGCCAGTGAGCCCGAGGGATCTACTGGCCTCTGTCTTCACCACCCTGGGATTATTTACATGCGCCGCTAGGTCTGATAATTTTTTTATGTGAGTTCTGAGGACCAAACTCAGGCCTTTACGTTTGCACTGCAAGCATCTATCAGCATGTTATCTCCTCAGCCTTCTAGTGAGTATTAGCTCATTAACTTATTCAATCGGTGCCGAGACTGTATGGCAAAATGTTCATTGAAAAGAATTAGAACCCATTTTTTGGGCTTGAATCATGGCTCTATCACCCATCATGTGCTTGAAGGTGGCATAAATCACCTGACTTCTCTTATCGGTGCAAGGTGTAAGACATACATAAGGGATAGGGAGAAGTGCAGTTTTCAGTGACATAATAGACCCAAACTTCCCTAGTGCCCGAGACACCAATTGCCCCCAGTAGGAGATATTTAGGTATCAGATCTCCCTGGGCTGGGGCACTGCCTACATATCACACTCTGCATCAGGCACTGGAAATGGAAATGGCTCCTTCAAGTTACTCTCCTGTGAGGGAAGACATTTAAGCAGTTGATGATAAGACAACACTATCCATGTTCAGTCGAAGTACACCCGAGAACAGAATCTATTGAGTGAATGAACACATGAGTGGGAAGATTGAGGAGTGGGTTTATACCAGACTGGCATGACACTAGAACAGGGGCAGATGAACTCCTTTGAGGACTCTGGGGGTGAGTTCTGTGTTTGTGATTGAAGAAGATGCGTTCACCTCTGATGCAACCTGTGCCAGATGTTTAGAGTTGGAAATGCTCCATGGACATGGCCCTGGCTGGAGAGATGAACTGCTGTAAGTCAGGAGAACAAAAAACAAAAAAAGCAGAAGGCTTCAGCAGAGAAAGTGTGTCTGAAAAGAGACTCCCAGAGAGGAAGTGATCAGGAGGCAATATTCAACCAAGCGACACTAATCACGGTCCCTCACCCACCCTGTTCTCAAGACCCATCAGCCCACTGCATCTCCTGCCTCCCATTCTCAGAGTGACATCTTGGCATGACTTGTATTCTGGAAGAATGAAAACCCTTTGGATTTTAATTTTAACAGGGGATCCATGCACTTGACACAGATGATGCTTGTCTGGTACCTTGTGGTTTGTGTTAAGAAGATCATTGCTCTATTCTCTTGGCTTGTGAAATGCTCCTGCCTGAGAGGTGGAGGAGGGCGCTTCAGGGCTCATTCTCTCAACGGAGCCAGGCACTCATCACAATGCTGAGATGATGCAGTCATTTCTGCCAAAAGTTCATAATGAAAGAAAGTAAAGACCCCCACCCCTTACAGCAGCTGCCTTCCTGCTCTTTAAAGAGGTTCCCCTTTTCCTTTTCCCAGGCAGTAAAAGCCCCCAGAGGAAGTACAGGCTGACAGTGTTGCCAGGCTCACTTGTTTTTGCCAGCAAGGACACTCACTATAAAGGAAATCAAATGATGTAGCCACCCTCTATTACAAAGCATCATAGCTGCACAAAGGACGTTTGACATTAAAGGCAGGATTGAAAGTTCATTTTGAAAATAAGACGATACTTAGGGCTGTGCTTAGGTTTGCAGCAACCCCCCTGGATTGCCATTGCTCTTTCTCATTTTGCCATCGACCAATAAACATTTGGCAAGGATCAGCGGTCGTTCCCCAAACACTTTTTGTGCCTGATTCCTGGACTTAACATTCAGAGGCAGGAAGGATCTGGTATTTCTTCAGCCCCACTGCCAACAGTGGCTATTCACAGCCAACAGCAACTATTCACAGCCAAAGGAAGCAGGGTCCCTTCAGACAAACAAGTCAATCTCTCCTCTGTTCTTACTTCCCTAAAAGCATTTCTGGGTTCACATTAGTGCTCAGTCTGGGAAATGCTCAGCTGGCTCTCCGGCTGAGGTGTTCTGCTGGCCCTTACTGTGCAGGACAATACCACTGCTCCCAGGTCCCCCATCTGGCAGAACTAAGTCAGTGCTGGAACATAGCCTTTTCAAATGTGCTTCAAAAGTATACCAGGGAGAGTTCCACAGCTAATGCACCTGGCTTTCTTTAGCAGGTTCAAGGCTCTGGGTTTTTATGGTCATCTAAAGGTGGTTTTGGAGCATGGTGAATATGTCAGGTGATCTGCCATATCCTTAAGCAACGACTGAAGACATGAAATCACAAATTTCCAGTGTTTGTATGTTGTACACATGTGTGTGTAACTGTATGTGGTTGGCTCTCTGGGCTGCACAAGAATGTGTAGAAGTCAGCGGTTGACATTGAGATGTCTTTGTCAATTGCTTCTTAGCCTGATATTTTGAGACAGTCTTTCACTGAACCTGGAAAGCTCACTACTCCTGTTGCATTAGCTATACATGTAACCCCTAAGGTCCATCTGGCTCTATCTACCCTGCTCCTCCCCTAATGCTGGGTTACAGCTGTGTATGCCTATAAGCAGCCTTTTAGATGGATGCTGTAGACCCCAACTCATATTCCTATGTTTGCATAGCAAGTACTGTAGCCACTGAGCCATCTCTTCATTGTGTTAGAGTTTTCATAATCCTTTGTGACTCACCCAAAGGTCTATTAAACTTCTTAGGTTTATGACTGGGGTTGGGACAAGTATGTTTTTTTGACAATCTACTGCAGCCTATGGAGATCTGGATTTCTAGTGTTTACATGTGACTGAGAGAGTATTGGGTCCATATATGTGGCCTTTGCTTACTTTGGGTTTGTAGGGTGATGGGTAAATAGGTACAGTCTAAGGCAACGTTGAGTGGGAAGAAATATGTCTATAGGAAGCAATTACAGTATGAATAGACTCTGACCTGTGGTTCTACGTCTGCGCTCCTTAGCATCTATGATACAATTAATTGCACGTTTGTTTGATTTTGAAGAATCTGTTCAAGGATCTCCTTGAAATGGAGGAGTAGGTGGCTCCATTGAAATCCATTCACTGCTCAGGCTCTGCTGCTTCGAGGCAGGTTTAGCATGAAGGCTTCAAACTAAAGCAAATCAACAAATGTCTGCTGGTGCCTCACAGTGGGCTCTCGCTTGTTCAGTAGTAAGGATGTGGTAAGAGAAGACCCAGGGCTGACATGCTTTGAAGCCCCTGGCCGCCCTTTCCAGGACCTCCCTCTGTGCCTTGGCTTGCATGACCGGGAAGTTTCTAACCCTAGACATGTTCTGTCTCGTGGCTCTGGTTCCCTAGCTGTCAGCGCCCTCTCCTGCTCCCCCTCCACAGGAGGCAGGAAAAAGAAGTCTACTCTCCTCGTCTCTGCATGGGGAAAGGGGAAAGCTGAGCCTGCACTAATGCCGGTGTGGTTGGGACTGGACCTGAGGAGCACTCTCTGGTCCCTCGTTGTCCACTTTCAATCTTCTGGTAATTCTGGCTAATGGGCAGAACACCCATGATGAGGATAATGTCTGTAATGGTCCCTGGGTGGCCACTCTACCAGGGCTCACCCGCTTACAGCCTTAAATACTTTTCTCCTCTGCCAGCACCAGACCCTGTGATTTCTGTCTTCTGTAAGAGAAAGAGTTCCTTAGGCTTTATTCATGGCAGTTTGGGCCCAGACCCATCCTTTCTGGTGCTGTTCCTTCTGAATCTTAGCTTGGCAATTCCGATAGCAGTCGTAGTGATTCAGGAAAATGATGGTGACCTGGCAAGCAGTGAGTTAAGGTACTCAGGGCTTCCCGAGGTCCACTCCAGGTCCTTATCTGTTTTTTTTTTTTTTTTTAAGTTTCTCAAACAGAAGAGCAGATGATTGTTTTTTCTGGAAATGCCATTGACATTATAAACAGACAATTAACCTATATCAGTACCTTACCTGTTGTGATGGTTAGTGACCATTAAAATCATTGGAAGAGAGGCCTCTGGGCTTGCTTGTGGGGACTGTCTTGATTGCACTGAAGTAGGAAGACCCACCCATTGTGGGTGGCACCATTCCTTAGGCTGGGATCCTGGCCTGTGTGAATGGAGACAGGGAACTGAGCAGCAGCAGAATTATTCATTTCTCTTTGCTTTCTGATTGTGTGTGTCATGTGACCAACTATTTCAAGCTCCTGCTGCCTTGGCTCCCCGCCCCCACCCTTCCACAATGGACTTTACCTTTGAACTGTGAGCAAGAACAAGCCCTTCTTCTCTTCCTTTACTTGTCATGGTAGCAGGAAAAGTACCCATGGTGCCTGTATCTCTTCAGGTTAAAAGTATTCACTGGTGGCCACTTGGCCTCAGAGCTATGCATGGGGACATGAGGTCTGAGTGACTCTCAGGTCCGTCTCCCAAGTGATTCTAGAGCCTGTCAAGTTGCCAGCTAACACTAGCCATCACACCTGGTGTGCTGGATGGTTTTGTGTGTCCACTTGACACAAGCTTGAGTGTAGCTGAAAGTTTTTCTGTGTCCCACCTGGTCAGCAGCCGCTCAGACCCAAGTAGACACACAGAGGCTTATATTAATTATAACTGCATGGCCATGGCTCAGGCTTTTAGTTAGCTAGCTAGCTAGCTCTGTGTCTTAAATTAGTCCATAACTATTAATCTATGTATCAACCACATATTCTGTAGCTTTACCTGCGTCCTATTACATGTTGCTCCTTGGGTGGCTTGCTGGAGTCTCTCTTTGCCTTCTTCCCGTCTCTCCCTTTGAATTTCCTGCCTGCCTCTAAGCTGCCTTGCCAAAGGCCAAACAGCTTTATTTATCAACCAATCAGAACAACACATATTTGCAGTGTACAGAAAAACATTCTCCCATCACTGGAGTCATCAGAGAGGAAGGAGCCTCAGTTGAGGAAATGCCTTGATGAGATCCAGCTGTAAAGTATTTTCTCATTCAGTGATTGACCATGGTGGGTGGTGCCATCCCTGGGCTGGTGGTCCTAGGTTCTATAAGAAGGTGGGATGAGCAAGCCATGGGAAGGAAGCTAGTGAGCAGCACCCTTCCATGGCCTCTGCAACAGCTCCTGCCTCCAGGTTCCTACCCTGTTTGAGTTCCTGTCCTGACTTCCTTCAGTGATGAACAGCAATGCTGAAGTGTAAGCCAAATAAACTCTTTCCTCCCTAAGTTGCTGTTGGTGATGGTGCTTCCTCACAGCAATAGAAACTCTAAGACACATGGGTACCCCTTAACCCAGTCTAGGAGATACCCAGAATCAACCATTAATCATGGGTTCTGTTTACTTCATTTTGCTCTTTTCATTCCATCATCACCAAATCTGCTGCTTGCCTAGAGTGTCATTGCTCTCCATACTTCATGTTCAGGCTGCCACACAGACCTCGCCTCCCTCCCTGTAACCTCTCCAAAAGCACAGTTTCCATTGTATGGCTTAGTCGGTAGCTCCCCTCCCACATGATGTTTTCCAGAGGAGCAGGAGGCTGTCTACTGTCTTTCTTGCTCTTCAAGGATCATTGTTGATCTTTTTTTCTCTAGCATAAATAAATAAGATCAGATAAACCCACTAGTGTCTCTGAATCATCTAAGCTTCCAGCCAGCAATCACAGGCCTCCTTCCAACATCCCCTCACTTCTCTCCAATGCACAGTCTCTCATTTCTAGTGACATTCTTCAGGTAAAGGACCACTGAACACCCTACCCCACCCTGCTCTCCTCATCTCCCACATACACTTTCTGCCTCTCACTCCTGCTGTTCATATTCATGACCATTTCCCTGCATTTATTATTAACCAGTAACCACAATCTCTAGACTATGTCAAGTCTCTGATCTGAGGCTCACCTTTTCCTCCTCAGCTCCTGCATTCCTCTGTTACTTCTGGATCTAAGACTTCATCTGAACGGAGACTCCCAATTCATCAATGCTTCCCACTTCCCAGTACCCCTCCCTCCCTTCATCTCCAACTCCTCTCCTCACCCACCATCAATCTCATGATTTATCACAACCCCCATTCCCCTGAAAACATCCTTGGTACTCTTGTGTCTCGATTCTTCCATGAGATTCTCCCATGAGATTCTCCAAGAAAACTCCCGGTTTCAGTGAAACCAACTCCATTAAGTGCATGTCCATACACCAGTTCAATGTGGTCTAGAAGAATCACCTAGTTGTACCTACTGTGAGAAGCTATCTCTGTCTAAACATTTTAAAAATATTTTAATCAGCATATCTTACCTGTGATGAGTTTCACTGTGAGATTTCATACATGTATATAATTTGCTTCAACCATGTTCCTCTCCCTTTACCTTCTCTGCCTCTTGCTCACCACATTCCCCTCAATTCCCTTCCCACTGGAATACTGTCAGGCAGTGCCAGAGCATCTCTGCCTGATCACAGTCCTCCTCTACAATTGACCCCTTGACCCCGTCCCCTCCTGCCCTACTCTGTGCTCTGTCTCAGCTCAGGGATTAGTTCTTCTCTATGAACAAATAGATACAATGTACAATGGACTCCTTAAGATTTTTGCCAGCATCTGCCCATTTTCCAGAGTCTGTCATCCTGTGCTTTTCATTTTAATTGTGAATTGCTCACTGGCTGTTATTTAGACATGCAGCCACGTTTCCAAAGTAAATTTAACTGTGTATTTCATATTTGTGTGGAAGACATCTTCAAATATAAAAACACTTGAAATAAATCCTCTTTTTAATATAGTCTTTAGAAAATTAACTGGGTATGTGGCCAGAAGATTAAGCAAAATGTAACAAGAGCAAAAATAAACTTTACTCGGCAGCAACCATGTCTTCTGGGCTCAGAGTGCTGAAGCCTGACAAATCGGACAGCTACAGCATCTGCAAATGAACACGCTGTCTGACTCTCCCATAAGTTTATGTAAAATCGTTGACCTGGATCCAAGGGCAGACCTTTTGAACACAATCAATACAGGTGCAGTCAGATAAGAACATTCTACTGTTTTATTAAAGTGCATCTAATTCAGAACTCAATAACCCTCACACATCCTTAATCAGGACCGACATCCTGGGAAGCGTTTACATGAGTGATCTGAAGAGGCTGGCTTACAGCTTGTTAAAGAAGATATTCTACAAACAAGAATTCCAGGATCTTGTTTATTCGCCCCTTGGCAGAATTACCATCCCCCACCTCTTTACGGCCTCTGAATTTTTTACTACAGACAATTTGTTAGCGTTCCCCTCCCCTTTTCCTTTACAATGGAATTATTCTTCTGGAGTTATTGGTGACTGGGCAGTCTCTGAGACGTACTAGAAAAGCTTAGCATATTTCTTGGGAATTGGGTACTCTTGGGGAGGGAGTGTGGGGCTCTGAGTTTATCCATGGGGAGGAAAAAGGGTCTCCATTCCCTCAGCTTTCCCAGCAGCTGTGACCTGAGAGATTTTGAGGGGATTATGTAGTCAGGGGACAATGATCTCATTTCCAGAAATAATAGGATAAAAAAAAAAAAAAAAAAAAAAAAAAAAGATACACCCAGAACCAGGTTAGTCAGGATGTGGCACTATTTACTTAGTGATGCCGTGGTCCTTAGGCTGCTCCTAAGGACACTCTGCTGCCAAGTGTGAGGAATTGTAATTTGGAACAGCTGAGCAGAACCTGTATTCATCTTCATTTAGTTAACTTGGAGAGCAATGAAAATTCGAGCTCTGATATTCAGGGGTGATGTTTTGTACTAACAGCATCCCTCTGCTGGCTTAGGCATTTGCTAATTCTAACAACAGCCATGTGCAAGGTGAAGGGGGTGGGCAATAGGTTCACATTCATCAGCCCAGGTAACAGTGATCGTCCCCAAACCCCAGACAGTGGCGGGTGCTGCTGCCGGCAGCTCCATCTCTGCAGGGAACCGGGCAGCACTGCTTTGTCACAGCAGCCTCGATGGAGTACAGTGACCGTCTCCAGAGCAAAGACAATGCCCGCCAATGTTTCCATGCAAAGCACAGGAGATCTTTCTCCATGTTTGTTTACCTAAATGCCTTACCTAGCACACTCAGTTTTTCTATCCACGTAGAGGCTTGAGCCTATACTAACCTAATGCTTATCAGAACTGTACATCTTTCCAAATGGCTACCAAGATTTCTCTCTATGATTTTTTTCTCTTTTCCTCTGGCCCTAAGGTGGCCATCCGGGGCTTTGTGTGAGCCAGGGAAGTGGTCTCCCACCCAGTTATATCTTCAGCACATTTTCTAGGCTTTAAACAAATTAAATCGGGCCAGCAAGATGGCTCAGTGGGTCAGGTGTTTGCTGCTAAACCTGCTAAGCCCGAGTTCGATCCCTGGGGCCTATGTGGATCTTCTGCAAGTACACAAATACATAAAAATGTGAACAAATGAAAACAAATGTGCTAATTTTTAATTTTAACATGTAAATGAATTTTGTGTATCAAAGAGAACATGGACCACTGGGTGCTTTTGCCTGCAGCTGGAGAAGGCGCCTCACTGCATCTGACCGCCATCCACCCAAAGCTGCTGGGATCGTCACAAACTATTTGTGTTCCCCCGAGAAGGTTAATCGGTGGCTTGGAGGACAGATTTGCATTTGGAGGCTGTGGTGGGAGAAGGGGGTCATCTCCTATTCAAGAGAGATGGAGAGTGGAGATGCCACCTGAAGGAAACAGGGGCCCTTGGGAAGCAGGTGATGCTTAGACAACACGGTACTGATAGGGAGATCTGTCATCGGCCTGTGTGGCTTATGCGGCCCGCCCAGGCTGCTATAAATTAGCACAAAATGACTGACACCAGATGTTGTTCAGGGAACCCCAAAGTAAATAATGATGCAATCTGTTATGTAGTTATTTCTGGCAAAATGCCATGGAAACTACATTGTCTTAGTGTCAGAGGTGAGCTCTCCAAAGGCATGGCTTGAGGCTACAGGCAACTTCCCTGACCGTGTGTGGTCAGCGCGGGTTGCATCATTGCCCAGACCCCTCCCACTCCTGACTGGCTCTCACAAGGAGGAACCCATGGGTGCTGTGAGCCCCTCTAGTTATTTCCTCAGGTTGCATGACATTCACCGGTGAGAGGCTGTTTCCTTGGGCAGAGGGTGGTGAGAGACTCGGTTCCTTCTTGGCATGTGTGTGATGTAGTTTGACACTCTGGCATACTCCCCTCCTAATGAACCAGAGACACATCTTTGAAATGGTCCCCACACTACTCATCATTAGGCAGAGCCTGACAAAACTGTTACTGGATGAGATTTTTAAATTGTCTCTGTAAATTAAGAGAAACACGCCCCGCAGTTCACAGAACACAGAGAGATAGCACAGGGCGTAGAATGCCCAGAAAGACCAAGGACATTCTAATTTTAGAATGAAGAGCCCAGTGTCTGAACACAGGGTGGGGTTGGAATGTGCTGGGGACGA
This sequence comes from Peromyscus leucopus, assembly GCF_004664715.2. Lineage (NCBI taxonomy): Eukaryota > Metazoa > Chordata > Mammalia > Rodentia > Cricetidae > Peromyscus > Peromyscus leucopus. The sequence goes on from NC_051085.1 coordinate 52,609,275, forward strand.
GGCCATGGGCCACCACTACTGCCAGCTCTTGCAGAGACTTCATATTGGACAAAACTCTTACACTATCCAGCCTTACTTCTCATTCTTAGGAGACATTTTTTTTTTATTGTCATTAATTTCTTGAAACTAATCAAATGAGTTTACAGCACAAGTGAATTCATAGCTTTTGTCTAACGAGCAAGATGCTTTCCCTGGGGGAGTGGTTCATGGATTCTCTTTGTCTTAGAGTACAAGGGTAGGAACCACATTGTGTTTGCTGAGCGGATTGTCAGGGAGCTGACAGGGTTTACCTAGTGAGATGGGGAGGCACAGGTGCACAGACTGAGTTCTTTCCTGGGGGGAATTACGGTCTATTTTTAGTCAACGTTGTGGCCTAGGAGTGCGACGAGAGTGGGGTTGACTAGAGGTTGACAGCTTGTCAGCCCAGGACGGGCTCAGAACAAATCAAATCCTCAGCTGAGAAAGCCTAGACAAAATAGCAATGATGAATGTTTATTGAACACACACTTGTTTAGTGCCACGGGTTGCACTTGTATTTTTTTTTTTTCATTTTTCCTCTCACAAACCTGGAGAAAGTGCTACTGTCACCCAACATGTAACTAAAGATCTTGCTGTAGCTTGGTTCTGAAAGTCTCCCAAAGACCCATATGATGAAGGTTCAGTCCTTGGCTGATGCTAGAGGGAGAGAGTGGAAACTTGAAAACAGTGGTTCTCAACCTGTGAGTCCCGACCCCTTTGGGTTCAAATGGCCCTTCCACAGGGTTGCCTGAGACCATCAGAAAACACAGATAGTTACATTACAATTCATAACAGTAGCAAAATTACAATTATGAAATAGCAATGGAAATAATTTTATGGTTGGGGTTCACCACAGCATGAGGAACTGTATTAAAGGGTCACAACATTAGGAAGGCTGAGAACCACTGCTTTAAGAGGAGTCCTAGTGGGAAGGAGGGAGAACACTAGAAATGTGTCCTCATACTGAGCTGTGGGTTTCAGCCTCTTCCTCCTGCTTTTTTTTTAATTGCATCTGTGGCATGAAGTGAGGCTTTCTGCTCTGCCTAGTTATCCATCACAGCCCTAAACATGGTAGGAGCAACAGACTATAGACCAAAACCTCCCAAACTATGAGCCAAGAGAATCCTTTTCTCTTTGTGAGTTGGTTATCTTGGGCATTTGTTGTAGTGGTCAAAAGCTATTAATAGGCCCCAAGATAAGCAACCTGCCCAGTTCTTAAGAGTGAGGTGTGGCTGCTTTGTGATGTGACTCTTGAGTGGACATTCCTCACAAACCAACTCTTCTGGTTCCAAGCTGCCAGAAATACATAGGACTCATGAAATCAGGGCATACTTGCAGAACACAAGTTATCCATTCTACAAGGTCTTGTTTTATCTTCCTCATTCTCCTCTGATACCCTCAGTCACCAGCTTAGAGCCTACTCTTGAGCTCAGCACCCAGTTAATTGATGGGATAGGAAGAGAGAGGGATGAATGATGGATGATGGATGGATGGATGGATAGATGATGGCTGGATGATGGATGGGTGATGAATAGATGGACTGATGATGGATGATAGATGATGGATGGATGATGGATGAGTGATGGATGGATAATGGATAGGTGATGGATAAATAGACTGAAGATAGGTGATGGATGGATGATGGATGATGGATGTTGGATGGGTGATGGATGGATGATGGATGGGTGATGGATAGATGGATGATGGATGAATGATTGATGGATGGGTGATAGATGATGGATGGGTAATGGATGATGGATGGTTGATGGATGGGTAATGTATGGGTAATGGATGAATATATGTATGATGAATGGATGATAGATGGATGGGTGATGGATGGATAATGGATGGGTGATGGGTAGATGGACTGATGGATGGATGATGGATGGATGGATGATGGATGGAGGATGGATGGATGATGGATGGAGGATGGATGGATGATGGATGAATAGATGGATGATGGATAGATGGCTGGCTGGCTGGATGATGGCTGGGTGGATGGATGATGGCTGGCTGGCTGCATGGATGGATAAAGACAACCTAGTAAAACTTCCAGTGAGTCAATCTGCAAGCAAAATCTGGTCAAAAAAGTAAGTTTTAGGAAAATAAACATCCTGGAGAAGGCTATTTTACTACCTTTCAGTAAGTATATACTAAATTCATGTATAAATGAAGAAGGAAATATCTGCAAACTAGCTATTTTGAAATTCAACATGAGGAAACACAAAACTCGGGGCAACCTTTTGAGAGCTGGGAAGAAAGTAAATTAAATAGAGTTCAATAGTGTGAATGACTAAATTATAAGGCTCCAAAATACTTAATCAGGAGACATCCAAATACTAACTGTGTTAAATAGAAATGTCTGACTGACCTTCATAGATGTCTCCCTTGGATCTTGGTTTAATTTGATTGAATCTTCTGTGGTGAACTGGGCCTGCAGTTGAGTGGTTCAGTGCTGTGGGATCTCACGGTTCACGTAAAACTCTGTGGATACTGTTTTTGAGGGCTGAGAAAACCCACACAGAAAGAAAATATTTCACTCTTATTTTGTTTCTGTTCATTAATCCTTTTTCTATTCTGGAGACCCCACTGCTTGTGTCCCAGCTTCTAACTCATTGCATTGGTGGAAATGCACTGTTTACTGATGTAAGCCACTCTCTGTCCTCCAGCCAGGACATCCTGTTTCGGGGAAAGGTCAAACATCTATGCTCAAGAGCATGAACTTGGACATCACATGTCTCATTAAAGTCCTGCTTGGCCACAGAAGAACCACTGGCACCATTTTGGGGAACAAGAGGGGGGCAAGATTGCGCTGTGGACCTTGGTTCACGTGTGCGCACAGTGGAACACAGACGACTCCCGACGGTGACCATAGGCGACCATAGCTTAGCAGTATCACTCTGTCACTCTTTCATCTTCTTGCCTTTACAAGACACAATAGAGGCAAGGCACCACGTCGTCACTGAACTGGGGAACTGCCAACGGGGAAAACAAAGCAGAGTGCTGTGTCAGTCTTGATAAAGTGAGGCACATGTGTGGGTCTCACTCAACATTAGCGTGACCAGCATACATCGGGAGATAATTGGAGGATACATAGACTTCTCAGCACTTCCTCTTATTCATCATCTAGAAATCTTTGACGATGACTCTTTGCCGAGGGGCTGGGCTGTATAGCACAACAAGTCGGACCCTAAGGAAAAATGGAAGAGTGAATTGTCTTGAGAAACAGTGAAATTAAAACAAAACAGTCACACAGTGCACAGGAGGAGCTGTGTCTGTGCAGACCCACACTAGCAAAACACAACACAAGCTTAATGCCATTCAGTACCTAAGATGCTCCTGGGCCCAAAGGACACACACATTCCATTGTGATTAACTCAGCTAAGAGTCGTCTTATTCCACTCCTATGGGGATTACTGCAAGGCAGAATAAAATCCTTAATTGGAGATTTTCTTTTTACTAGGGTAAGGTGAATTTTAAATATAAAATTTATCAAATATCATGAGGCTGTGGCTCTTCAAGACTTTTTAACACCAGACTGTAAGATGGCCTGTAGCAAACACTGAGGGAGCCCACAGCTGGGAAGTAAGGGAACTAACAAGTGTTCAATGAACTTCAGACATCGAGCATTATGTAGAGGACTTTACATGAGTTATCCTACACAATGCTCAGGCCTGTCTCGTGAAGAAAAATTGTTTCCTATGTCCTAGGAATCAGCCAGGAATAGGCAAAGTTGTATCTCCAAGACCATGCTTTCCTTTAAAATATATATATATATATATTATGATCTGAAGATTTTATACAATATATTTTGATCATCTCTACCTATCATTACCTTTTTAAATATCCTCCTTACCTACATGTCCTCCATTGGTTTTTGTTATTGATAACCTCCTGATTCCCATTAGTGCCACTTGTGTGTGCGTGGGTGTGGGGCCATCTTCTGAGGCTTGAGCAGCCTGCTGGCCGAGATGTCCCTGAAGGAGAGTGACCCCTCCTTCTTCAGCCATCACTCACTGTCGATAGCTCCTCTGCCAAGTGGAGGGGCATGGCTTATGGCCCCCTCCTTTTCATGTTGAAGGCCATATTTCCTAAATTGTAACTACTGATCCCCGCCTTATTGTCTGGTAAAACAACTGTTATTAAAAAACTAAGGGTAGAGATGTGGTCACCAGTGTGCCAGTGGTTCCTTTAAAAAACTTGGTTTTTTATTTGTTTGTTTTTTGCTTTTCTCATCTTTTCTTGCATCTTTGGCAAAGTATTCAACTCGAAGAATATTTTGCCCGAAGCTCAGGTTTTCTTGCCCCTCACACGCCTTTTCTGATTTCCTTTCTCCAATTTGCCTAACAAATTTTGTCATTTTCCTTAAACAAAATTTGATTTATTACCCTTCTACAGCTTCCTCAGATTAATATTGGATGTAATAGATTGAATTGATGCGTATAACACGGAGTACAAATCTGACTTGTGGTACATTGATGATGGCTGGCCAAGGTTTCAATTAGGATTATTCTTTGGTTGTGTTCAGAGTTTAATTTGTCATATCGTATTATGAGCTCTGCAAGTGGATGCGTATTTATGTTCCCTCCTCAGTTTTTAGTGCCAATGCGGTCGGGGCCTGGAAGAGCCAAGACTTGGTGAGCACATCCCATCTGGTACAGAGTAGGCTTGGACACTGGAGTTGGCTTTGCGGGTCTTCTTTGTAAGTGTTGGTAACATCTTTCCTAAGAAGCTCAAAGTTAGCTCCTCCCACAGGCCCCAAGCCCCGCCTCCCAGGCTACCTTCAGTCCCCTGCCCCTTCCTTAGGGTGCAGGTGTGAACTCGCTCTAGTTCTTCCTGGCTGCTCCTCTCAGCAACTTCTCCTTAGTAGTCCCTGGGAGAGAGGGCTCTGCTGGCCGGCATGGAGGACAAAGGAATTGAGGTTACTTAGGGGATGTGGCACCCCGTAATACTGCATCACCCCTCCTAGGAGAAGCTGCTTCTTGCAGGAGATGGTAGTCATCACAAAGACCAGTAACTGGACAACATGCAGAGATTCTGGAGCACTCAGCCCCAAAAGGGGATGGGGAGACTGGAAAAGCCAGAGGTGATGGGTGACTGCACAGAAAGAGCGTCATCCAGACACAACAGGACTGACGGACATGTGAACGCATGGAGACTGCACAGGTTCAAACAGATGAAATCCCAGTAGGAAGAGCGGAAGTGGGCACCAAGCCCCGCCCCTAACCCAGAAGCTGTTCATAGCTGATGCTTGCTGGGTGAAGGAAGAGCAGCTCTCTCCACAGGAGGGACACTGGGTGTGTCTCCAGCCCAGGCACCCTCCAGGGCAAGCAGTGCTGAGGAGTATTTGGTCAACACAAAATAGAACCTGCTTTTCTCTTGTTTTTAATGGATTTGTTTATCCATTTACTTATTTTGTGTGCCCTTTTTGTTTTCTTTCTCTCTTTTGTTTTTTCTTTTTGTGTGTGAGAGAGAAAGAACATGAAGTTGGGTGGGTAGAGCAGTGGGGAGGATCTGGGAGGATCTGGAGGGGGAAGAAGAAGATCAAAATGTATTGTATAAAAAAATTAAAAGAATAATTAAAAAAATAATAGAAATTCAAATTCCTTTCTCCACATTGGATCCCTCCCAGTCTCCCAGCCTCATTACTGTGGAGACCAATTACCCAGTCTCCATAATAGCTCTGTGCTCTGTATTTTGGTGTCTGCGTCATCAGGTTTCAAACATCCAGGGCGATAATTATTTTCAGGACTAGGGAAGGTAGTGGTTAGTGAGGCTCAGAAAATGCTTGAAAGGAAACACGGATACTTGTCAGCGACAGAATGGGTTTCCTGGAATAATCAAGCATTTCACCCGAGGATGAGTGTCTTCTAAGAGTTCTGTTCTCCAGCATGGTTTGTGTGCGTGTGTGCATGTGTGTGTCCATGTGTATGTGTGTATATATATGTATCTGTATGTGCATGTGTAGCTGTGTATATGTGCGGCTGTATGTTCCTGCATATATTTATATATGTTTACGTGAGTGTACATGTGGACACATCTATGTGTACGTGCATATTTATATGGCTATGTATGCATGCATACATTGGTACATGTACCTGTATGTGTGTGTCTCTGTATTTATCTGAATATATATAACTCTGTATGTTCATGTATATGTGTATTTCTGTGTGTGCATTTGTATACATATGTGTTCATGTGTGTTCCCATGTATGCATGTATGTGGCTATGTATGCATCTATATAGCTGTGTGTGTATATGTGTATATATATATATATATATATATATATATACACACACTGTGTGTATGTGTGTTTCTGTGCATGCATCTGTGCATATCCATGTGTGTTCCTTGGTGTGTGTTGTGTATGTGAATGTGTGCTCCTGTGTGTGTACATGTGTATGTGTGTGACTGTGTATGCATGTGTCCCTGTGTTCCTGTGTGTGCATGCTTGTGTTCTCTTGTACGTTCACTTATTTATGCATTTAACTTGCACTGAGCTCCTTTTGATGTTTCCTGCACTCATCTGCCTCTAGATTAGAATTCTGTCTCTGTTTATCTTTCGGTACCTTGTTTTTGTTCCGTCCTGGGAGGATAAAGCAAGATGCAAATGACTTTAACAGCTCCACAGACGTGATTATTTAGTGTAGCAAAGGGCTGAAGGAAGATAAAATCTTGTATCCTTACAATGCATGAGCGTGCCCCAGGAAGAATGCTGATGTAGCACAGAAGGAGAAGGAGAAGCACTCCAAACCCTCTCCTTGTCTTACGTGCATAATCACTGGTTTCTTTTAATAAACTGGTGATTATATCGTACGCTACAGCCAAGTTGAGACTTCTGAAAGATTCCTGCCCTCAAAGGTTATTAAAGTTTCCAAGGTTCCAAATACTCATAACATTCCGAGCCCGTGATTTTTCAACAACAAGTCTTTAAATTCTTCTGACATTTAACGGAATTTTCTGTGGTGTTAGAACCATGTTCTACACAAAACGCATTATAGAACATTTGACTTTTTTTTTTCTCTCTGAGGGGAAAGAAAAGTACCAATAATGAACTATTGAGGAAGGAAATCCGGTTCAAGTGGATTTTAAATATGCATGATAAAAATAGATGTGTACCCATGAAATGCTGATGACGCTTAATCAGCAGTAATTGTATTTCAGGCAAAGCCCTTCCTGTACAGGGCTGGGCTCTCTCTTGCATGAGCTGTGTTCTGCTGTGAGCAGGGGTGGTGGGCCCTAGAAGGCTGCATTGGAACATCCCTCACACCATTTGGAGCTAAAGGTCACGCCATGTGCCATTGAAAAGAGAATGTCCCACACATTGTCAATACAGTCTGTGATATGATTTATTACCTGGAGTCAGGTGTTAATTGGATGGCAGCAGCCTTTGAATGGATCATCTTTCTCCTTTCTTAAGGCTGAGAGATAAAATTGGAGATATTAGTTGAAATGAAGTCTCTTAGGCACAAATGGAAACCTGAGATTCCCTATTCATCCTATATTTATTTGTTTATTTACTTATTTACTTATATTTATTTATTTAAAGACACCGACCATTTGGCTATCAAAAGGGGGAAATGATTGCGTACTGAATGAAGAGCAGTCAGCTTTTTTGTCAGTCAAGACCTGTGTGGGAGCCGGTACAGAGAACCCCGGCTGACGCTTCCCTCTATTCTGACTGCTCAAGTCCACAGTCTTCCCGGCTCTTGTTCTAGAGCCCATTCCCACTGGCCTGGCCTTTATTTTTCCCTTTAATTATGTATCTAAACTGCACCAAGTGGTAGTGGGCATGTATTGCAATTTTCCTATTGTCCCACACCTCACATGAATACCCTAGGCATCTCACATGCATTAGGGGTGAGTTTGGACCCTGGTTTTTTGACTTGGGAATTGAGTTTATCTATTCGAGGAATTAAACAATATATTCTCACTGGTTTCTTATGGACAATAAGAAGGTTGTGAGCAGTGTGAAAACTTTACATTGTAAAGAAGGGGGTGTTGGCTACCAAAGAAACATGGACCTGATAGAACCAGCTGGGCTGTCACCAATTAGCAGAGGATGGGTATGGTGTTCCCCTGGGCAAAAAAAAAGTTCCAATGGGCGGTGGTGGCACACACCTTTAATCCCAGCACTTGGGAGGCAGAACCAGGTGGATCTCTGTGGATTCGAGGCCAGCCTGGACTACCAAGTGAGCTCCAGGAAAGGTGCAAAGCTACACAGAGAAACCCTGTCTTGAAAAACAAAACAAACAAACAAACAAACAAAAAGTTCCATTGACATATGAGTAACATCCATAGAAAGTGGTTACCAATTGGCTTTAAAGGACCAGGTAACTCTAACTCCAGCTTTTCAAAGACTTCATTTTCAAGGAGACACCACACTTTGGGCATTTAATGGTTGGTATGGCTAGGATGTGCCTCATATAATTTAAATGTTGAGATTTATTCATTTATTTATTTATTTATTTATATTTATTTATTTATTTAAGTCCTACATAGAGGCTTAAAGAGGGATTATTTCCTTTACTCTTATCCCTCTAGTTATCTGAGGACTCTGCTACAGGAGCCGTCTTGGAGGAAGAGAGCAACCCAGAGTCTGAACGTGCTCCTGCTTTGATCTGGACTTGCCCGTCTCAGACATTTATTATGGCATCGCAGACACATGAAGAAAATACATAGGTTCAGCCTCGTCTGATGTTCAGATTAAATGGTTTCTGAAACCTGTCCCACTTCTGCAAGGTCACCTTTCCCCATCATAGCTGTCCCATTCCCCTTCCCTCTTTCCTTCTCTGTCCCTCCGTTCCTCTCTTGCTTTTTTGAGCTGGTTAACTGAGATGCTAGAAACAGAGTCTTATACCTATAGCAGAGAGACCAGCAGGCTTACCCACACTGCCAGGGAGTTACAGCCTTTTCAGTTGGAATAAGAATGGCCTGATCACTGAGGTTGCTACTGTCCTCCGAAGGGAACATATGGGGACCAACAGCATAGCCCATACATGAGAGCAGTTTCTTTGTGCGTGAGGTGTGATGAGAAGAATTGCTTGGCTTATGACTGTCAGGACTCTGGGCCTCCTCTGGCCTGGGGCCCCTACCCCAGCTCTTTATTGTATTCACAATGTTGTCTCAAGATAGGACCAAGATTTCAGGCAAGGGGTCTAAGTTCGATGTAGCCAGTTACAGACCTCTTGCGTGTTAAACATGGCTGTGTTTCCATCCGTCCTTATTCCTATCCCCTAGGTTCTTTTCTCTTGAGAATCTCTGATGTTCTTCCTGCCGGATTAAATAAGTGGTGATATTTGTATGATGCTGGACCATCAAAGAGGAGCCAGGCTTCCCAAATAGTTTCTTTGCATCCCCATAGAAACAAACCTGTATCTTTCTATCCTTGAAAAGATGGACTTCTTTCAATATCTAATTCATTTTTATACCCTGTGCCAAGAAAGATGGCCTCCTGACCAAAGCGGGCTAGTTGTGTGTTTTCATCCCTGAATAAGGAATTTGTTTCTATAGCCTGGCCAGTGGAATTAGAAGAGATCAGCAGATTTTCTTGCTAAATAATTTTTAAAAACTCTAAAAAAACCTCTCTGCTTCCCTAGACAATCAAGTATATAGATAGATTTATTTTTTACTAAAAATAAATATACCTTTCATGGTGTTTTCTAATATAGAAACATTTTCTATAAAGCCTTTGGCCACTGCATAAGATGTGAATGAATACAGGACATTTGGATTTTTGTGGCTATGAACAGTAAAATCATGAATATTAAAAGAAGTTTAGAAATCCAATAAAAGAAAATGTTATATTAAATACCATCAGCAAAGGATGCAGCTAAACACTGGGAACAATAAGAAATTTGTATATTCACCCATGAACTAGCCAGTGTGCCTTTTCATCTGTACTCGTGATGATTTTAATGAGGGATGGTGAGCTTTACTCGCTAGTCATGAGTGGGTTGCCACTGAGAATAGTAACAACAGTTACAGCTGTGCGGAGTCTCCCACATGTCTTGAGTTCTTTTTCTTCTGAGTGTTATTTATTCTTTTCCAACTTATACTTAAACCATGAAATTGTATATCTTAATGGAATACCAGGTGATATTTCATTACCTGTATACAGTGCATAGTCAGGCTCATCATATCTACTTCCTCAGGTATGCATCCCTTCCTCATGGTGACAGTTTTCAAAAATCCTCTCTTCTCAGTTTTGCGAAGCACCGTATATACCTGTCTTCTGCAGCTCAGTCACTAGGCACAGCAGAGGTGGGGGGGATGGTAGCAGGTGAGTAGGGATGGCAGGGAAGGTGGGTAGGAGGGGTGGGGGGAGCCTGGTGGATAAGAGGTTGGGAGGGTGGGTGGCAGGGGTGATGGGAGCCTGGGAGGATGGGTGGGGGAATGGATGGCAGGGAGGATGGTAGCGGGGGAGGGATGGGCTCATGGGTATCCAGGAAGCAGATGCAAGAAAGATGCCTATGGGCTGATTGACTCAAGGCAGTGGGAGAGAAAGAGCCACCACCAGGCCGATAACAAGAACAGTTCCCATTGGTAAGTCAGTATGAAAGAAGATAGAAAAGTCTGCCACAATGTCAGGACAGCCTTTGTCCACAAATTGAGGAACCCTAATATAAAATCCTCAAGTTGAAAATGCTTCAAAACTCAAAACTTAGAGGATTACTCAATGCCACAAGTGGAAAATTCCACACCATGATATTTCATATTTCATTATGAAAGTATGGAACGAAATTACCTTCAGTCTAAGTGTATAAGGGGTAGAGAAACATAAATCAGTTCTGCATTTAGATAGGGAATCTCTAGGATTCTGACAATCTGTAACAGATACTCTAAAATTAAAATAAGTCTAGAAACTGAAGATCTGAAACATTTCTGACTCTGAGAGAGAGAGAGACAGAGACAGAGACAGAGAGAGACAGAGACAGAGAGAGAGAGTATTGTTTAGCCCCAGTCAAATAAGGGTGTTGGGGTTTTGGCTTCACGCTAAGTGAACTAACCTTGAGAGTGAGCTAGGCTGTTTGTAGAGAGAGTGTGACTGGAGGAGAAGAGGGTGAGGCAGAAGGACCCGCTTCATGTCCACTCATGGGCAGCCCAAGATTTGATTTGGAGGGTAAACTAGTTAAAGCAGTCATGTGACCAGTTTCTGATTCTGCTGAGACTGCTGGCCTCTGGTGTCTACAATCCAGAGCACCTGCATGTGGACATGTAGCACTCCAGGAAAGCAGGCTTGGCCTGAGAGCTTAAGTTCTCCGATCCTGGTTCTAGCTTATGACTTCCTGGGATGAGTTTTCAGCTGATAAATGACCTCCACGAAGGGAAACAGCGTTACTGGTATGGTTCTATCAGAAGAATGAAGTACAAGGTCCAGAGAGCAGAATTGCAAGTCCTCTTCAGCGCTCTGCTTGCCTGAGGATGAGTGCTGTGTAATTACCGCGAGTGCCTGGTGAGTCACCTAAGATGCAAATTCTTTCCTCAAGATCAAAGGCACCGCTATTTTTGAGATTACCAGGTGTCCAAGCCAGGGTGCATTTAACGAAATCTTTCTGTATAATGTAATCAGGATGTCTGAGGAGTGTCTTGCTCTATTAGACAACAGTCAAGGGTGGTTCAAGGAAGTCAGTGTCTTACTGTGCACGACTGTTCAGACTCCAGAGGCCTGGAGAAACCATGAATGGATTTTAAGGAGTCACAGACCTTATTACCTGTTCGATAGGTATTTTAAATAATACTTACTGTTCCTTTCATGTCAAATTCAAAATTAAATAAGTGGCCTTGAAAATTGTTACTTGTCGAGACAAAGGGAAGGGCCATGATGCCATCTTGTAAATTGATCCACAGAGACACTGAAAGCAAACAGTCACTTCAGTGAGTTGCAGGGGATTGAGAGAGACGAGACTGCAGGACAAAGGCCACTTCATGTAGGACAGAACTCAGATCACAGGGCCAGTACTCCAGACAGTCCCATGAGCATGCTGCTGCTTGTTATGGTGGCTGAGCTCCAGACTTTTCACTCCGCGTCCTTTAATGGGTTCCCAGGAGAACGTCTTCTTGGTTGACCAAAAGCTGGAGGTAGCATGAATCCTCTTGAGTCCTTATTTAATCTCCTTGTAAGAGGAAGAGAAATCCATAGCCATCACCAGGGAGACTAAGATACTTGCAAACTTCACCAGAGAGCTGGATTTCAGAGGACACTAATTGGCATTTCTGAATTATGCCAAGGCAGAGAACAATCACAGGAACGTGGCGGGTTTGTCAAAGGCACCTGTGATGTCACAGCCCGAGGAAAGCAGAGAGCTCATCCTTGGCATTGATTAGAAACCAGGCCCAGGCTTTGGAGAAGGAGAGGAAGTTCTGAAGGAGCAGTCCCCCTTTCCTTCAGAAGCATCTTCCTAGGGTAGTTGCAGCATTGACGTGAGGGTGGTGGTTACAGGGACAGTAGTGGTCATGACAGCCAGCATTGATCTTGTTTTCCTAACAATGTGATTTCTGAGTGGCTGAAGCGACTAAGAGCATTTGTTGATCTTGCAGAGAACCCAAATTAGGTTTCCATTTCCTATATGGCAGCCTCAGGACCACCTGCCACTCCAGTTCCAGGGGACACAACATCCTTTTCTGGCCTTCATCAGCAACTACACTCATGTACACATACTCTCACATAGATACATACTCATGAACATAATTAAAAAATAAATCATTAAATAATTGGCTTATTGAAACCACCTCAACATCTGAATGGGTATTTCTCTTGGAGGAATCCATTAAATACATGTCAGGAAGAATTAATGCAGATTAAATTTAAAAAGGGAAAGAAAATGCATATCAATTAAGCACTTAGTATTTACTGGGCTCAGATGGATGATCTATTTCCTGCATAAGGGAAGAGGTTGTGAGAGAGCAAGCCATTAGTGAAGATGAGTATTTGACAGTGAAACGCCTCTACTTGTGCAGTTCTGAGTGTGTCCATGAGCATCGTGCTTGTATTCTCAGAATCCAGTTGCTTTGTATTGCCTGCATGCTGCATAGCCTTCTGGTCTACCTCTTTTAAGACTGTCCTTTCCTTGACTCAAGGCCAAGCAGAAACACAGATTTTAGGAAGGAAATGATCGGTGTTATGGCTCAAAAACTGTTACACCCTGAAAACGAGTCAGCTTTTGATGAGAGTTTGTAGCCTTTTCTTGGAAGGAAAGCAGGGGTTCCCTTTAACCATAAACAGGTAGAAACATGTTACAAAGTCTACATAGCACTGATTGTATCCTTGCTCAGAGAGTGATATTGACTTCTCTTGTGTCATTCTCATGCAATTTTTCTAGATAGGTAAATCTGGTTCAAGAGTTTGTAGAGAAAGGCTGGTGAAATTCCATGTTGAACTTAACAGTAACACACCCAAAACTGCCAGGATGCTCAGATAAGCAAGGATGATGGGAAAGTGGGGGGTACTTATAAAGGAAGCTGTAGGATATCTGGAAGATGCTCTGAACCTTTCATGGTGGGCTCACGCATGGCAGGAAGGAGCTGAGTATGAGCCTTGCAGAGTTGTATGTTGCCCAGACTGCCTCAGTGTGAACTCAGAACAGCCAACTTGGTTCAGCAGCAGGTGGACACAAGTATATATATATATTTAGATGAACCATATTAGCATGATTTCTAAATCAGTTACTGAGCTAAGCTTAGAGAGAATGGTTCTGAGTACAGCTGAAGGGAACCCCTCTGCATTCTCCACGTGCTCCAGACTGGCCTTTGAGCTACAGTTCTTCAGACTCTACTCATGACTCTAACTCTATCTCTGGGATGTTGTCTTCTTAGGGACAAACTTAAGAGTTGTGAAGTAACTATCCCTCGTGCACATTAAAGTATGTGGAGGAAACACCAGAAGGGTGGCCTGGAGGTGACAGTGCAGGGAGTGATGACAGGGACATTGAGAGTGGAGCACAGGAGTAGGGAAGACTCCATAGTGACATCCTTGTCCCTGGCATTCCTTCCCAATGGATGTTGAGATGGCAATGCATGTCCTGGGAACTCTAGACTGGTCTATTTCCAAGCTGAGACTAGCTGTGGGTGTTGATGACACATAGTGGGACCAAGTCATAGACAGCTTTCCTAACTACACAATGTCTCAATTTAGGACAGGGTCTAGATGGGGATCTTCCCCTCTTACTTTACTGTTATTATTGGAAGATCATCAAGAACTCTCTCTGAAAGAACGACATTAAGCAGAGAACTCAGGGTCTGCTGGAGGGGAGGAGGGAGAGCGGGGGATTTCCCATAATGGGGACAAGTGTCTATGTCCTTGGAAGGAAAGTGCTTGGTGTACTCCATGGAACAGGAAAGGTCCACGTTCGTGTCCATGTGCATGTCCATAAAGGCCAATTTCTAAAGGCCCTTACAGCCATGGGAAGGACTGAAATTTGGAGTTATCTTGATGGTGACAGGAGAGGTAATATAAGTGGATCTGTTTGAAAGGGTCCTTCTGGAAAACACATGGAGAGAGGACTTGGCAGAACAAAGAGCAAGCTGTCAGTGCTGTGACAGGAAGTGAGGTCATTCAGCTATGGGGAAGCAGAATGTAGATGACCCTGAAAAGCAGGTGTTAGGGCTGCCAGTGGCTTGAATTGCACAATATAAAATTCTAGAAGTGAAGATAATCTCTGTTGAGCTACACTGTGAAGGACCCGGAGCTTATTTCTGAGCTACATTCCAGAGGGTTAGCAGTAGGCATAGTGGACCATTGAGGCTGGATGAGTGTCCCCTGCATGCTGAGATGGAGACCCAGTAGTCACCTTGGTCCTGGTGTTTGTTGGTATGGTTAGAACTAGGGACATGCATTCATTAAACTTGATTGCAGCTTTGGTAAGAAAGTTTACACTCTGCCTTCACAGTCTTTATCTACAGACTGAAGACACAGTCATGAATTTGATGGGCTATTGAGAAGATGAAACAAAATGATAAACAGCAAAAGCTCTGATGGAGGAAGGCCACTTAGTGGTCCTCAATAATGGTACAGCTGTGGTCAAAGAAAAGAAGTTGATATGATGAGCTGCTTTTTCCTATATTAGAGTGGGTGAATTTTACTGATGAAGAATTCATGGGGGGGAGGACCTAATATCTATAGTAATCTTGAATTAAGAACAGAAACACAGAACCATATAGACAAGCCTGTTTTTTATTCACACTGTAATTTTATTCAACAACACAATCTTTCTTTGTAATCAACAGTGAAAATTTATGGCCTGGTATCTCCTTGAGTGTTAGAAAGTGATGTCGTATTTTAAAAGTTCTCTTCTATCCCACCTCCTTGATTTAATTTCTAGGCTGGCATTTCTTCAAATGCATTGCCTGAGACACCTCCATTAGAAGGTCTCATTTAGAAATCCAGACTTTGCTTGCTTAGCACTCAGGAGGTCCTGGGTCCAACACCTAGGACTGAAAAAAAGAAAAGCAAAAGTTTGAGGAAATAGTCCATGGGTAAAGTGCTTGCCACACGATCAGGAATACCAGATGTGGATCCCAGAACCCATGTCAAATTAGCTAGTCATGACGGCACTGGCACTGGGTTGGTAGAGGTAGGCAAGTCCCAAGGGTTTGCTAGCCGGCCAGCTTAGCCTACTTGGTGAGTTCCAGGCCAACAAGAAGTCCGACTAATGACCAGTGTGTCTAATTATCTGGTCTGATAGGATAATAGTGTCCCTTTCCGTCAGTTGTGGAGATCTTTACATATAACTTCTACATCTAAGGTAGACATTTGCAGAACTATGTCAGTAGATATTTTACAAGGTTCAAAGCCAGAGATTTTAAATTCATTGAAATGTGCTGTAGATTTCCTAACAGTCTGTGTGGCAACATTCATGCATATGCTTATATGTTATAATCATTTTCTGACAAGTTTTCCTTTCTGTGTGCTGGAAGACACTGCCCTGGAGAATGGCATGCCTTTGCAATGAGAGAGCCTTCTGGTCAGAACAGGCAGCCAGCCCCAGCCATGAGTCCTGGCATTCTGGTCTGTGGCTATGTAAAGACCTCTCCTCTCCCTGGCTAGGGCTAGGCTAGTGGCAGCGGTGGTGGCTGCTAGCTTTCTCACCAGCCTGAGCCTAGGACCTGTTTTTATCACCCACTCCAGAGAGCCCCCAGGTGTTGGCTCCTGTGCAGTCTAAGCCTGCATAGATTCTGTTCTCTGTGCTAGCAACTTGATTCTATCCATGTGCAGGCAAGGCTGGAATGCAACTGCATGTGTCCGCTGTCACCACTGTTTTATCAGACTCCCGACTCTGAGTCCAAGTTTAAAGATGAGAATGAAGAGCATCGAACGAAGCTTAGGACTCCGAGCCAGTGCATTGCCTGCACATTCACGAAGCCAGATCTCTGCATCGCAACATCTCTTCAAAGGACGAAACAATTTCACCTCTTGGAGAAATTTGCTGCTTATGATGTAGGCAGAGAAAGTGAAGGCAGAGACATCTGTGGGGGGTTTGGGTGGAAGATTGTAAGAACATCGAGGAGACACTGAGACGTTCTGTTTGGATCCACTGCCCAAGGGGCACAGGTCGGTGGTTACACATTTTCTATAAACCACAATCCTAAGACATTATCCACACCTTCCTTACTGCATTTCTACAAGGAATCAGAAGTTGCAATTTTAAGTGGGACAGGGTTGTGTGTGCCTACAACCCAAAAGGCTGAGGCAGGGGGATCACTGTGAGTGTAGCTTGAGCTACATAACAAGATCCTATGTCAAAACCAAAAGCCAAGGTAAAACAAAACAAACTAACCAAAAATACACAGTCGTGTGTGATGCTGTCTGAGCCCAGACATCCTCAACCACTTGGACTTCTCTCTGGAGTTCTTAATTTGCAGTTATCTGATTGACAAGCAATGATTTCAGCAACTCAGCTTTGTAGTAGAGATTGAACTCGATTTGCTTTTTATAGAAATATCATCCTTTTTTACATCCCTGTTCATAGATTTCCATATGTTTATTCAGTTAAAAGTTTAACTACTATGGACAAGTTTGGGAACAAGGGCCACTTAGTCATCAGTCAGTATTCCAACTGGGATGAACATTGCAGAATCCAAATGTGCCAGAGCAGACAGTTAACACCTTTTACCATGGAAGTCAAGGCATTGGTTTCTCCCGACTTCATTGAACAGAACTTGATAAACAACCCCATTGATGGGGTCTGGTCACTACTTTATGGGACACACATGTTTGTCTCCCAATGTGATTTTTTTTAAATGAAATGCCATGCTCAGTACCATTCTCTAGTGGATATTTTTACTCACACTGAACAATGAAGCTGTGAGTAGGATGGTTTCCTGCTCTTCCTTTGGTGATTCACGCATTCTTCTTCCTCTTCCAACTTCCTGACTTGACTTTGCTCACATCCCACAGTTTGTGCTTAGAACTTCAGCTAGGGAGCTTGAGCCACAGGAGTCAACCCTGATCTCAGAATGTTCTGCTGAGTGGTGGTATAATCCTCCCTGTGCACCTACTTGAAAAACTTTATCTTAAAAGGAGATGGACAAGGGCACACACCCTCCTGCCTTTGTTTAAGCTGGGTGGATCATGGGCTTTTGTTCTTCTAGAATCTAGATAGTCTAAGTTTTATTTTTGCATCAAACCAGTAGCCATGTAACAAGCTGCAGTGCTTAGCTCGTGAGTGCGTTAGTCTTCACAAATGTTGCTTTGATGTCAAGTGATTGGTATGAATTAATGTGCCTTATAGAAAACTTTAGCAATCAACCTTTGCACTTATTATAGAGATATTATGAGGACATGACTAAAAAATTTCCCCAAATAGCTATGAGCCTAAGATTTCTATTAATTTATTATGCTAGTACCAAACTCAAAACAAAACACAACCCCTTGGCTTATTTCAAGCAACTGCTTTTTTACACTGCGTGTGCGGAACACTCAGCCACAGCTGCTCCCTCCTGCAACCGCTGCAAAGGAATCAAGGCATCGACTCACTGACTCAATCATCTCCTTTTCTACCCAAGCTTTTCCTTTGCCTTGTATTTCCTTAGTTTGTATTTGTTTTTAAAAGTCGCTATGATTTATGTAACAATATGGATCACCTCTAACTACTTTTGTAGTAACAGCCATCACTTGTCTCATTGTTCTGACAGGGCAACCAAAGGAACCCCCAGTTTGAGCACACTCCATTATGGCAGGGAAAGTATGGCTTCAGGAGAAGCAGGCAGTCAGTCATGTTGCATTCAGAGTTAAGAAGCAGAGAGAGATGAATGTCATCTTCCTTTTGTTTAGTTCAGAACCTCAGCCCAGGGGATGGTGCTACCCACAGTTAAGGTGGATGTTCCTACTCCAATTAACCAAAATCTAGATAATCTCTCACAAGCATACTCAGAGGCTAACCTAATCTAGAGAACCCTTCACAAGCATGCACAGGGGTTTGTCTCTTTGTTTATTCTAGGTCAAGCCAAGTTGGCAGTAAATACTACAGTAATTTAATAGATCTGAATAAAACTGTGGACATATATCCCGTGAAGAGCTTATAAATGATTCTATTTTCTCATTTTACCCTCAGTGTTTAGCTGGTACAAAGAAGTATCTCTGAGGAGACAGACAGTATCCATGTACTGGCAAACATGCTCAAATATAGCCAGAAAGCAGCCTCTCTTCTCACGGAGGTGAGAGGGAATAATAGGCATTTACTGAGAGTCATATGTTCAATCCACTGAGGCCAGAGCATTGATTGCACTGCATGTTATACAGCCTGCAATTCTCTGAGGGCCCCAGGAATCTGATCTGGTGTCTTGATGAGCATGCCATTATCCTCAGGGAAATTAAATGTGTCAGACACAAGTTCCTCCCTGGTTCATGAGCTCACTGTATTGCTGTGATGGCTCTCAAGACCTGGGGCCAAGTCATATCCCCACACTCTGTCCCCACCTCTGGTTGGAATTTGTGGATATTGACAAGGAGCGCATTTTGAGCCTGCAGATGTCTTCACACGTGGTTGGTGAGTTAGGGTCAACATTTTGCCATGAAAACTTCTTTAGATCTCCTGCTATTGCAGGCTCAGGGGAGGTGAGAGCCCAAAGCCTTTCTGTTACTTATTGCCTGGGTTTTTGTTCTATTTCCCAGCAGTTTCAGAGTTATAAAAGTGCCCATCAGGCCCCAGGACCAGTGACATTTAAACTTGCGGGGATACTCTTCAAAAGAAGGAGAACTCAATGGTAGACGCTGATCTTGCCTGTCAACTTAGCACACCTGAAAAGAGACCCTCACTCGTGCACTTACCTCCACCAGATCAGCCTGGGGGCATTTTCTTAATTGCTAATTGATGTAGGAGGATCGAGCCCACTGTAGTGGCGCCATCTTTAGGTAGGTGCATCTTTAGGTAGTACAGACTAGGTAAGAAAGGTAGATAAGCAAGCCAGTAAGTAGTAGCGATACCTCCATGGCCTCTGCGTCAGCTCCTGCCTTGAGTCACTGCCTAGGATTTCCCTGAGGATGGACCCCAGTCTGTAAGTAAAAGTAAACCCTTTCCTCTCCACGTTCCTTTTGGTCAGAGTGGTTTATTGGAGCAGCAGAAAAGCAAACTGGAACTGAAACTGGTACCAGGGATGCAGAATGCTGCTCTGATGGGCCTGACCATGTTTTGAGAGCTAGGATTGTGGAAATACTTGAAACATTTGGCTAGAAAGGACATTGAGTGTTTAGAGCTTAACGGATTGTTCTGTGAGAGTGTGGAAGATAAAAAAGCTAAGAGAAGCCGGGCGGCGGTGGCGCACGCCTTTAATGGCAGCACTCGGGAGGCAGAGACAGGCGGATCCCTGTGAGTTTGAGGTCAGCTTGGTCTACAGAGCAAGTTCCAGGACAGGCTCTAAAACTACACAGAGAAACCCTATCTCAAAACAAAAACAAAAACAAAAACAAAAAACAAAACAACACCCCCCCCCCGAAAACAAACAAACAAACAAACAAAAAATGCTAAGAGAAAATGAAGCTGATGGAGGCCTGGATTGTCAAGTTTCAGGGGGACGTTTGAGAGTTCCTCAAAGACTCTTGTGACATTTTTGTGTGGTATGTTTTTTTTATTAAGAGTTGTGGAAGTCAAGCCTTTGCTTTACTGAAACAATGGAGGCTGGTCAGCTGAGACTAAAAAAATCAGCTGTGATTAATAGGCAATCAGAACCACTGGGGTGAAATCTGAGGCTATTTCCCTGGGTTCAGTACAGAAAATCTGTGGTCCAGAGGGGCCAATGGTGCTTCTCCAGCTGGCCGTGGGTACGAGTCTCTCACACGGTACTGACTTTTCTGTTGTGAAAGCTGCAGGATTGAAAAGGTCATGGCGAGCAGCAGGGGCTTCGCACTGTGAGAAGCCTCCAGTCGAGTGCAGTCTCAGTTTTGGTAGGGACCCCAGGAGTGGATGGGTTGCCAAGAGAAGCTGAAGCTTGGTGTGGTAAGAGACCAGGAGAGGCCACTGGTGAAGGGGTGCTCTTAATTACAGTGAGACCCCAGAATATTTGAACTCTAGGATTGTGGGACATCCATCAAGAACAGTGTCAGATGAGGGATGGAGCCAGCCCTTTGTAGTCCAGAACATCATTTGTTAGTTCCAGACACCAGACCTCAAGCTTTTGACGTTGTTGGATGTTGATTTTGCTTTATACGATTGTAACTGTGCTTTGGTTATTCCCTCTTGGAATAAGAAAATATTTAAATTTCTTTTTAAGTTTCATGGGAGCCTACTTTGGATATTTTAAAAGAAACTTTGAACTTTTAAAGTTACAGAAGCTTTGTTTGTTTATTTTTTTTAAAAGACTGTAGGGCTTAAAATGTGCTGGTGTTTGATATTAATCTGAGGTCTTGGGGACAAAGGAAGGTGATGGTTTTACAGTGATGTGTTTGTGTGACAAGATGACGAGCGATAGACTTGCAGTTCATCTTGGTTGTCAACCGGACACCCTCCGGAAGAGGGAATCTCAGCTGAGGAATTGTCTCCATCAGCCTGATCTGTGGGCATCTTTGAGGCATTTTCTTATTGATGTAGGGAGGGTCCAGTCCTCTGTGGATGGTACCGTGTCTAGACAGAGCCCCCTGAGTTATGAAAGCAGTGTAGCTGAGCAAGTAACACCAGTAAGCAGTATTCCTCTCTGGTCTCCGCTTCAGTTACTGACTCCAGGTTCTTGCTTCTAGCTCATACCCTGGCTTTCTTGGATGACGGACTATAACCTTTCCTACCCAAATTGCTTCTGGTCATGGTGTTGATGACAGCAACAGAGAAGAACATCAGGACAGGCAGTGTGTGTCTCCAAAGAGCAGGAGTCCAGTCAGTCAATATGAGAGTGAGGTGGCGAGAACTTAAAATGGTTAACACTCAAGTCACCGGATTTGGTGTTTGTGTCAAACGCAATTGTCACAAAAACTCCTACGATGAAGGAACTGAGAAACTGGCTCTGCTAACAGAGCCCCTGAGAGGGTCTCTCTGTCGACGTCTTCCTTGAGCATCATACAAGGGACTGCCGTGTTGGTACCATTATAAAGACAAAAGTGAAAGCCAAGGCTTGTGAGTGCACAAGAGATGTCGCTGCATATGGCTGGGGCCACTGGCCTTGGCCAGTGAGAAGGTGGTTGCTACAGAGCAGTGTCTAAATCACACTGAGAGCAGAAAAAGCTGCACTTACCCCCCTCACACACTCAGCAATGCATTGATGTGTAGGGCACCTGGAACTCTGGGTCTCTGAAAGCTTGACCTGGTTGTGTTGTGGTTACCATGGAGACTATTGGTGAGTGTGTGTGTGAGGGTGTCTCCTGGAACACAAGATGTCAATTAGGGCTTCTCTTCTGCTGAAGTGGGCACAGGAGCCTAATGGAAGTTGAACTTGACCCTCTCATGTATATAAATTGCTTTGATGACTGTGGTGGGCAGTGTCGGAGACCATAGAATAAAGCTGCCCTGAGCTGTCAAAGATTGGAGAGGGAAATGGAATCATCTGAGAAGAGACCAGGAAGCCTCTGGGCAGTTTTTAGGTGGCTAGAGACAAAAAAAGGAGGATATGAGACCTCTGTGGAGTAGAGGATGGTGACAGGGTCACAGGGTCATAAGGGCCAGACTAAGCCTTATGAGCTAACCCATCAGTGCTGGACATCATCTTTTCTTATTCTAACTGAAACTCTTTACCTTGTACATGTTAAAGTGACTTAAAATACAAGGTCAAGTAATTAATTTCCCATCATTTTGTAAGTTGGGGGAGGCTTACTAGGACTGTATTTACTTTTTAAAGAATATTTTTCTTAATTCTTTGAGAATTTCATACTGTGTATTTTGATGGTATTCACACACACACACACACACACACCTGGCTCCTCCTACAGCTGCTCTTCCTGTTCTCATCTTCTTACCCACCAGACTTTGCATTTTATTTTTTTAAAAACCAGCAAGTCCTATTTGTTACCCTGCTACTCTTGTGTATGTGTGTGTATAGCCTTCTGCTAGAGCAGTGGTTCTCAATCTTCTAATATTGCAGCCCTTTTAATACAATTCCTCATGATGCAGTGACCCCCAAACCATAAAATTATTTCATTGTTACTTTACAACTGTAATTTTGCTACTGTTATGGACAGTAATGTAAATATCTGATATACAGGATATTTGATATGGGACCCCAGAATGGGGTCATAACCACAGGTTGAGAACCACTGTGCTGGCGCATGGTCAACCTATCAGGAGTCACATCATTGAAGAATAATGGCTCTCTCCCAGCCACTATCAATTGCCAATAGGTCTTCAGGTAGGGGCAGGACTGGGTGCCTGCCTCTCCTCTTCCCTCCTGGGTTTGGTCTGGCTTGAGCTTGTGCAGATCCTGTGCATGCTGTCACAAACCCCATGAGGTCATAGGTGCAAATGCCCTGCTGTATCAGGAAATACCAGTTTCCTTGAACTGATGTGTAATCCAAAGATTTCCTGTGTCCCGCCCAGTCCCACAGCCGCTCTGTCCCAAGCAAACACACAGAGGCTTATATTATTTATAACTGTATGGCCTATGGCTTCAGCTTCTTGCTAGCTAGATTGTTCATCTTAAATCAACCCATTTCTATAAATCTATATATTGCCACATGGTTGTGGCATTATCAGTCTTCTGACATTCTGTTCTTCCTTTGGCAACAGGCTCACATCTCCCAGACTTCACCTTTCTCCTCCCTCTATCTCTGCTTGAATTTCCCACCTGGCTATAAGCTTTCTTGCCTCAGGCCAAAACAGCTTTATTTATTATCCAATGGGAGCCACACATATTCATAGCATATAGAAAGACATTCTATAGCACTGATATATTACCTCTGGCTCTTACCTTCTTTCCTCCAAGTCTTCCATGAACATACAGGGACCTTGAGGGGAGGGGTATGATATGTATGTTCCACTTAGTGCTGAGAATTCTGTCATCTTGTATTCTCTGAATGTTGACCAGATGAGGGTATCTATATTGATCACCGTCTACTGCAGGAAGATGCAAATGATTTAATCTGCATATGTCATGAGAAGTACCCCGTCACCACACTTATTTCTGATCCAGAGTCTTACTGTATAGCCCTGACTGGCCTCAAACTCTCAATTCTCCTGCCTCAGCCTCCCACATACCAATAGTACAGACAAGTATCATCATGCCTGACTGAAGTGTTGTCTTTCATGGAAAATGGAAATAGCTTGGAATATCGTTGAATTTATATTTGAACATAATCATACTACCTACTCCCATTTTTAATTTTCACAGAGATTTAACTGCTGATCTTTTAACCACCTCAATTTTACATTGTGATATTTTTAAGGTCATGTCTAAAGAAAAATCAGTTGAAGGAAATCAGTGTGCTGACAGACTGTTGGATATGTGTCCATTGAAGGAAATCAGTGTGCTGATAGACTGTTGGGTATATGTCCATTGAAGGAAATCAGTGTGCTGGTAGACTGTTGGGTATATGTCCATTGAAGGAAATCAGTGTGCTGATAGACTGTTGGATATGTGTCCATTGAAGGAAATCAGTGTGCTGATAGACTGTTGGGTATATGTCCATTGAAGGAAATCAGTGTGCTGGTAGACTGTTGGGTATGTGTCCATTGAAGGACATGCAGTGTGCTGATAGACTGTTGGGTATGTGTCCATTGAAGGACATGCAGTGTGCTGATAGACTGTTGGGTATGTGTCCATTGAAGGACATGCAGTGTGCTGGTAGACTGTTGGGTATGTGTCCATTGAAGGACATGCAGTGTGCTGATAGACTGTTGATTATATATTGAAGAGAGCATGCCACTCACTCCTTGACTTCTCTTTGTGTTTCACATTGTCTTCAATGGACATATATTCCCCTAAGAATCAGAGCTAATTAACATATGCTGATATTCTCTCAACAAATACCTGTTCCTCCTACATGCTTCCTCAAACTGTGAAGCTTTCTGCTTCTTTTAACACACTGATCTGCTTTGAAAATGAAATCATAAAAAAATCCGTCCTCAAGGACTAGAGATGGTTTAGGAGTTGAGAGATTGTACTGCCATTGCAGAGGACCCAGGCTCAGTTCCTAAAACCCATCTTGGCTTGCAAGCATTTGTAACTCCAGCTTCATGGGATCTGACACCTCTGGCCTACACAGGCACTTATACTCATGAGCATATACACACAGATGCATGCATGCACATGCACGCACGTGTGCGCGCGCGCGCGCACACACACACACACACACACACACACACACACACACAATTTTAAAATTAAAATTAAAAAAATTTGAATTCGAAAAAAAACAAACTTTAGTTGTTTTACAGCTTGCCCAAGTTTGGTACAGTGTTGGTGTCTGAGTGAAACCACAGAGCAAGTCCTGTTGGCACGACCCAGAGCAATGACTAGTTCATAGGATACATCACATGTCAGGTTGGAGGATGTGGCGGGTGTGGCTTGGGGTAAGACTGCTAGCCTAGCAAGCAAGTGTGTGGCCCTGGGTTTGAACCCTGGGAACCCAAGTACCAAGGAAAAAGGCTTTTAACCTTTCCATTTCCCATCTCATTTACATTTCTATTTTTTCTATAATTTATAAAGCTGTGGACCATTAAAAATATATGCATATTGCTCAAATATGTAATATTTTGGGGTTGCTTTTGGACCAGTCACCTTATAAAGTCTTAAAAAGTATTTTTCCAGTGACTTGAAAATCAGTTTCATGTGGAACAGGAGGGAGCAGCAGTTTGGGTAAGTTGGGGTAACTGTGTCTGATATGTTAAGTGTAGCTTACATTGTTGGGCAGTTGTGATCCAGTGCTCAGTATGGTTGGTGATTTTAGTAGTGAAACAATATTATTGGGAACTTGTTACTTGGAGCCAACAGACAGGATTCCCTACTGAGGAGCCAGAGAAATTGCAGACAGATTCCCAGCATCCATAAATCTGTAGAATGTTATATATGGAAGTGTTGCTTAAATGTCATTTTGAATTTAAAGAATTCAGTACCTGAGTGGTAGAAACCATCTTTAATATCTTGGAATGATAGTGGACAAGACACAAGGGGATGCTAAAATTTACTCAAATGTCCTCATTTTACATTTGAGTCGAGGCCTGAGCTCTAGATCGATAGGATACAGTCACTAAGTTTAGTGCAGAGCCTGAGATTGAGTGAGTTTAGGAAATATACAGACATTAAAAGAGTTTACTCATAAAATTCCCCCTCCTTCTCCTCCTCCTTCTGGAAAAATATCTGACAGTGTTCCCTTCCCCCAGATTATAATACTCCATATTCCTTTCATGGGGGAGTATTGCTGTTTAGCTTCTACAGTTATGTCTGTGAGTTCTCACAAGTGAAATGTACATTCTATATAAAGGTGAGTCAAGTTTTTCACATGTAATCAGTAGACTTCTACTTATTAAAACTTCCCATCCTCTAGTGAGCTGTAGTGGAGTTACATGCAAGGCTGGTGACTGTGCTCAGAGACGGTTCTGAATGACTTCTCCATGGCATTGACCCTGGGTGTCTCTCCTTGTCCTGGGTCACACTGTGCTGACAACTTAGCAGGTGCCTTGGCTTCATTTTTCTTATTGGGACTGGCTTGATTATTCTGGTTTCTTCTAAGTCCTATAGAAATTGTAAAAGCGGCTCACCAGTCCTTACTAGTTTCCTGGGATTTTGACTGGTCCACACCTAGTCTTTGGATCCGGAGATCTGTGGGCGTTTTCGCTCTCTGTGCTTTGCATTCTGCATATTGCCGTGTGGTTTGCTGTGCACTGGCCTGTCACATGCTTGATATGTTTTAGAAAATCATTCCAACACTGAGCTGTGCTGGAGAGAGTTAATATACTCGTAATGTGTGCAAAGTCATGCTTGACATAGGTATGCTTTGCACAATCATATTTCAGTGAATACTTGTAAAACTTCTGAACAAGAAAATGTATTTAAAAAGTATTGCCTCAAATAAATTGCTAGTTAGTATATCTACTTCCTCTCTTTTTGTCTGTATGTGTGTACACATGCACTGAAAATGTATAAGATCTATTCTCTTAGCAAAATTAAGAGTGTGCAGTAATATTAGCTATAGTCATCACACCATACAGTAGACTTTTTGTTACTGTAGGTTTATGCCTTTCTATTGACATTGGTTTATCCTGTTCCTGAACATGTTTCTCCAGCTTACTTATATTTAAATAACAAATTTCTCTTAGTAATGTTTTTTTTTTTTTGTTTTTTTTTTTTTTTTTTTTTTTTTTTTTTTTGTCAGTGTTCTGTGTGGCTATCACGAATATTTTTATTCAAATTATTTACTATTTTATATTATATCAGGTCACATTTAAACCCTGTCATGAAATACAATTAACCTTTCATTTGTTGCTTTTGATCGACAATATTGTTGGTCTGTTTGCAGAGATCTTGAGCTTTCTGAATGAGTCAGCATTAGAGAATCAGGTGCTCGTGAGATTTTATTTTTCAGCAGCTGTGGTAACTTCCTTTCTCTGCTGACCAGGATGTCGGCCTTGAAAGTGAAACATGGTGATGGGCAATGCTGTTCCTTTTTGTCTATTGTAGGAAGTGTCGGACAACACTCTGTTTTGGTTGTGTCTGTTTTGGAAGGTGCTGAACCACACCCCTCCCCCCTTTGTTTGATTGTGTCTCTTGTGGAAGGTGTTGGATGTTTAGTCTGAGAATTTGGGCCCACCTGTCAACAACCTCTGTGAGGTGACAGAAGTTTTGTGCTAGTCTGTTTTCCTGCTTCTCGTGAAGGTGTTGATTTCCATGAAATGTTTTGATAAATTATGATTAATGATAATTAGGAATTGTTAGTCAAATACATCATTAAAAGTCTAGAGAAACAAATTGGCAAAAACCACATGTCTGCAATACATGCTTTGATAAAAGACTGATAAAGACAGTAAACCCAACTAAAGTGAGCAAAAAGAACTTGAAAGCTTTGAATGGACAAAACTTACCCAATTTTTTAAACATCCTTGAGTTCATGCTAATAGGAAGACAAGATCAAATTGAAAGAAATGGATGAGAAGGGATGAATAATATTTATTGAAGAGCTATAAATGATATATAAATATTTCCTCCTCTGAGATTTTTGGGTTTCATTTCTCCTCTTCAGAGGTGAGTGGCATATAGTGGCTGGCCTCCAAAGTATAGACCATGAAAAGGAAAAAGTTACAACACAGTGGAGAAACCCCCTAGGAACTGCCTTCACCAAGGGATGCAGGCAGAGGCAAGCCATGTTAATAGCACATACTCTCTGACGTGATGCAGAAAGCTAGGCATCTCAACTCCAGATGCCCCATGAGACATAGCTATGATTCTGAGTTCTGTTCAAAACTCAGCAAGTAGGCATGCAGGATAGACCCTTGGGATTGTGCAGGAACACAGGATAGACCCTTGGGATTATGCAGGAACACAGGAAGCAAGAGAAGCAGGGTGGTCTGGGGTGAGGGGCTGTGAGCAGCTAGAATTGAGTAAGTATAGACAGAACAATCCCCCATATCCAGGCAGGACTTCCCATGTGCCTTCATGTGCCAAACGCGAGGCCTTCTTAAAGCTTCATCATGACAGAGGCAAGGTAGCAAGTGTACATTGAAGGAAAAACAAATCCAAACATGTTTTCCAAATTAGTTTTTAAAATGCCAATTATATATCAATGGAAGCAATATTACTTTAAAATCATGTTTTCTGTGTTATAATATCCATTCAGTTTCTAGATAAGCGACGCTAATGTGGAAAGTCATTTCCTCGGTGCACACCCAGTAATGAAGTCACTTAGATGAGATTGCCTACTTGATTTATCACCACAACCAGGTGATGGCAACACTTCCCTGGAAAGCTTTTGCAATTTATCAAGTTGTGTTGGCCCAAAGAAAGGTAATTACTTTCTTTAGGCTGATGTGATGTGTGAAACAGTACGGACACTGGAGATGTGTGCCACGACCAATCTTTTACTTAGAATTTAACTATGACACATTTGCTATATGTAGAGTAGTCACTGAAAGTTTCAAGGGCACGGGGTCATGCTTTCCCAGGCTCAGCCTGTCACCATGAGGAGGATGGAGCAGATTTATTTTACAGACTGAGGAACGATACAGTGGTAACAAGAAAGCACATTTAGATACAACAGAATGAGGTTGTCATCAATAATTATAGTTATCCCTCAATGGATTTTTATAAACCAATGAACTCCCCACTTGGAAAGAATTGACAGTGGCTGGGTGTAACATCAAGGAGACACAGAAATGATTCTTACATTATGCAGAATACACTGGGCTAGACTACCTAGGACATAGCTGAAGCTTTTGTGTTGGCTGAGACACAGTACCAACAAGCCAGGGTTCTAGACAAGATTTCCATCTTGACAACTCATTAAGTTTGTCAAGTGAATTGCACATCTTTCTGCAGTACATTTTGCTAAGTCTGTGTCAGAGTCCATTCTGTAGGGGAAAAGGATGTGCTTCTACACATCCTGGAACACATTTAAAATACCATGTCTGTCCATGTTCCTATTCATTCCACCAACATAAGAATTTAAGTGGCTTGTAAGACGACTCAGAAAATTGTACTAAACAGATACATGGTGGTGTTTCTGAGGGACCTCTTTGTCTCTCTTCTGATGGAAGCTGCCACCTTTTCCTTCATGAAGGCTCCTCCCACATCTATGGGTTTCTATTAAAGCTCATGTCTTCTGTCCCGTCATGTATCACCAGAATTAGTTCAGGAATTAATATCAGACCAAGCTGAGTTCTAACTGGCACCATCTCTAAAATTTTCTTGAAAGAAGAATGTGAACTTGTCCTTTATTTTGGTATCCCTAAGATGTGGCTGGTCACCTCCAAAGCTGGCTGTCTTGCTTGAGCAGATAGCCTCTTGGAACCAGGGAGGCAGGGCCCTGCATGTAGACATGTTGAGATGCTATTTCCAGCTTCCAAGTGTCCAGACTTAGAGCTGTCTTGTTCATATGGCTTATTCTTAGAATACCTTATTTTTCAACTGGTAACAACCCTGATTTTATCCCTGGAGTTAGACCTAGTTGGATTTTGGAGACTTTTTTTTTCCTTGACAGTATGAAAAATAAACTTGAAAAGTAATAGCAATTAATCAATAATCATTAAGGGCCAAGTGAGTTAATTATGCTAAGTACCTGGGACATGTATATACAGTGAAGGCTTAGGAATTTTCTCTCTTCACTAGAGAGATCAGATGAGATGTCCTGGTTGGAGAAATGTAATGAAGACCTGTATGCAGAAACACAGTAACATACTTAAGGTCTGATGCTATGACCAAGGACATGTTTAATGACAAACTCATAGAGGTAAGGACCTAAGGAAGGCTGAAGAGATGGCTCAGTGCGAAGAGTGATTCCAGAGTTCAGCTCCCAGGACCCATAGCAGGAGGTTCACAGCAGACTGTGATTCCGATTCTAGGAGACCTGATGTCCTCTTCGAATCTCCATGAGCATGCATGTGCACCTACGATGTCCTCTTCAGGTCTCCATGAGCATGCATGTGCACCTACAGTCACACACAGACACACAAATAAAAAATAAAGAACTAGAGAAGTCAAAATAATGCCGAAATTTACTGACAGGATGATGAGGCCTTTACAAGGGAGACATTTGAGGAGACCAGTTAAGGATGGGAGGGATCTTGGACTAATGATATTCTACTCATGTTAGAACAGGCGCATTTTTAGGTCACAACACACCATCACTTTAGAATGGAAATAATTTATTATACACAGAATTGAGCTGAGATACAGATGAGGAATTATGTTTTTGATTTATGCATATTTATTCAGACTGTTTTATTTCTCAGGAACTATGGGCAATGACAGTTATCAGAGCACCTCTGAACCATGAACCCCTGTTTTTAATAAACTTAGAGTGCATGTAGAGCCTTCAGAGTAACTACCCTGAGAGGACATCAAGAACATCTAGAATAGATTCTAAGAGAACACTAGACGGGGCAGGAGGCATCACACCTTGCCTTGGAGTCCAGAATTGTGCAGTGTATTGGAAACCTGTTCACCCATATGTGCCTCAGCAAAGTGACTCTGGTGAGTTATAAAGGAGAACTAGGTAGGTACCACTGGAAGAACACTCCTCAGAGTGCTTAGAGCAAATAGGATGACAGCCAAGAGAGGATGCTGGAGGCTCCAGTGTCCTTGTTTTCCTCTCCTCTGGAGTCTTTGGATTTCCCCAAGGCTCTTCCTAGTTTTCTGCTGCTGTACCGGAGCATGGCTGGCATGTTGGCAGGGTGAGTGGGAGGAAATGCTTTCTATAATCTTCAGATTAGAGCTAAAGTCTTTGAGTGGACTCATCCCCTGAGGCATGTGACCCTCGTACGTACTGCTTTGGCTCACTGGGGAACAGAGGGGGTTGTCTAATGGTGCTCTAGCTATGGCCCTGCCTCCTACCTCCCATCTAATTGTGGAGAGTGATTTTGATTGTGGAGAATGTTGAGTATATTCCATAATGTCCACTTTCCTTCCCCTACCAGCACAAGGCAATGAGCTTAGCTTTCTGCCATGAGCGCTCAGCCAGGTTCCTGGAGTTACGACAGCGTGGCCCTCTCTGAGTGTGTGCCCTCCAGAGTTCTCGCACCCATTCTATGTCACACTCGGCTCATATTTCATCGTATTTTCTTATACACATTCCCACCGGCTTGTGATTTCCCTGGCTTCTACATGGTGCCTGCAGGTCCTAGCTGTACTTCTAGGCATTTATCTTGTCTTCAGGTGTGGTGCTTGTGGCCTGCCTTGCATCTCATGGTCTTTGTCCAAGACAAGCCCTGTTTTTCAGTTCACTCAATTGTGTTGTTGTTGTTATATTATTATTATTACTACACGGGAAGTTGACTCAGAAGCTCTTGACATGTCAGAATTGAAAGGGAAAGCATGACAATGCAATCAATGTAGAAAATATATCGGGAAAAATAGCAGGAAGCACAGCACACATTTGCAAGCTGAGTAACACCTTTATAAATACTCAATAGGTCCAAGGAGGACCAAAGACATTGGACTAAAGTAAAGGAAGCCAGGACATAGATGTGTGTGTAAGACAGTCAAGGCTCTGCTCAGAAGGTGGCTTCTCACTCTTCATACTTAGACTAGAGAGGGAGGAGTCTACTCAGTACTTAATTCCCTACCTTAAAGATTGAAAATAAAGAACAATAACATCACAACACGACCAGAAGGAAATACATGGCCATCTTAACAGCATCAATGACCACAATTCAAACCAGAAACATAATAGAGAAAATTGTGGCACCACATCTGGTTTCTGTGAATGTCAGCACGATCCACCCACTTTGAGCAGATCTGAGAAGCTGATGAAGATGACATGAAGTTCCTGCATGTTTTTGCTTCTGAATAGCCTACATCCTGGGACTCCAGAGCATCACCAGCCAGGTGAGGGTGACTCAGGCTCTTGGAAGATAATCTCAAAGGAATGGAGATTTGGAGCATGCCCGAGGTTTGGGCGAGTTTGGTTTAGAAGCACACGGGGGTCCTTAAGACATAGACTCAGAAAGCACTTCTCCCTGAGGTCAGGCTTGACTTTGATCACAAGGTTTTAAAAATCACACTGCTGGGGAGTGTGGGGAGATGGCTCAGTGAGTAAGAGCACTCTCTTTTCAGGCAAGTGGACCTGAGTTCACATCCCAGCATCCATATAAAAGCCAGGAATGGCTATATATGTCCATAGCCCCAGTCTTGGAGTATAGACACAGTCTGACCCAGGCCACCGAGCCTAATCCAATCAGTGGGTCAGTGAGAGAGATACTGTCTCAAAAATATAATATGGAGAGCCATAGAGGAAAAATACCCAG
Organism: Peromyscus leucopus; assembly: GCF_004664715.2. NCBI lineage: Eukaryota > Metazoa > Chordata > Mammalia > Rodentia > Cricetidae > Peromyscus > Peromyscus leucopus. Next base: position 52,641,600 of record NC_051085.1, read on the forward strand.
TGTTTTCTTCAGACGGCTGCATGTTCACACATGGGCACAAGCTCCTAGGTACGTACACACATACCCCTGACACACCCACCCACACTGCTGTCCACTGAGAGCAGTTTAGTCTGAGCAAGATGAAAATGTTTAGTACACTTCAGCCATGTTTAGGAAATGGGACGTTGCTGGACTGGAGCTGGAAATCACAAGAACCCGATGCAAATTTCTCCCCTCCTGGAGGCTTCGTTCGGGGAAAGTCTGAGCCAGGTGCTGGTGTCCAGTGGCACAGACACTTGTGTGTGGTCACTGTTGAACACGGGCAGCACACCTGGCATTACCCATAACCACTGGTGCTTTTCTTGGTCTGGTTCAGCAATGACGAAAGGTAATGGTGGCATGTTTACATTTCACTGAATTTAATTTGTGAGGTTATTGGTCCCTTGGGAAATATTATAATAATTATTATTATCTTCAAGTAATCAAGTGCCAACATCTCAGGATGGTTTATTTGGAGTCGTGAAACTGAGTGTTTATTTGGAAAAAATCTGTTTGTAATACAATATGCAGGCACATTATGCAGTTTGCTAGAGGGGAACATGGGCAAATTGATTTGCAAGTAAAATATTTTGTAGAATTAACATCAGCGCCTTTTTGTGACTTGAAATATTCTGAGGTTTTAGAAACTTTTTTTTTCATTTTGTTGTTTTTGGACTTTGGAGAATGAATGAGAGTTGCTGTATAGTCCCAGATGGGATAGAACTCATCATGTAGATTGAGATGGTCTGAATTTACAAGAGTCTTCCTGCCCCTTCCTCTGAGAGACCACTCCACGCCCAAGTTATTTATGGAATTTAAAATGTAATGGCAAAGAAGAATTCTGATAGCATAGTTTTAAATGTAGACACATTGATGAAATGTAATTAATCAACAAGGGGGCCCCAGGTCAACTATCTTGTCTGCTTTCTTGAGTCTTGTTTAGCATCTTTTACTGATGGGGCCTGCTGATGAATGCCTGTAACCTCAGCAACCAAGGAGACAGAGGAAGGATAATAGTATCTATGAGAGGGAGGCTAGTCTAGCAGCCTTCAGACCGTCCTGTGTGACTGAAGTCCTGCGTCATGTAGCAGAGGAAGGAGGGGGTCCTTTCCTATCTAGCAGTCATATGGTGCTCATTTGTTCTAGGAAAGTTAGCAGGCACTTCACTGGTCTTCTGTGGGACCCACCCCTGTATGCACACGTCACATCCCCCACTGTTCTGAGTTTGCCCCTGTGTACACGCAGCACAGTTCTGAGGGTCACGGTGAGACACAGCTCAGTCACTGCCCCTTGATCAAATACTTATAACTTAGTTACTGCTCTGTAGCCAGCTTCAGTTTCCAGTGGGACAGTCATTTCCATGTTGCTCTTATTGACAGGGGTTGTGGAAATCTTTGGGTATTTGTATGTATTTAAGTTTTAGAAAGAGTTCATGAAGTCTATGAAAACTTCCCTCGAGCCTATAGACCGACTACCATAGATGACCAGGTGTTGAATATTGAGTTTTTATTTAAAACATTTGGTAGATGTCTCATTTTATTTAGGTCTTTACTATCTTCTAAAAATGTCATATTATGCCTCTGCTGAGATGGCATTTTTAGAGAACTAACTCATGGTCATTTGTTTAATTATGTAAATTACCTTTTTATATTATTACATGTGTTTATTTAGTGTATGTGGTGGGGGTGGTGTTCATACCATAGTGGGAATGTGAAAGTCAGGGAACAACTCATGGAAGTTGGTTCTCTCTTTCTACACCGTGAGACTGGGGAATTAGAGCAGGCTGGATGGCTAATGATGAGCCATCTTGCCAGTCTGGCTTCTAAATTAATTTTTATTGCTGTAGATTAGAAATAAATTATAACTTTGAATATGGGCTTATGTAAGATTTAAATAAGATTTGCCAAATCTTATTAGTTATGATAATGTATCTGCAGATCATCCCAGATTTCTTAATAGATGATCTTATTTTATAAAACTAATGACAATTTGGCTTATTTCCTTTCAGTTTTACCTTTAGCTTTTTATTTGTACATTTTTTGCTTAGTTTGATCCTTACCCAAAAGGAAATGCTTGTAACATTTAATGCATTTTGCACTTTACAAATGCAGGGCGGAGGAAGGATATAACCAACGGTTAGGACACCCCATAAAATCACGTCCTGTTAGAGAAAGCAAGCATCGTGAGGTATATCGGGTCTGCCTGGATCTTGCCACCTCAGACTTAGTTGCTCATGTGAGATAATGATGTCAGAAAAAGAGGCAGGGAGGTCGTCCGGACACTCCAAAGAGACCCCAAAGCTCTGAAGAGACAGTGGGTGTGGTATCAGGAAACTATCTGCATCTTGATATTTTGCCTCAAGTCAGAGTTGGAGATTTCTCAACAGTGAGATACACAAGGCACTGAGATGCACGAAGCAGCTAAGGATGAAGAGGGCCAACCAGCTAGGGGAAGAGGGCTTCCAGCTGGAAATCTAGCCCCAGGGGTTAGGTTTCAGGGTATATTGCTGTGAGGTGTCCCCTGGACATGGTTGTGATGGCTACTGGAGGCTTTTTATCAGGGATGAGAAGTTTCTTTCTGCTGAGCACAGTAACATACCATACACAGGGCAGTCAAGGGGCCATGGACTGTACAGCCCTTTCTGTTCACTCTCCAGAACACCTGTGCTGGACAGCTCTCCTTAGAGACAGACTGGTCCTCATGGCCTCCTCTCCTGTCATGTGTGGATCCTAGAGAAGTCCCTGTACTAAACTGAACTTAGTTAGATGCATCTTTATTTTCCTCTGTTTCTCAGAAGATGCTTAAGTGGGGGTCAGCAATCCTTTCCTCTGGTGCCTGGACGGTGTTACATATCCTGGCTCTTGGTTCACTAAAGAGAGACAGTGGATGGCTGTGACTGGCTTGCGGGTACTTGCTTTTTTTTCCTCCTGGGCTTCTCGCCACTCAGTAGTTTTACAATATCATTTTTTGTTTCTGTCTCTCTCTCTCTCTTCCTGCATTTGCTGCTTCACACGTGTTACAGGTATGCATGAGCGTGTTTGAAGGCCAGAGGACAAGCTTCGCTGTGAGTCCTCAGGAGACAGGGTTGCTCAGTGACCTGAAGTTCTCCAAGTAGAAGAGCTTGTCGGGGAAATGGGTCCTGGGGATCCTCCTCTCTCCACTTCTCCCAAGCTGAAATTAAAAGTGGGGGCCACTATGTCTAACCGTTAGGTAAGTTCTGGGGATTGAACTCGGGTCCTCACACAGGTACGGCAAGCAGTTTACTGATTGAGCATCTCCCCAGCCCTAAGTGTAATTTTATTTATACAACTGGCAACATTTCAACAATTCTAAGAAACCTGGGTTCCTTCTTTTTTTTTTTTTTTTTTTAATATCAATCTTAGCCTCCATTCCCTCTTGGGCCCCTAGTTAGAGAAATCTTACAATATCTCCATTTCTTTTTCTTTTCTTTCTTTCTTTTTTTTTGTGGTGTAACACCTTTTATGTTTCTCACCTATTTTTTTTTAATCCATTCTACATGTTCAACAGTTTCTTCAGCTCTGTGTGCCAGCTCCGTCCCCCCAGCCTTCTCTGGTCTTCGTGATGTGTGTTTCTCTGTATGTTCCCTCACAGTCCTTTGGTGCCTCAGCCATATGCATGTGTGTGTTTATACCCACACCTTATCAGATGTACATCTGTGTGTGCATATACTATTTAATTCCAGCACAAAATCTAGATAACAAAGGCAATGCGCATTTATTTCAGAATCTTAGGAAAGACTGAACAGCAACATCACAGGCACATTCTGTCAGTAGCTTATTAGGTAAACGGATAAACAGAGAGTGGAGGGTTAGGCCTTCCCTGATAATCAAACTCCACCTGGTAATGTGGGGACCATGTTGGAATTGGAACTTGGCAGTTTGCATCCCAAAATGAAAAGTCAGAGGAGTCAAGAGGCCTTAATGGATGGAAAAATCAAGGGGGAATTTGTGTGTGTGTGTGTGTGTGTGTGTGTGTGTGTGTGTGTGTGTGTGTGTGTTAGGTCTGAAACCCTGTCACATGTCATCTCTAGTTGTTCTGCTCTTCAGTTCTTGAGACAGAATCTCTTATTGTCTCAATTGCAGTTCTTCATTGGCTACACTGGTTGGCCATCGAGGCCCAGGATTCTCAGGTCCCCACTCCTCCAGATCCTCAGGATTACAAGAGCACGCCGCCATCTCTGGCATTTTATATGAGCTGAGCGCTGCTGTCAGAATGCAGCCCCTCATGTTTGCATGATAAGGAATTTCCTACTGTGATTCCCACCCCCACCCCCAGCCCTCTGAGCGGGGAAAGATCGATGAAGAACAATCGTGGGTCTCCTCACAACCTGCCTGTTCAACTAAAAAGTACAGCAGTGGGAGCTGATAGCCTCCATGGGACCAGGGCAGAGGACCCAGGACACCAGCGCCTCCAGGCAAATGCCTGAGATGGACACAGCTTTACCTTTTACATTCTGGGTGAGAACACACATCCTGGATTCAGACACGATCAAAGAACAGATTAACCAGCTTCCGCTAAGAACAGGAGGATGCAGAGTTCTTCCCAGCTGCCGCAGCAGCCACACAAGGTTGAGGGCCTTCAGATGAAGGACTGGCAGCTCCTGTAACTGAAGCCAACCCTGACCCTAGACAGGTTCCCACCCGGGAGAGGACTGACACCAGGACGGACAGGACAGGCTTACGGCAAGGCCGGAAGATCAGAGGCCAAATGAAGGCACCCGCGTGCCTGGCTGAAGTAGGCGACTGCATGGTGGTTTGAAGGCAGACTTTCCTGTTGTTTATTTGCGCACACGCATGCCACAGCCCGTATATGGAGCTCAGAGGACAGCTTTCAGGAGCTGGTTTTCTCCTTCAGTCTTTATGTGGGTCCTGGAGAATCAAACTCAAATTGTCAGGCTTGGTGGCAAGTGCCTTTACCCACGGAACCATCTTGCTGGTCCTGGTTTTTCTAGTTTATTTATGTATTGGTTTTTTGAGGCAGGATTTCTCTGTAGCTTTGGAGCCTGTCCTGTAGACCAGGCTGGCTTTGAACTCACAGAGATCCACCTGCCTCTGCCTCCAGAGTGCTGGGATTAAAGGCATGCACCACCACCATCTGGCCTTCTATATTAATTAATACAAATACTGGAATATTCTGGGTTAAAATTGTACACACAGAAAATTAATCTACTTTTTGCCTGTTTTGTATAAATATATATCATCAACAGGCTTTTTATTTTCCAATCTATGCATTTCAGTGTTTGCCTTTGGGAGAATACAGGAAATATTTTCTAGAGTAAAGTTCTGAGGGAGAAATAACATGTCCCTTTTGAAACGTGCTGAGATTGGACAGTTACTGTAACAAGAGAAGGTCTTTAGCTGTGTATTCGTTTTGTTCCCATCCTCTATACTTGTTTTTTCCTAGATATCACTTTGGAGAAAAGAATCTGTAACTGTGGGGCTTGCGGCTGGTCCTCATTTCCCACTCCCTGCAGGTTTCCTGGGCCCCTGCACCAAGCAGAAGGTGCAGAGAATGCGGTGTGTGCAGCCCTGCTGCTGTTAAATCTAGAGGACTGATAAGCCAAGCCCCGCCCCCCCCCATCCATCTCCCCAGCTCCCGTGCTTTTGTGAAGCCCCCTTTATCATAGCAAGGCTTCCTGTGCTCTCAGGCATTCTGATGACCCACGATACATGCTTCAAAGCCTCAGCCCATCAGGAAACACCGTGGAGAGAAGTCACCCTGAATCCTGGGCTCTGTTTTCACCATTTCCCGCTGCACCCAGCCTTGCCTCGCCACACAGGGCAGGGCATAGGGCTCTGCTCTTTCCCCGAGCTTTTTCTCTTTCCTGGAGGCTTTCACTGAAGGATGGAGGAAGCCAGCAAACAGGAGACCAACCTTCTCCTCTGTCCATTCACACGGAAGCCCCCCTGCCACTTATCTGCAGAGACAAGCAAGGGGATTTGTTGGCTAGCTCCCAAGAGAGGACCAGATGAGTAGCTTGCAGAAAGGGAAATAGATGAAACTTCTGTGCCTTGGAGAGAACAAATTCTGGGCACTTCCACAGACTGATTGTGTGCCGAGGAAGTCCCAGCGGCTACCACAGCGATTCAGATTCTAATGTGAACAGAGCTTTTGATTTCATGGTTTAGCATAAAATGACCCAAATATAATTACTGAAGCTGATTAAGTTGTTTGCTCTGGGTCAGCAACCCTTCGCTGGCTGCAGGGGCTTTAACAAAGGGTCCAGAGGACGAGTACTTCCGCTTGCATTGCTCGCATTCTTCCAGAGACTTCCAGGGAAGTTGCCAATGCATTGCTTGTTTTCATTACTATATCCTATTAAGGGCCACTTGATACCTATTTTTTTTTAAAAAAAAAAAAAAGCTTAATTTTTCAGAAAGAAGTAGCAACGTCACAATGGGCACTCTCCACTCACTGGGTGGCCGACAGTTACAAGAAGCCCACGGGGCTCACCTAGTTGTGATGAGCAGGACAGGAGTTAGAGAAAGGCCAGCTCTCTGACAGGAGGAGGGTCCCCAGCTGAAGACACAAAACCAGACAGCAAGAGCGAGAGACTTAAAGGGGCGAGGAAAATGTGTTCTGGAAGACTGTTTTTCAGATATTTCTATTAAAGAGGTGTTGAAAGCCTACATGCTAAAATTCAGTTTTTACTTCCTAAAAACAAAATTTGATCGAATGAAATTAGAGACTTTATCATTTTAAAAAATGTACTATGGCAGAGTTGAAAGTAGGAAAACAAAATACTCAGGGACAGATGCTTTCTGAGGAAGATCCTGAACATTTATGTTCTAGAATTAGAGAGACACTTCTCAGCTATTAATAGACTTTAACCCGTTTCCTGTTGCTGTTTGAAAATGTAGGTATATCTATTAAAATTCTTGGCTGGGCGGTGGTGGCGCACGCCTTTAATCCCAGCACTTGGGAGGCAGAGCCAGGTGGATCTCTGTGAGTTCGAGGCCAGCCTGGGCTACCAAGTGAATCCCAGGAAAGGTGCAAAGCTACACAGAGAAACCCTGTTTCAAAAAAAAAAAACAAAAACAAAAAAAATTCTCAATTGATGTGGATTCCATATTAGGTTCAGCTGTGGTTTTACACTGTGGGCTATTTTTTTTCTTTTAATGTTTATATTGATGTGATCTCCAATCAACTCTTTAGCCAGATTCATGCCCAGGCTTGTGCTTGTGTATGTGAGTGTGTATGTATGCATGTAGTCCTAGACGGCTCTCCCACATGTGGAGATCAGTACACCTTCTGCGCCATGAACACACAGGATAGTTCCCATGGGGCTCTCCTGCCCCCCTTCCTCACCCATCCCCAGTTCTCTCTCCATTCTCTGCATCCTGCCAATCACCAGCCTATTTTCTTCCTCTGTACCAGTGCCGATTCAATTATTTCTGTGCAAGCTTAGCACAGGCCTCCCTGTGCCTGAGACGGCCGGCCGCACAGCCTCGTCAGCAGGTCACGGGCCTCCGTGTGTTCATCTCTTTAACACACTGCTTGTTCACTTTAGTGACTGGCTCAGGCCCTCCTTCAACAGTGATGGAGTTTTCAGTCTCCTTGCCAGGAGCTTCAGTGTGCACTGCCTTTTATTTTTAGTAATTGTGGTAAGTGTATAATAATGCCTCATCTGGGTTTAATTTTCATTTTCCCCAATGGCTAATGATAAGCAACATTTCTCATTTCCCTATTTACCTCCTGTATTTTCTCTTTTGTGAAATGTCTTTTGCCCATGGTTTAATTAGATTGTTTATTTTTTTTTGTTTATTTGTTTATCACTGTCGAAACTTGAGACCTCTTCATATTCAAGAGAGTAATTATTTCTAAAAGTACAATTAGATTTTTTTTCTACCACTCTATAGCATGTCTTGTAATGTTCTTAATGATCTCACAGACCAGAGTTTGAATTTCAAGCACTTTCAGTTTAGGAAAATCTACTCTGAGAACTTGAACATTTGGTGCCCTTCTAGTCACAGGGGCTGGAGCTTGATCATACTTTTTACTGAAATTCTGGATATGTTTGGTTTTATACATAAATCCTATGGTTCATTTTGAATTAAATTTTGTATAGGTGTAAAGTTTAGGCTGAAATGCATTAACTTTTCTTACAGGTGTCTAATTGTTTCCATACCAATTGTACGAGTCCTGAAGTTGAATAGACTCAATCCTCTCACTGTCATTTTGGAAAATGGGCCTTTAGGATTCCCATATATATAAAAAACTTTAGGATACTAGTAAAAGGTTCATTAAGCAATTAAGGCACCTTAAATAGACTTGTCATCTTTGCTGAGTGGTCTCCCAAACTGTAGGTGTAGTATCTTCATTTACCTACGCCTTCTCCATAATCTTTGCAGATAGATCCTCTGTATCTATATTTTAAAGTTTATAACTAAGGATTCCAGTTTTCTCTGCAGAAAATGCTACTGTATTTTAAATGTTGGTCTCTACCAGTGCGTTTTTAGCATATTGAAATGTGACTGAATTTCATGGGCTGAGCTTGTATCTTGTGACTTGAAATTCATTACCATAATTTGTAATTTCTAATAATTGACATATTTCTTTGAGTTGTATGTGTGGATGCAGTCAGCTGTGGGACAGTGTCATTTTTCTTCCTTTGTCTCTGTTCCTTTCCTTCTTTCTGCTTTGAATTCTTGTCCTGGCTAGACCATCTCTCCTTCTGCTCAACAAAAGTTGTACGCACAGACACTGTTCCCCCATCACAGATTTGAGAGGCAGTGTGCAGCCATTGTCCTGGTGAGAGCTAAGGGTTTTGTCAATGCTCTTTACCCAGTTAATGGAGTTTTCGTCTATCTGTAGTCTTCTGTGAACTACTGATGATTGTCGGTTCCTCTTTATAATTCATGAATTGGTGTTAGATGTTTAAGATGCTTTTTCTGTGTCTATACAGCCTTATAGATTTTCTACTTCATACTGCTTGTGTGGTGAACTACACATACTTTATGATTTTTGAATGTTGAACCAACCTTGCATGTTGGGGAAAAGAAATGTGGTATTATATTCCCCAAAATATTGTGTACCCTAATAAACTTATCTGGGGTCAGAGAACAGAAAAGCCACTAGATACTTAGGATAGGCAGTGGTAGCACACGCCTTTAATCCTAGCATTCCATAGGCAGAAATCCATCTGTTCAAGGATACAGCCAAGCATTGTGACTCACGCCTTTAATCCCAGAAAGCAAGCCTTTAATCCCAGGGAGTGGTGGTAGAAAGCAGAAAGGTATATAAGGCGTGAGGACCAGGAACTAGAAGCATTTGGCTGGTTAAGCATTTGGCTGGTTAAGCATTTGGCTGGTTAAGCATTTGGCTGGTTAAGCATTTGGCTGGTTAAGCATTGGCTGGTTAAGCATTGGCTGGTTAAGCATTTGGCTGGTTAAGCTTTTAGGTTTTGAGCAGCACAGTTCAGCTGAGAGCCATTCGGATATGAGGACACAGAGGCTTCCAGTCTGAGGAAACAAGATCAGCTGAAAAGTTGGCCAGGTAAGGTTAGCTGTGGCTTGTTCTCTCTGATCTTCCAGTGTTCACCCCAATACTTAGCTCTGGGCTTGTTTTATTAATAAAGATTCTTTAAGATTCCTGCTACAAAGAATCTCACTTGGTCACAGTAATTAATTATACTTACATATTGCTGATTTTGATTTTAGGATCGGTATATTTCCCATCCTCTTTTTTGGTAAATGTTATGGTTAGGCCGTGTTATCAGACAGCTGAAGGAGTATCCAAATCTACTGCACATTAAAACAAGCATGCTTGTCATGAGAAAGAAGAGTTTGCCAGCCAGAAGGTTCTGCTTGTACAATCACCCTTCCTTTCCTAATGACATCTCTCCCAACCATCAGGCACCATAGTTCCCAGGCACTTGACCACGACTGACAAGACTCACAATTCGGAGATCACAGAAAGAATTGGGAAATTCCAAGTTAAAACTTTTGCTTTAATTCTATTTCCACAAAATAATTTACCAATTCAAAATTTTATTGATTTGTTGGATAGAGAATAAGGAAAGTACTACCTTGCTTTCTGTCATGATTTGCAAAACTGGATTAGAAACAAACCTACTCTTCTCTATTCTTTTTTCAGTCACATAATCAAAAAGCAGTTTGAGCCCATAATGAGCCAAGACCTGCTGTGGATGGGGAGGCCAGAAGTGATGGCAGTCACTGAGGCTTGCTCTCCTGAAGCTTTGTTTGAAGAATGCTCTCCCTGTGGGTGTGGGTCTATGGTGGACATTTATGGCATGTCAGAATTTTAGTCATTTGGGAGTTTTGTAGGAAATCACTTTTAGAGTTGAGATTCAGGAGAAAGGTGTTTTTGTTTTTGTTTCCATTAACCCTCTAGAGGAAAAGGACACTGAGATACTAAGAGAGGATGTTACCCAGGGAGGATTGGAGGAAGGTATACCAGCCAGAGGGCAACATGGGGGAAGGATAGAGAATATAGAGAAACACTGAGGAGGTAACAAGGTTATTATGAAAATGGCCCCCATAGGTGCATATATTTGAATGCTTAGTCCCTAGCTGGTGAACTGTTAGGAAGGAGTAAGAGGTGTGTCCTTGTTGGAGCATGTGTGTCACTGGGGGTGGGTTTGAGGTTTCAAAAGCCCACACCAGGCCCAGTGCCTCCCCCACCTGACTGTCTACCTGCAGATCAGGATGTAGCTCTCAGCTACTTCTCCAGCACCATGCCTATCATGTGTCATCATGCTCCACATCATGACAATAATGTACTAAACCTCTGAAACTGTAGACCAGCCCCCAGTTAAATGCTTTCTTTTATAAGAGTTGCCTTGGTCATGGTGTCTCTCCATAGCAATAGAATAGTGACTAAGACAAATTGTGTGCAGGGACAAGGAAACTAACTAGTGAAGAGAATTAATACTCAATGTTGAAAGCTTTGGTGAGCCTTTCTTTAGAGGAGAAGTTAAACAGGAGACTGACCTGAGCAGACATGGGTGGGAATGACTACTGTCTAGCAACGAGGAAGGCTGACTGGTGATGGGCTCAGGGACACAATGAGGATGGTGACAATAAGACCTGCAAGAGTCTTAGGTGGTACCACCTGAATGAGACAGAGACAGAAAGAAGTGTGGGAGGATGAAGATTCATGATGATTTATAGACCATAAATGAGGGAGAATATAGGATGATATTTAGGTGCCAATGTTTAGACTTGAACAAGCAATGAGCTGAAGGCATTATCAGACTCTAAGGACCCAAAGGAGAACAGGTTCTGAAGGAAGAAGTTAGACTTTTGGATTCTGAATGTTCAACTCTGTGATCTCAACAAGAAAATACACAGATCACTCATGCAAGTGTGTATATAGATACACAGACACATCCACATAGTGACAACATTTAAAACAATGGGATTGGAGTGGATTAAGATTGTAAGGAAGGCCCGTGAGATGGACCAGTGAGTAAAGGTACTTGCTACAAAGCCTGAAGTCTTGACTTCAGTCCCCGTGATCTACAGATCTACATGATAGGAAGGGAGTACCAACCCCCACAAGTTGTCCTTTGACCTTCACATGTAAGCTGTGGCAAGTGTGCCCCCCCCCCGCAAGAAATAACTAAATGCAGTAAAAAGAGATGATCAAGAGATACAAATTGTGGGTTGAGAAGGAAATGAACACAGGTCTTGGAAAACAACGGCTTTCAGTGAAGTGAGAAATATGTTTAGCATACTTTTTCTATGAGCATAGAAAGATGAGCAGCTTCCTCTCATTTCTCATCATGAAATCTCTGCATGACATGGGCTTGGTGTCTTACTGGGCAGGTCCCAGTTTAAAGGCTGACCAATGACTTCTGTGGTTATAAGTCAGACATGTCTGCCCAATCTCTGGGTTCAACCCCAACAACCAACAAAACAACCAACGAACACAATCCTGACTGTCCTGAAATCCAAAGGACTCATCCTACTTGAATATTTTTTAGTGCTGGGCATGGAACCGAAGATCTATGCATGCCACGTGAGAGCTTGCCCACCAGTCATGTCCCTTGGATTCTGTTCTACTTGGATTCTGTTAGGCTGTCATGTCCCTTTCTAAATATCAAATAAAGCCCTAGTCCTTGTAGCTTTCTTAATTTGTTCTTTTTCTTGCTTGAGACTTCAGTGTCCTTACACAGGAAGACCTGGATTCCTTAGCAACTGGCAGGCTCCCTATCCCGAGGCATACTTCCTCTGCCAGCTGGCATTTGGTATATCCCATATGGATTCAGGTATGGTCTACTCGCTTTTCTGTAAAATTTCTAATCTTTAAGGGCCCTCTCAAAACCCTCTGTTGCCATATCTGCTTCCTCAGTACAGCTCCGATCTTAGCATTTTGGCTTCCGTTTTTGTTGTCATCCGAAATACATCTGCTTGTCTTTCACATCCCTGACTGGGCAATGACCTATGGGGCAGGCTTGCAGCTCACATACTTCCTGGGGGCTGCTGAATTGGTATCTGCTGTAAAAAGAAAAAAAAAAAAAGCTTCATCAAGTGACTTCCTTAGCGGCAGTAAGGATGATGTAATCGGCCTTCAGTAAATTATCATTTATTTTGTTACTCAGGACCACCCCCCTCCCCAGCCCCCAGAAGTGGTTCTCATGGCTGTGCAGGGGGAGTTTTTAATGCCATGGTTTCTAAGTCAGAAGCAGAAAATAGTAACCCTGGCCCAAGCCCACAGTGCTTCCTTCTGTGGGAAGAGAAGAGGGAAAGGGAGCTTTGCTTTGCCCCAGTCTCTACCAATTGGAGTAACATCTTATCAGAGTCATACCACCTAGGAAGCTGGCCATGGACATGTAAGGCCTTCTTCGTCAGGGGGTATTGCTGTGGGGTGGCCTTTCTGTACGTTGTGAATATGTGTTGCTACTCTTGGTTAATAAAGAAGCTGTTTTGGCCCATGGTAAATCAGAATAAGAGCCAGGCAGAAATCCAAGAGAGAAAGAGGGAGAAAAAAGGTGGAATCAGGAAAATGTCTTCTAGCCACCCAAGGAACAAGATGCTGCCAGCAGACCTTTCATGCCATGACCACGTGGCAAAATATAGATGAATAGAAATGAGTTAACTTAAGACATAATAGCTAGCTAGCAATAAGCATGAGCCATAGACCAAACAGTTTGTAATTAATATTAAGTCTCTGAGCAATTATTTTATAAGCTGCTGTGGGCCAGGCAGGACACAGGAAAACTTCTGGCTACTGGGTATGGAACTGGCTGCCCTGTGATGATCACCAGTCATTGAGAAAATGCCACAGGCTGATAGCTTTCCTCACCTTTCATTATTATTATTATTATTATTATTATTATTATTATTATTATTATTATTACTTTCCAATATAGACTCTGCTAGAATAATAGAACACTTAGAGGGTTGTGAACACAAGTTGAGGACTATCTCATTTGGGCCTCAGTGGGCAGGTGCCCAACTGCCATCATGGCTGCCGGCTAATAGACTGAGCTAATCAAGCGAACTCGGAAGGTGGGAGAAACTCATTAGCTGGCTGTGTTCATTTCTGAATGTTGAGCCCCGGGGTGTTTGCTATTTTTGAGCATTCTTGAGTGAGTAAATGCAGAGGTGATGAGGACATCTTCCTCCGAGGAACTTAGAAGGGATTGGAAACAACGCTGGCCTTGGGAGGACTTTGCGGAGTCTGTGAAGATTTTGGCTCATCCTCATATCAGATCAGATGTCCAAGGGGCAAAAGAAAAGGTGACCCCATGCACATGACATTATGGCAGGCCTCTCCCAAGGACATTGAACCAGAAGGACAAGGCCAGGACAACTTAGAGTCAGGCTGGGCTGACATCTGTCGAAGTGAACACGCGAGAGCACAGCGTTCGGAAGAGCTCGAGGTGGAGGCAGCATGGTTTCAATGGTGCCTCAGCTTAGTCTCTCGTAAGTCCCTCAGCCTAGGTGACACATTTGACAGATGTGGCTTGGTCCATGGCCTCTGAATGCACCGTCACTGGGCACAGCTCGGGGGCCATATGGTCCAAAGGCTGACCGCCGTGCCAGGATGGTGTTGGCAGCATGGGGCTCCAGAGTTGGCTGTCTTGCGGGAGAGGCTGAGCAGCGTGTGAGGATGGGAGCCTCGGCACCTTCATCTGTGTTTGCTGTCCCCTCATGCGGAGCCACGACTGTTGTTCAACTCTTAAATGGTCTCACAATAAAAAAAATAAAACTCAGAGCCAGGTGTTGGGGTGAATGCCTCTGAAAGACGAGAGAAGCAGAGCAAGCCACAGCCACCCTCGCCTCACCAACTCCTCAGCCGATCCTGTTCCCACAAATCCTCAGACTGAAAGCCTCTGAGTCCTCACCCGAAAGGGTCTCAGCTGAACTGCCTTAGTTCCTGTTTCCTCACGCCTTATATACCTTTCTCTGCCCTGCAATGTCACTTCCTGGGATTAAAGGCATGTGTGCTTCCCAGTACTGGGATTAAAGGTGTGTGCCACCACCGCCTGCCTCTGTTTCCAGTGTGGCCAGAAGGATCTCTGCCTCCTGAGTGATAGGATCAAGGGTGTGTGCTACCACTGTCTGGCCTCTGTGTTGAAGCTAGTGGCTAGCTCTGTCCTCTGATCCCCAGGCAAGCTTTATTAGGGTACACAATATATCACCACACGCCACTTTTACAGGTCTTAGCATCTGTACCCACTTCCTGCGGTGGCCATAGCAAAAACCTAACAAACTCATGCAGAAATTCCCACGCAGCCATTGACACCCAGGTCAGAAGTCCACTGTGACCAGAGCCATGAACTCTCTAGTGGCAGATGCTCCTGCATCCTCAGCCTCCAGTGTGTCCCAGGTGCTCCTCAGCAGCTGGTAGCGTCATTCTAGATTCTTGTCTGTCTTCACATATGTGTAGGGTGACTGCTTTTTTTTTTTTTTAAACCAGTGGAATCAAATTAAGACTCCCCCTCATGACTTCATCCTGACTTGATGACATCCAGAAAGACCTTATCCAGGCTGTTTAGATATAAGGGCACTAGCGTGTCTGTGTTTGTATATGCACTTCTGAGAGGAAAGATGCATGTGCCTGTGTGCACACACATGATGACAGCTAGAACAGGTCAGGCATCTTCCTCGGTCATTCTCTCCCTTCTTGCTTTGAGATAGGGTTTCCCCCTGAACTGAACTGGACCCCACATTTCACCAAAGCTGGATGGTATCTCCATCCCCCAGTGCTGGGTCATAGGCATGTGAAGCTCTGCCTGGCTTCCTATGTGTGCACTCAGGATTTGAACTCAGAACTTCATGCTTGCACAGGAAGCATTTTTTTTTTTACCTGCTGAGCCATCCCCTTAGCCTCATTAACGTATTTTAAGGGGACACAATTCTACCAAAATTCGGCTTTGCTGGCGGCAATGCTGAAGCTCCTCTTGCAGTGTTTCGTCCCTTGGCACTCACACCTTCTCACCGGAGGGTTTCTGTTGGCTTCTAGTCACAGTTTCTCTTAGCTGGGCCAGAGAAGGGCAAGACAGCCAAGGGACACTGTGGTCCCTTGCATGTTCTCCTCCGTCTTAGTTGTAAGAAAGCAAGATTAACTCTCCAGTCACAGCTGTGATTTCACTTTTCTTGGCTGGCCCCTGGGCGGGAAGTTTGCTATGATCAGGCCTCACCTATAGCTTATCATTGGGGCCTTCTCTGTGTCGTCATGTGCCCCCCCCCTCCCGCAAAGGGAGCTGGCGCCTCCTTCCTGTAGATCCAGAGTCCCAGAGGATGGGGAAATCTACCTCCTGTAGTAAGCAGCTTGGGCTTGCTTCGGCCTGCTTCTGCACTCCACTCTCCGGTGACTGCATTCTCCCTCCTGTGGACACACATCCACATCCATTACACCATTATGTAATTTACACCACATCCATTATGGCCTTTGGTGTGTAAAATTTCAGGACTCTTAAAACATACATAATATACAAGAGGATATTGGGGGAAATATCTGTGGAGAAATATGAGGAAGGAAGAAAGAGTTGCTAGAAGCACCTGCAAGGAGCCTATCAGCAAAGACAGAAAGGAAATGGGATGCCTTCAAACCACTACACTGTCATGAGGAAATCTTGGCCAGGCCAATGAGATAATGATCCCTGGGCAGAGGTAACCCAGTGCCTCCTTGGGACGGACTGTCTTAGTCAACAGAATCCAATGGAACCACTCATGTTACCCTAACAGCAACACCAGGAATGGATACGCTTTGGAAGTGATGGAAGGAGAAATGCCATGGGGTATCCATGATAGCAAAAGCCATCACAGGAGACTCCACAGCCAGCTGCCTTCCATGATGTTCATGCCACTCTCGCAGAAAACACTTCAGCCCAGGAAATCCTTGTTCAGTTTTGGATGGTGTCTCCCTTGCTGTTAATTCAGTGGGCCAGGATATCTTACCTATCCTTTCTTGTCTTTGCCTCTACAGCCTTCCCTTTGCCTCCTCAGCCTTCTTTTCACGACGACACACACACACATTCCTGCCATGGTGCTTTTCCACTCTGAAGCAAATCTCATTCATCTTTGGAGACGTTAATTGTGCTGTAGGTTGGCAGGAAGAAGTAACCAGGCTGTGGTCATCAGTGCCATGGCTATTGTCAAGGGAGTCCCAGGGAAGCCTGTGAGCAGCCTCTGCTGAGCAAACACCGGTGTGACTGAGTTGACTGAGAGTCAGACTGTGGAGAGAATGGAGCCAGCACACCAGGAGTCTTGCTTGCCAAGAGAGGAGATGCCGGGGGGGGGGGAGGGGAGCAAAAAGTGAGAGAACAATGAAGGTTCTAGAGATTTAAGAAAGAAAAATCAGGGTGCCTGAGGAGCAGGGGACCAATTCCCACCTGGCAGTTGGTTTGGATATTATTGTAATCCAGATGGGTTTGACTGGGGACATTGGATCAGTGTAGCACTAGTGATAGATAACAGCAAGAGAAAATCAGCTGTCTAAGGTCTTTCAAAGGAAAATGTGGCAGAATTCAATAACTGGGTACTAGAGGGATGATTGATGAGTTAAAAATAACTTAAAAGAATTTGCATATGGGAGAATGTTGAAGATTAGTTCCATCAGCAGAGAAAGCCCACACATGGGCTCTCTGACAAGAAAAATGAGGGAGGGGTTGTGGTTTATTGGCTCATATTTAGATGAAGTACGAGTATGTCTAGGGCAGTGCATTCTGGACTCTGCACTCTTCTGATCTCTTGGCTCAGCTCTTCTTGGTGCCTCCTTCTTACCCAACTACAGACACAAGATGGCTCTCAGCAAACACCTCACATGTCCACTGTGCTGAATGCCAGCAGCGACAGCAGCAGCAGCAGCAGCAGCAGCAGCAGCAGCAAACAGGGTCCTTACCAAAGAGTCCTGCTGCGGGCTTGCAGCTCACCTTCTCTAGAGCAGTGCAGACCACATGGCAAGTGTGTACGCAGGGAGCTTAGCTCTCATTGGCCGTGTTCAGATCACGTGGGTGTTCCCGGACATTGGAGTCTCCAGCCAGTCCTCATGGATTGAAGTGAAGGGGGTGCTATTATTGCCCAGTAGGAAGTCAGCTAATTTAGAAGAAGAAAAGGTACCAGTTAGACAGCTAGAAACAGAATAACACACACAAGAGGGACAGAGAGCAATAGCTGCTTATTGGACAAAGTTGTTTCTAGAACCAAATGAACTTACGATGTCTTCTGTGTGCGGCTAACAAACACTTCTAGAGCAGGAGCATTGTGAAATGGATTTTCTGTTGCAGAATTTCAGCTAGAGCTCAAGACATGAAAATTAAGGCAGTTAACACCCCTACCTACTGAAGAGAGGGATACTGAATGTAAATGGACTTGAAGGGGAACACATACTCTCTTTCCTCTAACTCAAACACCCTGTCTAAGGGACAGTGAGACACGTGGAAAAGTCCCATGGCTTCATGTGAGAGATCTGATAGTGTGTCTCTTTACTTTCTCCTTTGGGGTATGGAATAAAGACTCTATCTTTGCAAACCTTGTCCAAGCTGCCCGTGAGAAGGAAGGGACACAGTGGCACCATGAAATTGTAAATGTAACATGCAGAGTGCCTCCAGGAAAGAGGCAGCATCACAGCACATGTTTGGGAGCTTGCTCACTCTCAGGATATTTGGGCTCATTTGGGGGCCACAAGAAGTAGGGATGGTAGAAGTATCTGTGTACTTCCCACAGAGGTCCCCCGAGGGTCAGAGAGAGATGTAAACGAGCTCCTGGATCTCACACTAAGAAATGTGTCTTGGATGAAGGACACATCTGGGACTCTGACTCAGCGGAGTGAATTCAAGGAGAGCCAGGCAACAGCCTGTGGTGATTCCATGGGGGAGTGAAGGGGCATGAGACAGGGTGTCTTCTGGCTAAGTATCCATTGAAGAAAGTGGTTGATGGGGGGACCTCTGGAGAGCCACACCCAAGGGGAGACACGCCAGCAGGAGGATCCCTGGTGGGAGCCCAGAGTGTGGCCAGGCAGAGGCAGGGAAGCAGAAGGGTCTTCCTAGAGACATTCAGTGAACTAGAGCATGCCATATTTGGGTCTTGGGGGGGGGCGGTAAAGACCTTCCACAAGAGCCTCTGTTATGCGACTGCCAATCTTTGCGCTAGTCCCATTGCTCTGACCAAACCTTGATGAGATGTGATTTGCTTGTTCGTGAGACCGGCATTCTACTGGAGTGCATGTTTTGACCAATGAACGTGTAATTATCGCGGGCTTAGGAAGAGAGGCCAGTGTGTAAAGTGCTTGCCTTGCAAGTGTAAAGATACGAGTTTGATCCCAAGAATCCCTGTGAGAAGCTGGTCATGGTGGTACAGGTTTATCATCCCAGTGCTGGCGAGGAGAGGAGACAGATCTGGAGCCTACAGGCCAGGCTAGCCAGCCTAGCTTACTTGATGGTGTCTGGGCCAATGGGAGACGCTGTCTCAGAAAAGAAAGCTAGACAACACCTGGACACGTGAGGAATGACAGAGGAGGTTGTCCTCTGTGCTCTCCTGGCATGTGTACACAACCCTGAATATACACCTTTTCAGAGCACACACATGTACATATATACTCACACACACACACGTGTATATAGAGAGAGGGAAGTGTAGGAGGGGGAGAGTAGGAGAGAGAAGAAGGGTAGGAGAGAGGAGGAGAGGCACACACACACACACACACACACACGAGAGAGAGAGAGAGAGAGAGAGAGAGAGAGAGAGAGAGAGAGAGAGAGGGAGAGGGAGAGAGAGGGAGCGCACATGAACATGGAAGAGAGGGAGGGAAGTATGCAGCTGAACTATGGGTGCTGGTGAGGTAGCAATACACACAGTCATGTGGCCCCGAATTCAACCCCTGCAGCCATATACAAAACTGGCTGTGTGTCACATTTACCTCCCCTCTCCGCGCTGGGGGAGTAGAAACAGGCAGACCCCTGGGGCTTACTGGCCATTATATTTTGTGGCCAGACTAGGTCCCACTGAGATAGCCTGTCTTAAAAAACCATGTAGATAGCACCTGATAATACTTGAGGTCAATCTCTAGGACTAAACACACGTGAACACATGTGAATACATTGAATACATACACACTTGCCAAAAAAACAGGGTTGGAGGGAGGAAGGAAGGAAGTGAAATTATTTCAGCGTCTGGAAGACAGTGAGAAGAAGCATCAGGATGGACCTCATCAGAGGGCTTGGAGAGCAGACCGCACACGATGGGAAAAAGCAGTAGAAGAGATGGGGGATGACACTGTGCTTTGTAGATGGACGTTTTCCATGTCCCCATCTCCAGCCTGCAGACCTGCCCTCAAGCTGGAGTCCTCTCACAAGCCTGTTTTTGCCTCCTCCCTTCTCTCTTCTTTCCAACGAGTTCCTGTCAGTAGCTCCTCCAGACAAGCTGTTGCCTTCCGGGGCACTTTGTCCTTGCACTTAGGAATCATTCAAGGACACTGGGTCTCGAGGATCTGTGCCACCCTACGGAGTCAGGATGCTTTCTCCATGGCTGATTAGCTACTTGGGAAGGCAGGAAGGAAAGGGTCACTGCCTGTGGCCAAAGACCCAGCCAGAAGGTGCCCTGCACAGCAGAGTGGAACGTGTGGATTGGCGTGTGCAGGGGACAATCCGACCTCACCTACTAGCTCTGGCTTTCGTGGAAACAATGGTCATTCAGGTTGCTTTATTCAACTTTTGAGAAATGCAGGGGAAACATATCAGAAACGACACGTTTCAGTTCTTTCAGGAAATTGGGGTAAAGCTGTGCCCCCAGAGGGAAGAAAGTCCAGTTCTGATGACTAGGTCTTTGTAGCTATTGGTGGTGATGGGTGAGAAGACACAGCTAATGTCCTGAGGACTGGTTTCTGCAGCCAAGTTGCAGTAGAGCTTGGGTTCTGGGCATCCCAGGACATGCGTTAGCTTATTCTCTGCCTTGTCACAGAGACTGAAGCCCCTTTGAAGCCTTTCTCTCTTCTTCCCTTCTGAGGACAGGGCCGAGTTCTGAAGGAGCCAAATTTAGATGTTGGGATCGGGCACTGTTTTGAAAGTGGGATCTTAAGTTCTTGGGAAAACTTCATCACTCTTCTGTTGTGCATTGGCTCATCCATCTCTGGTGCTGCCACAGGCGTTTGGAGGCTTTGAAAGTGAAGGATTACACTTTGCTCCTCAAAGGCTTTGGCTTGTTCTCGCTCGTGGGTCCCATCATTTTTACCCCTTCTTTACTTCTGTCCTTTCCCATCCAGCACTGACCCCAAGCGGGGGCCAAACTGGCTCTCTTCCCCTCTCATTCTTCTTCTTCTCTCTTTCAAGCCTCTTCTACTTTTTTTATGCAAAAAGAAAAGAAAAGACAGAAAGAAAAGAAAGTATAGGAAGCTGGTGTTGCCATGGAGGAACACTGATGTGGGTGGGCCTTTGGTGGATTTGAGCTTCCCTTGGAGGAAAGTACTGGCCTCAAAGAAATTGAGGTGTGTGTGTGGGGGGGGTGTGTGTGTGAGAGGGAGACAGGGGAAAGGGGGGAGGGGGGAGAGGAGGGGGATAGAAAGGAGAAGGGGAAGGAGAGATGAGGGAGAGCAGAAGGGGGAGAGAGAAGGATAGAGGGAAGAGAGGAGAGGGGGAAGGAGAGAGGAGGGAGAGCGAGGGGAAGCGGGGCAGGAACAGTAGAGGGAAGGGGATCATTGAATGATGGCAGAGCAAAACCCTAAATGCATTTGCAGTGACATCACTGCCTTTCCCACAGGGGCCATTGACACTGGACGAAGCATCCATTCAAGGCCCAAAGCCACTCTCCAGGCCGGGCGGGGGGAGCCCCCACTCTCTCCCTGAATGCCTTTTTGTTGGGGAACAGTGGAGCGTTTCTGAAAGCCTGCATAAATGACTGAGTAATTCCCTGTCCTTGCCAGGAAGTCCGAGGCACTTGGGAGCTAACAATACCGAACTTTATCTCCTGTCCCATGCTGGAAGTTCCAGCTGCAGCTCCCGAATTCTAATAAGGGCTTTACTCATGCTGCTGAGGGTGGGTAATAGTTGATCTGTCACCCCTTTCACTAGGATACAGTCATTGCTGCTGTTGAGAACCAAAGGCAAGCCCTGAGGACCGAGGTGGGTTGGGGTAATAGCGGGGAGGGTGGATGGCGAAGAAAATCAGAGGCAGAACATGGTTTCCCCATTAGCTTGATGGGTCACTTTGCCAGTGTCATAGACTTCTACACTGACAAGGAGGAAAAGAGAAGAAGTTCACAGTGACCATGAAGCCCCGCCCCAGAAATATTACCTTAGGACATCTTCTGCATTGGGAAGAGTGCGTCTGCTGTCTCCTGTTTAACAGAATGAACGGCCGCAAAGACAGATGATGACACATCCCGCCTTAGAGCGCCCGCACTGTTAGTTTCCTTTCCTTTTCCATGTCTGTAGGAAAATGCTTGTTTATTGTTTAGCGGCTTCCTGCCCCAGAATAGCCAATTCAGCCCTGAAAGGATGGTTCTCATCTAAGGGCAAACTCATAGTAGGTGTTAGCTCCCTGCCATGTTAAGTTCTGAGGACATCTCCTGAGAGGACCAGCAAGTTGGATCAAGTATGTCCCCAGGGAAGCCCAGAAAGATGTTCTATATTAGCTGAATAGAGTGGTGACATTTTAAAGAATGCACAGCATGGCAGGTGTTTATTGTTACACACATTGCTTCAGTTAATTTTCATGGCAACCCCGGAGTTGTCTATTCCCTGCCCCTTTGAATATGACTGGGTCCTCATGCTTACACACTGCCCCTCTCGGCAGAGTTTTATCTCTGCCTTCATTAACATCTGAGCTCAGGTCCTCCGGGGGCTTAGATTCTGGTCCACAGAAGAAGAGAGACAATCAGGTTAGGGAGAAGACAGGAATCTCCTGGAGGGAGAAGGCGCAGAGTCCATGATGTCTGTTCAGCTTCACCTTCCCATATTCGCCCATGAACCATACATTCAGCATCCTGGAAGACACAGGATGGCACAACCTCCAGAATGCCATACAAGAAGAGAAAGAAACCAGGTTTCACCAGCCCTCTTGCCACCCCAGGAAGTTGCTAGGTTTTGGAAATGGTCTACTGGGAAGGTTCAGGAAGACAGGGAGGATGGCATGGACAAGACCATCTTGCCTGCGGCTCCTCTGTCTTGCTGTTTGGAGCACTGGCCTCAGGGAAGGGACTGGGATGTGAACACTGCTGGAAGGAAGTGAGACGTTACTCTGTCTGAGACATGTTTACTTTCTCATGGAGAGCACTGTAGCTAGAGTTTCCCTGCCTTGCCCACAGTCAGGACAAATCTTTGTCACCCGCCAGTCCCACAGCCGCTCAGACCCAACCAAGTAAACACAGAGACTTATATTGCTTACAAACTGTATGGCCGTGGCAGGCTTCTTGCTAACTCTTCTATAGCTTAAATTAATCCATTTCCATAAGTCTATACCTTGCCACGTGGCTGGTGGCTTGCTGGCGTCTTCACATGCTGCTGGTCATGGCGGCGGCTGCAGTGTCTCTCCGCCTCTGCCTTCTGCTTCCCACAATTCTCCTCTATCCTTCTCCCACCTACTTCCTGCCTGGCCACTGGCCAATCAGTGTTTTATTTATTGACCAATCAGAGCAATTTGACATACAGACCGTCCCACAGCACTTCCCCTTTCTTTTTTTTTTTTAAAAGGAAGGTTTTAACTTTTACACACCTCCAAAGTCAGCTTGGTATATTTGGGAATTTGGGCGTAGCTTCTCTTACTACTTCCTGCTGGAGGGGGGCGCTGTATCTTATGGGGACACAAAGAAAATTTTAGGATCATGGAGTAGTCCGTGAGACCGTATCGTCTGAGCTAGTTGCCTTGAAACGATTCTGGATGTTGGATCATCTGGGCCATGGTGTCATCGGAGACCTTTCAGGTGGTCTTGGCTGGTCAAACCTGATGTATCTTAATCTGGAACAAATCCATAGCCTCTGGCTTTCTGTAGAAACAAAAGCAGAGCCTCCTTTCCAAAGCAACATATCCTTACATCCACATTTTGAAGTCAAGGTACCTTTAAAATATACATTTTGGCATAACTCAACAGCTTTTGTAATCAAATGTTTTTCTTCAGTTACAAATATCAAAGAGAACATAATCCAGATTCTCTGTGTGGTAGCCATCTTTATGTGGCTTATTTTTTATATTACCTTGAGCCTATTGCTTTAAACTGCAGCCTTTTAAGCCTGAAATGGCGCTGTGGCTGCTGGCTCCACCCACTTCAGCTTCCCAACATGGCGGTGGTACGTTTTCCGCCAGCTCTGGGAGCCATCGTGGGTCTATGCTTTTATCCAAGCAGCGTGTAGCCCAGAAACCTCTTTTTTTGTTTTGTACTAGCAAAGGCTAAATCCACCACGCAGCTTAATGTGCCACTTGCAAAGGCCTCATTCCCGCCATACTGCAGATCGAGCACACACGCCAGGAACCCGCCAGTAACTCAAACCGGCAGCTGCTGCTCATTTGAGAGAGACAATTAGGAAGCTGTTTTTAGCTCCATTTTAGAATCTTTTCTCAGGTTTTAGGTGGAAACTCTTGCCCTCTCGTTGGGCGCCATTTGTAGCTAGAGTTTCCCTACCTTGCCCACAGTCAGGACAAATCTTTGTCACCCGCCAGTCCCACAGCCGCTCAGACCCAACCAAGTAAACACAGAGACTTATATTGCTTACAAACTGTATGGCCGTGGCAGGCTTCTTGCTAACTCTTCTATAGCTTAAATTAATCCATTTCCATAAGTCTATACCTTGCCACGTGGCTGGTGGCTTGCTGGCGTCTTCACATGCTGCTGGTCATGGCGGCGGCTGCAGTGTCTCTCCGCCTCTGCCTTCTGCTTCCCACAATTCTCCTCTATCCTTCTCCCACCTACTTCCTGCCTGGCCACTGGCCAATCAGTGTTTTATTTATTGACCAATCAGAGCAATTTGACATACAGACCGTCCCACAGCAGAGCACTGTGGATAATGTGGATATGGGAAGGTGGTGCTCACCAGGGTCATGTCTGTGAGGAGAGAGAAAGAAACAGGAGGAATAGAGATGGAGGTAGAGCACACACCAACCCGTCTCTCCCCGCCCCTCCCCGCCCTGGCCATCCACTATGAAAACCACGCAGAAGAGAGCAGGTGGATGCCATCCACTATGAAAACCACGCAGAAGAGAGCAGGTGGATGGGAAGGCACACTTTTTTTTCTTGTTTACACATCCTAAAATATTTTATTTTTTTTGTGTTTATTTAATTTTATTTTTATTTTTCTTAAGAAAATTTCTACTCACTCCTCATGCTATCCACAGACCCCCTCCTCCCTCCTCCGCCCCCCCCCAGCCCTCTTTCCCAAGCCACCCCGCATCACCACATCCCCCAAATCAAGGTCTCCCATGGGGAGTCAGCAGAGCCAAGCTCACTGAGCCTAGGCAAGTCCAAGCCCCTTCCCACTGCACCAAGGCTGTGCAAGGTGTCACACCACAGGCACCGGATTCCCAGAAGCTTGCCCATGCACCAGGAACAGATCCAGATCCCCCTGCCTGTGTGCCTCCCTGGCCCCCAAACAGTTTGAGCCAAACAACCATGGGAAGGCACATTTTAAGCAGAGATCGTGGCCCATGTGAGCAATCACAGTTTAAAAAAAAAAAGGTAAACAAACCACAGATCCCATGCCTGTGGAACCAGTTTGAGAAAGCAGGATACAGAAATCAGTGTGAAGAAACTGAAAAAGCAAAGAACAAAAAGAATCTGGGAAACAGAAATAAACTGTGGCTAACCATTAAAACTTACAAGATTCAAAGGAGCATCTGGAAGTAGAAATGAAGAAGCTTAGAGGAAAAAGGTAAAGTTTAAAGTAGAAACTGTGATGTGTCACACACTGTGATTCCACAGACAGCAGGGGGGGGGGTGAGACAAGAGAAGAGAGAGTCTGAGGCCAGCCTGAGTCACACAGCATGAGACTGAATCCTCACCTTCCACAATCCAATAAAAGAAAGCACAGTGTCAAGACAGAGAACCACAGCATTGAAGAACAGTTGATGATACTCGGGGAAAATAGGAGCACATGACATAATAGAACGGTAGAAATGGCGCTGGACTGTGCTCATAAGTAGAAATGGTTCCTAAACTGTGAATATAAAAAAACCCTTCATTGCTGGGCCATGGCATCACATGCCTTCCATCCCAGCACTTAGAAGGCAAAGGCAAGTGGATCTCTGTGAGTTCAAGGGTAGCCTGGACTACAGAGCGAGTTCCAGGACAGCCAGAGATGTTATATAGAGAAACTCTGTCTTGAAAAAACAAAAAATATTAATTGAAACATGGAAAATGTGGACACATTTTTACAAAACAGAAGATAAAGGAGTGTCTGAGTCTACAGAGAACAGAAGAAACCCCAGATGAGCACCAGCATACATCGATGCCAGTAACCTCGAAAAGTCTGGTGAAGTGGTCTTTCTTAGTACAACTCTGTTTACTAGAATGGCTGCTAATAGTTATAAGAGGTGTAAACAGTTTCACAGAAGAAATAGAAATGTGCCCCAAGTGATGCTTCTTATAGGATCCAGACAGTGTCCGTGGGAGACACTGAGCTCATTAAAACATGTGTAAGTTTCTGGAGACAGATGTGAGGAAAATGTCCACATTGTTTTGATGCCTGGATCAGACAATGGAAGAAACCCTCAAGGGACAGTGGATCAAGCTCGCTTGTTAATGGTGATGGGAAATTCCAAAATCATTCACTGTGGCAATTTGTGGCTCAGGTTCCATATTAGAAAAGAATTTTTAAAAATGTTTTTTGAGACAGGTTCTCACTGTAAAGATTGTTCATCAACTTGGTATAATTCCTCTGCCTCTGCCTCTCAAGTGCTAGGATTACCTAGGAATAGGAAAGCTTACTAATATCTTTTATGGTACAATTACATCTAAGGAGAAGAATTAGATAACTATTTCTAAAAATGTAGAAAATAGTTATCAGCAAAATCCATTCCATTCTTCATAAAATATCTTGAAAAAATAGCACTGGAAATATAAATCTCATATATATATATAAATTAAGGGAAGCATAGTGATGAACACTGACAATCCAAAAACTGGACTGGGATACACCACAAGATGCTGTTTCCAATAAATAATAATAATAATAATAATAATAAATAAATAAAACATGGAGGGGATGAAGACAGAGAAAAAAGAAAAATCTTGGACTTAGCTATTGCACCCTAATTTTAATTCCAGAATCAGTCTCAACTGGGATGCACTACAGCCATTCCTTTGAAGGCGAGAAATAAAGATCCCTACTGACTTACTACCATTTAATGTTGTTCTAGAAGTATTGGCCAATGTTATTGGATTAGAGTAAAGAATTAAAGGCAACAGGGCTGCAAAACAATATAATTTTCTCAGCTGACATAATAAAATACCAAGAACTCTCTCCAAAGAATTAATGATAAAACTCAACTAATTGAAAAAAGGTAATCAATTACCAGAATATAAAGTTAACACGCCCAAATCAATAGCCCTTTATAGTCACAAATAGCCTATCAGCATGCATAACCAATGAGCATGGCCCCAACAGCCGTGGTGTTACAAGGTAAAGTGCATGGGAATAAACTCAAAAATAATGGCTTAAAAACTATCACAACCTATTGCTCTGCCCCAGGAAGACTAAGGGGGATGGAAATGTTTCAGTTATCAACATACAGCTTCCTCCAGGTTCATATCTGAATTTAGTGTACTGGTAGTTAAGACACATGTATGCAAATACTCACATACAAACACATGCAAACACACAAATGCATACAAACACAGCCTCAAACATGTACACGAATGCATTCTCTGTCTCTCTCCCTCTCCACAAAGCCAGGTAACAGGATGCTGAAATTCACTGGGAAGGAAAGAAGTAAGATGCAATAAAATAAATGAATCTTCTGTAAGAACCATGGATGCATTTAAGAATTGGTGGAATGGAGGAATTAGAACCCAGAACATGTTAAACATTTAGATTGGGGCTGGTGAGCCAGCTCCAAGGGTCAAGGTGCTTGCTGTCATGTGATGTAAGCCCCATGGCCCTGCCTTTGATACGCATAATCCACACACAGCCTCCATACAATTCCAGCCCTGTGATCTGAGTCTAAACCCTAGAGCCTGCATATAGTGGAGAGTTCCAACTCCACAAAGCAGTCCTCTCACCCTACACATGTGCTATTGTAAGAACACTCACACACAATACACACATCACATACACAATTATACCGATCTTTTAATTTTTTTTATTTTATTCTAATACAGAGATGATTACATATATTCCCCCTTGGGAAAAGATAGCTTCTCAAATAAATGATATTTGAATAACTTGTCAACCTTCTTGGGAAAATGACAAAATTAGATACATTCTTATCCTGAAAAAAAAATTCTAAAAATAATCCCAAGTCCAGATTTCATCATTGAAGAGGTTGGTATATCCCAATCTCAAAAAGGACTCTGTAGAGCATGTGTATGTTATATAAGGTCAGAGGGCAAATGACACCCTGAGAAAGTACCAATGGCCAATTATACACCTAATGCACAAAGAACTTCCACAGAGTGGAGGAAAAAGGGAACCACACATTTTGATACAATTACATGTGGGTCACTCATGGGTGGAAAACTCACAACAGACACATACACACATCCTGTTTACATGAATACGTCTTAATAGAGCAATTAAGATTCGAGATGGTGGGAGATGCTACCTCTTACCCGTCCATTTGTACACAGGGAGGAAGTTTGCCCTCTCTCTTCACTGGTAATGCCTGGCATTTCCAAATGGTCCCATTCCTGTGTCAGAGAACCGGGTGATTTCAAACACTGTGTATAGCTCTGTAAAGGTTGTTAGGAATTTTAGAGATTCTGTTGGAGACTTCAGATGTTTTTTCAGGGTGAAGAGAATTAGTGGACAAACATCCCAACCAGGCGACATACCTTTCATTTGACCCTCTAGGAGGACCTTGGAATGCTGGCCCCACCTCATGCTTTTAGGTGTTATCTGGGGTGTGTGGAAAAAGGACACAGGTATCTGTGGCATGTGATCAGTGACATAGAATGAGCAAGTGTTCCACAATAATCAGTGACATAGAATGAGCAAGTGTTCCACGGTTCCTCCCAAAGCATCGCCAGCCTAAAATCCAATGCACACTCTGCCTGTATTCACCTTTCCTGAAGAATTTTCTAAACTGGACTGCCTACCTAACAGTCAGCTCAAATGATTTCCACCTTTGAACTCCTAGGCATGTGACCTCAGAGCACACAGGAGGTGTTGAATGCAGTTCGCCTGATCCGAGTAGTATACATGCTATATACTTGCTTGGAATAAGCTCTTAGGGTCTACAGAACAATGAGATGCAAGCAAGCTGATAATTTTTGCTAAGAACCCTTTCTTGCCTTGTACCTCTTATGGGGGATGTTACCTACTAAAGGACTATGGCAGACAGGGGATTTCGTGAATTCTTCCGTCTTTGTGTTTTATCCACTCAGTCCCTGGATATCCCCAGAGTTTCTCCTCTGTTACAATGTTTCATCTTATTGCCCTACACCATCTGCTTTGAATGTTTTTGCACCTTTCTAGTTTTCTCTGTTTCTCAAAGAAGTTGGTCTTTCCTAAAGAAGTGCCAGCAGCTACCTGAAGAGGAAGAGAGACTTGATGTCATGAACTGGAATGGGATCTTAGAAGTTAATGGAACAGGCTTTATAAAGAATTGGGCCACAGAATTGGAGAAATGAATAAAGAAATAGAGAACAGACTTTAGTATGTTTAATAGAAATTTAGACTGAACATATTTGGTATTCTGTGGTCATGTGGTAGTTAGCATAAATTCAGGGCCCCAAAGACTTTTGTCACGTCAGGAAACATGTTTCTGTCTGTTCTCAAATGGGTACTGTCTGTGCTCAAGACCCCTGGAGTCTGAGTCACTTGGCATGGACACTGGGAGAGCAAGGCTGAGGCACCATGGTGCATAGAGGGTGGGTCGTCATGACACACATGGCCTGACCAGAGTCATGTCCATCCATCCATCTGTCACATAGGATTGTGCAACAGGCACCCCAGGCATGGGTGAGGCACCTCCTGATGGCATATTGGAAAAGGGATGGATTTAAGAGACGATCAGAAAGGAGGCAGACGGGGTTTGGCAGTTTCCTAGATGAGGGAGAAAGCAGATCAAGGATCACTCCCAGCTGTGACTGGAGGTTCTGGGATCTGAGGCCAATAACGGATGGGACAGTCTGAATGGTTCTGAACTGGCATGCTGAAGACCCTGGTGGGATTTCTAGACAGAGAATTCTAGTCGGCATTTATGGAGCAGAGGTTCTGCCCAGGAAATGACCAAAGGCATACATCTCCAAAAGAGAAAGAGAGGTCTCAGAGGAAACCCTGTACCGCCTTCCTGCACATAATAAAGAGCTGATTAGAGACATCCTGTGGTTGTAGGTATAATCACAGATGTGGAGGAAATCTGGTCAGTGTGGTGTTCAATGAGACCATTTGTGGCATAAAGGAGTGTTTCATGTCCTTTATAAACTACACTTTGTACTTTTCTTGCGTAAGAACCCAGACAATTCTGCTTTCTTTCTCTTTCCCTAACTGCACTCAACTTTACTAACCCCGAACTAGCCCAGGGTCTCTTGTTCTCAATGATTTATTAAAGAGGAATGTCTCAACAGATGGCATTCTGGGAGCTTAGGAACAGAGAGGAGTGCCCTTGACCTCAGCTGCCTCACTGTCTGCTTGGATCTGGCCTTTTGCTCTGGGGTAAAATAGTTCTGCCGTGTTTACAATCAGGCTTTTCCAAAATGAAGCCACTTCTCAGGACTAGTAAACTTTTATTGAAATAGCAAATCAATAGCATAAAATAGCATATTTCATAGCATGTGAATAGAAAATAAAAACTTCTAAATCACCCCTCCCCATTTATTTTTGAGATTATAACATCCATTTCTTGTTAACTTCTAAGGCCAGCTTAGATCCTTGATGGTGCTGCCCTTTCAACTGCAGGAATCTCCCCCTGACAGGCTTCCTGGAGACTCCTGCACACTTCCTGCCTGCTCAATAGGAAGCAGTGCTGAGGAGCTGACCTTGGGGGTGTTGGGTAGAGTCCACTTCCCTGTGGAATCCGGAAATGCTGTGAAGCTAAGTCAGCTAGAAATTTAACAAAAGAAAGAATCTGACTAAAAACAATGAACACACACATGTGCACACACCCTTCCTCCCCACACATACAAGCATGAGTGTGCACACATGCATACCCTCATAAGCACACACACACACACACACACACACACACACACACTCTATGATGGTGGGGGGCTTTAATGGTTATATAATAAAACTACTCTTTCAGAAGGGAACGAGGTATAAAAATATAGGCTGTGCATGGGTTACGTTTCTGTAATTCAGTCAAGTGACTCTGGGCAAGTTATTTAAACTTCCTAAATCCCAGGTGCCTCATATATTTAATGGAGAGATCTTAATAGTTGTTGAAAGGATTAAGTGAGATAACTTATATTAAAAGCTTAGCTCTGTGGCTAACACAAGGCAAAATGCTCATCATCAAAACAGTAATTATTAATTACCCTTCTTCGCCTATAGGAAGTGAAGAGGGTTCAAGGATATGAAAGATTCATCTCAAGTGCACAAGGACCATGCTATTTGAGGCAACATTGTAGAGATAGCCTTGGAGAACAGCATCCTTCTGAACTATTGATCTTCGAGGTGCTCTGGGGAGGGAAACGGGTCGTATCAATAGCAAGGGATTGAGATCAGCAGATTCTTAGAGCCTCTAACGAAGAACCAAGTGCTCTTTCCTGATAGTATTCAGGGAAAGGTTTTCTGGTTTCCTATTTGTAGAAACAGAAGGAATTTTATACTTCCTTCCTTTCCAGTGAAAACATCAAAGGGCTTTTTGCACTTATTACTGTTATTTATTATATATGTGCCTGCTTTGTGTGTGTGTGTGCCTGCAAACACACCACAGGATTCATAGGGAGGTCAGAGAACGATTTGGGAGAGTTGGTTCTCTTCCTTCACTGTGGGCCCCAGATTCAAGACCTCAGGCTTGGTGACAAGTGCCTTTCCCTAGAGAGCCATCTTGTTGGCACAGCATCAGAGAATATCAGAACTTTTATGAGTGTTGGGTTTTTTTTAAAATTACCATTTTCAACTCTTATCTAGATGACAGGCGCTGGAGAGATGGGGCCTCAAAGTTTTTCCAATAAATGCAGAAGAAGGCAGGCCATTTAGAATGGACAGTGGTGTCCTGTCTATCTAACACCAGTGGTGATGACACTGGTCCCGAGTCAAAACCTGAGGAAATGTGCATCACATCACTGGAGAGCGGTGACCCTGAGCGCATTGGTCCCTACACAGAGCTGCTCTAGCCAGGGAACTGAATTTGATGTCAGTGAGCACCATGCCTGGGGTAGGAACAGCACCCATTGCCCCCATCCTCCGCTGCGCTCATCCTCTCAAAAATATAGTGAGCAAGGACCACTGATGCGAAACCAGAGCCCTGGTGTCACCATTGGGTCCGGGGACAGCATGGACCTGCGGCGTAGAAATAGCTGCCTGTAGACCCGTGTGTTCGCTTACACCTGTGGCTCTTCAGAGTTGGTTGACATATAATGCTAAGTAAAAACATCAATGAACGAAGCTTTCTGTTGCCTGTGGATCTCTCTCTCTCTCTCTCTCTCTCTCTCTCTCTCTCTCTCTCTCTCTCTCTCTCTCTCTCTCTCCCACTTCTCTCCTTTTTCAGCTCTTGGGTTTTTAAAGCTCTAAATGACCATCATACCTAAGGAATGGACTGGGGGCTCCTGGGGGATCTGAGTCATAACCCACGGAACCTCTGAGGATGCTGGCCGCCTTCACAAATGACACTTCTGGATGCTGTGAAAGCTCAGTTCAAGTGGGCAGTGAGGGTCAAAGAAAGCTGCCCACGGGTGAAAGAACAGGGAACAAAGTGAATGACAGTGCTCAGAATCCCCCCCCCCCACACACATACCCAAACCCTGCAAGCCCGCTGGAAAACATACTGCACAGGAAAGGAGAGCAGGGCGGGGGTTCTGGCCAGAGCAGGGACAAAACCAGGAAGAGGGAAAAGACTAAAAGCAGCTTCTCTTGAGGGCCAGGGGTGGACTTGGCTGCAGGGCAGCTGGCCCTGGAGAACCGAGGACTTTAAAACAGTCCACAGGGCTCAAGTGACCTACCTCTCGTGTTTGCCTCCGGCTCAGCTCCTGGGTCTTCCTAATAATTGAATTTCAAAGCCAGGTACTTCTTTGTTGTCTCTTAGGGATGAATCATTAATTCTACCAGGTCATGCTGTCACTTTAAATAATCTGTGAGAATTTCAGGGAAGAAGATCAATTCTGAGAAGAAATCACATTTGAGCAGCTAGAAAGAGTCTGATTTCAGGGAGTGTGGGGTAACATGGACAGAGGATGTTGTTGTTATGTGAATTCGAGACTCCCTTTTCTATGTTATCCTGGTCTCCAACCACACGACAGGCCTTGTTTTATTTTTAACACTTCTATGTTTGTATGCATGATCCACTGGCAGTTTCCTTCATTTATGCTGGCATAGATATATTTGCAATCTGAAAACTGTTAGTATACCACAAAAAAAAAAAAAAAAAAAAAAAAAAAAAAATCAGCCTGGTTAGGTCTGCATAGAAAATGAGACTGTCCGCATGCAACTCTTACATCCTTCCGAATGCTTTCCTCCTCTGGTGTCACGCGTCCGGACTGTTTTCACAGGCTGCTAGGTCACACATCACAGATGCCAGCAGCTGCTGCTTCCTCCATCACGCTCTTGTGATGGCTTTCTCAATGGCACACAGAGCTTATGCAGAGATTTTTTTCAAACCGGAAGAAGTATAAATCCCGTTACTTTAAGCCCTCCAATGAGAAAGAACCTAAAAACAAAGAATAAAGTGAATATCAACCAGATGCAATCCATGAACCTCACTTGTATTCTGATTTGAACAAAGGAAAGCGAACATGATGTGCACATTCAACTTTTACACATGGTGTGTTGCTTGGTCATTAGAGGGCAGCATTTAAGGAATCATTCAATGTTCCAGTGTGAAACACACTGAATTGCTTATGTGGGAAAGAAACAGAATTGAGAGTTTCCCGAACAGTTACGGGGAGACGTGCTTAGCTGGCGGAGAGTTCATATGGCCTATGTGAAGCTCTAGATAAATCCCGCACGGTAGTGCGGACTTGAGTCCCACAGTCTTGGGTGGGAACAGGTGAAGGTAGTAAGGATCGAAGTTCAGAGGTTTTCTCAGTGACATAGCAAGTTTGACACTAGCCTGGGATACAGGAGACTCTGTCTCAAAACCATAAGATAAAATTGAGAGGGCGTTGATAAAGAGCTGGGCAGGCTATGGAGGAAACAAGGATGCGGTTTATTGGAGGTGGGCGATGCCCGCACAAGGTTTGTCTTGCTCTTTCTACAGTTTGAGGATCTTTAACAGCCACTGTTGTTAAACGAATCAACAGATAGAGCCCTCTGTTGACTTACCTGGGCACCTTGGGTAAAGTCCAAGGCCCGACAACTTCCATAGCCTCCTTGCTAGACTCCTCCTGTTCTCAGGTCCACCATATTGGTTTCAGCAATTCTCAGAGCTCTTTCCTGGCCTAGGATCTTTGTGCTTGTTCTGCAACCCCACCCCCACCCCCACCCCCGCCCTGGCTAGGAGCATGGATTCTGCAGGTGGTCCTCTGGCCAGAGTCTCTAAAGAGACTTCCCTTGTCCTGTCACTCAATGGTACTTCCCTCTCATTCCCCTGCTTCAGTTCCTTCCCCCATATTGTGTCTGTGTTTTCCTGCCTGTGACAGACTTCCTGTGATACATGCCCCTGTAGAGCCCGGAGTTTTTAAGGCCTCCACACAAGGTTGGGAATACAACAGTGTGGGGGTGGGGTGTGGGGGGGCATTCAGCAAATGTTTGTTGGATGAGTAAACAAATGTTTAACTTGCTTGCAAACAATGCAAAATGCATTCTTGTATGTCTGACCTTTCACTTTTCTCCTTTCAAAATGAGATTGAGAGGAACAGAAAGATAAGGACAATCATTTCCTTATTCTCTCTCCTCCCTGTTCCTCCCTGAAAATCGCAGTGGAAGAAAAATGAGAGAAGACTAAGCATGCCTCCCCCCCAGGACAGACTCCCCTGAGTGCTGATGCTGTAGAAAGCAGATGAGTGGGAAAAACAAAGAACCACCCTCGTCCTTCTCTCTGCTTCCTTCTCTTCTTGGCTCAAAAACTCCTCTGGTTGTCAATAACCTGATGATCCATCAGGGAATAAGCCCTGAATAATGAAAACAAGCTTTTGCCCTTCCAACCTGAAAAGTATCTCCGCATTTCTCTGCTTTTTCCTCAGCTCTGAATCCTTTCCCCCAGCCACGGCCCTCTGCCTCCTCCCCAGGTGGATTTCTTTGCTTTAACAGAGCTCGTATCAACATGGTTCCTTTGGATGTTCTAGAGAATGCCATTAAAAAGACAGCACAGATGTTGCCACAATGTCAGCCCATAGAACACATTCTGCCTGAGGGTGCAGGGACACGGGAGTCAAGGGGTTAAACTCATTTTCAATTTGCCTACAGATGGATGCGCCCGGCTTTCCCTTGATCTGCGAAGCCTGCATCCATAGGACGGCAATAACAAATATTCAGGAAGCTGCATTCAATGTGAGATTTAACAAAAGGAATTAGCCACAGTGTGTGAGCAGTAACTTTAAATAGCAGGAGTGACAAAGGCACTCTGGCCGATAAAAGAGAACGGGTAATTACTATATCAGTGCCCTTTGCACACCAAGTTTCTAAACTGCGGTAAAAGGTTCTCCACGAGTCTGCCTTCTCTTTCTCCTATCAAAATAGAGCAAAATAAACTATAACAGAGGCCAGCTGCATCTCTGGATCATTGGAACAAAACAGTACCACCAACGTAAAGTGTTCTTAGACTCAGTGCAATTTCTAATTGCAAAATTTAATTGTAAAAATGAAAAATCTTAAGCTGTTTTTATAGAGCCCGTTTCACAGCACCAGCCCCGGAGAGGAAGAGTAACAAACCCCACATTTCTCAGCTTTCTTGTAGGAGCAGTGGACCAGACCCTTTCTTTTTAATATTTATTCTAAACTTTATTAATTCTTCTAGACACAAAGAGCTCAGTGTCTAACATACGGTCACCTCTAAGACGATAGCGCACAGCTCCTGGGATGCAAAGCCCACACAAGGTCTTTGGGTCTTGAGTCTTTTTTGGTCTTGTTTTAGTTCAGCTGTGTTGTCTTTTTAGGTTTTAAAGAGCTTTGACTGGAAAAAAGCACTTGTACCCCATGATGTACAAACACCGAGGAAAGTGAGGTTGGAGACTAGAAGAGCACAGGTATCCTCCCACGCACAGCCAGCCAGGTAGTGCAGGAGGGTAGCAGAGACACCCAAAGCATGCTTCTCCTTGAAACAGAGGTGCATTGAGACGTTCACTGTGTCTTCCAATCCTTGCTTCTGCTCGCTTGACACTGTGTTCTCATTCTCAGCCTAATCTTTTAAAAAGATTTATTATTTTTTAAAAGATTTATTATTTATTTATTTTTGGTTTTTTTTGAGACAGGGTTTCTCTGTGTAGCTTTGTGCCTTTCCTGGATTTATTATTTTTAAGTGTGTGGGGAGTGTGTGTGTGTGTGTGTGTGTGTGTGTGTGTGTGTGTGTGTATTGCATGTGAGTGCAGTACCCACAGAGGCCAGAGACATCAGATTTTCCTGCAGCTGCAGTTTGAGGCCGTTGTGAGCTGCCTGATGTGGGTGCTGGGAACTGAACTTGGTTCCTCTGCAGAAGCAGTACATGCTCTTAACTGCTGAGCTGCCCTCCAGCCTCCGTTAGCTAAACTTCTTATGATGGCTGAGCATCACCATGTGATTATCTTAGTGTAAGCGTACTGATGTCACTATGAAGCTTGGAATATTTAGAAACTTAACCACCTCAAGGAGACACATGACTCTTTCATCTTTTGAAGACCTGTCAAGTGAAGGATAAAGACATAGCCAAATGATTCTGGAAGGGTGGAACCAAAGTCAACAGGTAAGAGTTGTATGAGGTTTCATGATGATATATTTATGATTCAATATTTGAAAGTTCTTAGAATTAGTATTATCTGTTCACAAATGGAGACAGATGGGCTCTGTTGTATATTGGGAAAATGTAGAGTCCTGTGTGCTCTAAAGTTGTGCAATGGACTTAGCATTGTCAGCAATGCTGCTCAAAGGGTCAACCCAACACCAGATAACTACAGGACTGGGACTGCTGTCTGTCCTTGGAAATGCAGCCTGTTCTAACCTGACTGAAATGAATCTCTAGGAAGTGATGGCTTTGTTGGGGACACCACTGCCCAGCCTCATTTGCATGTGCTTGCGATCTGGTGACGAGCCTTTACCATGGGCATAAAAGCATAGGTGGAGTCTAGTTTCTCTGTCAGTGGTAGGAAGTCTCTCTCCGTCTTCACCCCTCTTCCTCCGTCTGTGGTCTGAGGCTGAGCACGGTGAGGCCCTGTGGATGCTACAGTCATGAGAAGTAAGTTCCAGCTCTGAAGGCTTCTCACCGTCCAAGAACTGGCCTAGACTGTTAGAGAGCCCATCCTTACACCCTCCAATTCAGGCATTCATTCACTTTACACAGCAGTTAGCATTGCTCTCCCTGACATCACCACTCAAGTTCCTTCAAACTGTGAATGAAGAGACTAGCGACTCTAAGCCAGCGTGGGTGGGTTCTGGGGTTTATGGATTACAGAACAATTCTGGAAGAATTTTTGTTTTCCAGCATTGACTTTGTCCAGGACAAATGTTTCTGGGTCTTCCGCCGCCTCCCTCAGCTCTAATTTAGAGCCTTTGTTCTGTCATTTTAGCTAAGCCTTCTCCAACAGTAAATGGGAGGACTAGCTGACGAGTGAATAGTCCTTCTCTTCACGTGCATTCTGTTTTCAGCTGTGTTTCCTGGGCAGTGTTGGGGATACTCAGGCACAGATTACTTAGAGATGGAAGCCACAGGGAACAGAAGACCCGTAAACAGGACTAGGATGTCAATTTCTGTAGTGACTGAGGGACAGGAAGAGGATACAGAAGCCAGGAACAGCTGCTGAACAGCTCAGAATATTGTCTTCCCAGACACTCGAAGGCAGCCAAGGGCCTGAGCTGAGAAACCAGATTTCTTCTGGGCACACATCACTCTTTTCCTCTCCTTTTGAAGGACGCTGAACTTCCACATAACCATGAAGGCCAGAAACACGCATAGGACCAAAATAGCACTGCGGTGAAGGACTCTAACCTCGGTTAAACACACAGAGCCCCGCTGCAGTCCGTGGTCATTAGGCACTAGGGCACCGGAGTTGTTAGGGTGGAATATATTGGTCACCTTTTGCAGAGTAGGACCTGGGGCAACGAGAGCATAACCCTTTGTTGGCAAGCAGGACGATCAAGCAAATCGGAGTTCAGATGCCAGCATGTCTATTTCTCATGCTGTGCTCAGCCGGGCTCTGAGAATGTCAGTACTGTGAGCTCAAACCTTCAACCCCAGCCAGATTCCTACAGAGGGAGGGGAGGGACCGGAGGGGACGGGAGGGGACGGGTGGCCAGCTTGTTCTCCTCCGGTGTGCTCAATCTAATCTGTACATATGCGCAGACCCATATTTAGAATCTGTCTGGGCAGAGAGGGTTGAGCCACAGTAGCTCTTGCTTGTCACTTGAAAGATACCGAGGAGGAACGGGAAGTTCAAAGCCAAGTTTTTATCCAGAGCTTGATTCTCTTCCTCCTCACCAATCTGCTAAGGCAGAATCTGCCTGATGTGGAAGTGAAGGCTGCCTGTCAAGGACACACGGAGCATCCGCGTCCTCCTCCCCTGAGTGTCAGTCATATTGGCAGGCAGATTCAAGGGAGACCCCTGTGGGGCCCCGGTGGGTCAATACTGCCAATGTGGTGTTGAGTTTACATTCAGCTTTTCTTTGACTAAAGAGATAGCTATTATGTATAATTAAGGCTTGGGAAACAGTGTCAGCATTTTTTCCGTAGAGAAATGAATAGGGGCAATAGCTGGAGGGACCGAAGTCTGTGGCAGCGGCTGGCTGTGACTCCAGGCTGCACAGCTTGCCGCCCTGGAGATGGGAGCTGTTGTCCTGGAATGAGTGCAGCCAGCAGCCGCTCCCTCCAGCCTGTGCGGCTGCTGCTGCTGCTGCGCCCCCTCTCAGATGAGTCTAAACCCCAGCGACAGCCTAGTTACAGCCAAGGTTTCCATCCCCAAGTCCCTCCCTGCTCCAAACCGCCTGCCGCTGTGACCTGTCACCTCCATTCCATTGCTAACTCTCTGAGAATAGCCCAGCTGCTGGCAGCTTCTCTGTCCGGCTGTGTCCTTGATGATCAGCCATGTGTGACTCCATGCGGCTGCCCGGAACTGAGCCTGCAGGTCTCGGGAAGGTCCGGTGTCTTCAGTGAGCACCCCTGTCTCTACCGCATCAACGTGGTGATTCCAGAGTGGCTCAGAGGAGTGTGAACGTGTGAATGTGAGAAAGCCACTGTTGGAGTTGTTCCCCAGTCTCTTCCCCGGATCTGGTGACCCCCGAGAACCCTTCGGCATCATTCTCCTGGCTCCCCCTTGTGGCCCAGGAGACCACGACCAGAATTATTATTACTTTTTGATATTATAGTGATATCATTTCCCCCTCCTTGCTCCTCTTTCGAAACCTTCCCCTTACTTTGTAACTTCACGATATGCCTAAGGAGATCCCTGGCAAACCTCCTCTGCAGGGCCACATTTTAGGGCGAGTTGTCCACCCTGATTCCAAGGCCCAGCACCCAGAGTCCTGGGAGCTTTGGTGTTTTTCTGTACCCTTTTTTGACAGTCACATTTTCTGCCAGAGACCTTGGGGGTCACTTGCTTGTGAGGTTGTGTGGGGGAATCCTGTCTTTTGAATTGTTTTTTAAAGCCCACGTGAGCCCACCCTGCCCCGGAAATCATCCTGGAACCCGTGCGGGGTTCAGATTTGAATGGTTGTCTGCCTGGGCTTCCTGAGGGTTCGGTAGCTGTGTGGGCTATGGTAGCAGTCTGTTTTAGTGGGGGGTCCAGTGGCAGAAGGTGAGGGAGCGCCCACCTCCGACGCTGGGGTTGTGCCAGGCCTGAGCCCCCAGATTTCTGACAGTTTGGGTGGAAGGTTTCGTGGACGTCACTGAACGGGTTCCAGTGCATTCTTCATCCACACAGTTCTCCAGGGTCTGCAGGATACTGCACCGCCTCAGAGGAGCCAAACCGAAACAGCCAGAACCACCATCCTCACCACAGCCATCACCACAGCCATCACCGTCCTCACCACAGCCATCACCATCATCACCACAGCCACCACCACAGCCATCACCACCATCCTCACCACAGCCATCACCACCATCCTCACCACAGCCATCACCGTCCTCACCTCAGCCATCACCACAGCCATCACCATCACCACAGCCATCACCATCATCACCACAGCCATCACCATCATCACCACAGCCATCACCACCATCACCACAGCCATCACCACAGCCATCACCACAGCCATCACCATCATCACCACAGCCATCACCACAGCCATCACCATCATCACCACAGCCATCACCACAGCCATCACCATCATCACCACAGCCATCACCACAGCCATCACCATCATCACCACAGCCATCACCACCATCACCACAGCCATCACCACCCTCACCACAGCCATCACCACCACCCTCACCACAGCCATCACCACAGCCATCACCACAGCCATCACCATCATCACCACAGCTATCACCGTCCTCACCACAGCCATCACCACAGCCACCACCACAGCCATCACCATCATCACCACAGCCATCACCACCCTCACCACAGCCATCACCACCACCCTCACCACAGCCATCACCACGCTCACCACAGCCATCACCACCCTCACCACAGCCATCACCACCACCCTCACCACAGCCATCACCACGATCATCACAGCCATCACCACAGCCATTACCACAGCCATCACCACCACCACAGCCATCACCATCCTCACCACAGCCATCACCATCATCACCACAGCCATCACCGTCCTCACCACAGCCATCACCATCATCACCACAGCCATCACCACAGCCATCACCGTCCTCACCACAGCCATCACCATCATCACCACAGCCATCACCACAGCCATCACTGTCCTCACCACAGCCATCACCACAGCCATCACCATCCTCACCACAGCCATCACCACAGCCATCACCATCCTCACCACAGCCATCACCATCATCACCACAGACATCACCATCATCACCACAGCCATCACCGTCCTCACCACCATCCTCACCACAGCCATCACCGTCCCCACCACAGCCATCACCATCCTCACCACAGCCATCACCACCATCCTCACCACAGCCATCACCACCCTCACCACAGCCATCACCACCATGCTCACACTGAGCACATGGCTTGGGTCCCCAGATCCCCGATGTTGCTGAGGATCTGTATATATTTTTAAAGAAAAGTAAACAAGTTGAGTTTATTGCAAAGGGAAGTTGTATCCCTCTGTAGCAGAGGGCACCACAGAGGAGGAGGCCTGAAATAGGTTGCCGTAGGGTAAATTTTACCTTCTTTTTCCTCTTTAATTGCATTTTTTTCCTTACCAAAGAAAGAGGAATTTTCCATTAGACATAACTTAAAGGACCTTTGTTAGAGATTGGGTGAGGGCATGGGAAGGGGCAGTTTGGGATGTGATCAGCCTGGGACCTCTTGACTCCGGCTGGGCTGAGAGCCGGGTTCCACTGTCTGCTGGAGTACTGTAAGATCCTCATCCAGTACCCACCACATGTGCCTTGTGCCTTCATCTTGGGGACTGGCTGAGGTAAACTGGGAGCCTCTGAGGACGTGCCCTGGCTCTGAAGGAAATGAAGATGGGACGCTAGTCTATACCTCTATAGCCTTTTGTTTGGGCACTCTAAGCATCCCAGTTGTGCCAATGATACGTTAGTTTGAATTTGGAAAATTAGAAAAAGGTTGTGCGGCCATTTGGAACCCTTGCCTGCCAAGCTCCAGCCGTCGGCGAGTGGGTGGCTGACGCAACTGTTGGAAAGCAGAGGCCTAGCTCACGGGACACCTCCACGGTGGACTCGGGATGGTCTTTATTTGTGGAAGGCTGATGAAACCCTGACCCCAGCTACCCTGGGAAGCTGCAGGCGGCTGCGTGAGAGCTTTGGGCTCAAGCCCAGCCCTGGAGGACAGGTGTCCACAGAGAATGACGGCACCACCCTTGGAAACTTCCGTAGGGAAATCAGGCCTTGAGTGCATTCGAGGGAGCTAAACCCAGGGAAGGGGGCCCTGGAGGAGACAGGCTGTGTGAGCCCAAAGTAAGAAAACTGGGTGTGAATTATTGGGCAAAGAACACACGCGAGCACACACGCACACACCCCACACACATATAAGTCACATACACCCCCCACACATATGAGACACATACACCACACACACACACACACACAACTGATGGTTTGCAAACCTTGCCAATGTCTAACATTTCACCAACGTTAAATGCAGTGGTAGGAGGGTAGGCGACATATGCTTTAACTAGAAACCAGAGATCTAGTCCGTTCTGTTCCACGCCTAGGATGATGAAGTGCTGAATATTCACTTCACCCATCTGAACGGAGCTGTGGGAAGGCTATGTTCCCAGGGGACGGAAGCGAGGCTCTTTAGTGAGGGCTACATGGTGACTTCCAGGGTCCCTTAGCTCAAGGACCACACTGTAGTCCCAGACTCCTCCTTCTCTTTGCCTTTCCTGG
Source organism: Peromyscus leucopus (assembly GCF_004664715.2). Taxonomy (NCBI): domain Eukaryota; kingdom Metazoa; phylum Chordata; class Mammalia; order Rodentia; family Cricetidae; genus Peromyscus; species Peromyscus leucopus. The sequence continues at coordinate 52,683,917 of NC_051085.1, forward strand.
CCCCCCACTCTCCCCAACAAACCTCCTTTATCTCCGAAGGCTGCCATTCTCTTTTTTTCTCATGACACATATGATGTGCCATCTTGAAAGAGAAGGAACAAAAGGCAACGTCATGTTGAAGGTCCATGCTGTGGGTGTCAGAAGAGAAGCATTAGCATTGCTCAATTCTCCATCGGATCACCCACCCCAAACTTCCAAGGAAGAATGGGAACAGTCTTGGGTACCTCTTCCTTCCTCAGAGACCCCCTCCCTGATGCTGGCATGGACTCGACTATGTTTGAAGGGAAGCCAGTGCTGAGTGTGGTTAGCTGCGAGTGGATGGAATGATGCTCACCAGGCAAGCAAGGCTGTTGCCGGACAGAAAAGGTATCAGGGGGAATGGTTGAGTCGTCCTCTGTCCTCCACCAGAGACCAGACAGGCTCATCTCCTCTCTCTCGGCACCATGCTGCACAGTGTGTCCACCAGCCCGCTCACAGGGGGTCCTGGAAGCCGTTTGCTTCTCGTTTGTTTTGGGTGGTGGTGGTTGGGTGGTTATTGGCTTTGGCACGGTGCCGGGGTTGGGCACCCAGGAACCCTGATACTTCTCAGGAACTTTTATCGCCCAAATAAGGGATTTTGACAGCTGAAACATCTTATGAGGGTGGCATTGAAATGTGCAATGAGCCATAAATACACACAGTGCAACAGCCAGGAAGCTGTGCGAATCGCGGCTTTGATGTCCCACAGACCACTGTAGCTGCAGGCCCTTGGGCTCCTAAAAGCCTCTTTGGGCTCAGCAGACACTGCTCGGTGGATCCAGTTTTCCACTCCTTCCCCCCATGAGGACAGCTGTCATCCCTGACTCAAAGGAAAATCCTTTCTCTGCCCTTGCCTGGACACTGCCTTTTCCTGGCCGTACTCCCAGGAGCCTCATGCCTCCTCCCTGCCCTGGGGTGGCAGAGGGTGAGGCTGGCTAGACCCAGCCAGAGCTTCCCAAAGTTCCCATGTCATTCGCCACCTTGTCCCGCAGCAACATCCTATTTTTAATTTCTGGTGACGGGTAGTCTTGATTGGCCGTGGCAAGACATGGAAGTTCAACTTGACCTGTGTTCTGGGGAGAATGTCCTTCACCCACAGAATGCGCCGAGGGGACGCTGAAGGTCCTCTAGGGAAGGATGGTAGGGCACCCCGGCTTCCCCTATGCTTAGAAGCTGCTAGTGAAGGGCCCGAGTGCCGTCTTTGATCTTCGGATCCTGTGGATGCTGCAGGGTGCAGGGAAATGCCAGCCGGCTGTCTGCTGTCTGTGACTAAGTAGGTTACTTACTACTGTCTGTGTTTCTGTGACGACTCCAGGTGTCCCAGGAATGACAGTCTCTCTTAGCTCCTGGGTCTAGGAGCGCCCTCTTGTGGGTGAAAGAGCTTTTGCCTGAGTGTGTGTGTGTGTGTGTGTGTGTGTGTGTATAAAAAAGTTCTTTTCAGTTTTTCAGGGTCTTATACATGCATATAATATGTTTTGATAACTTATCCCCCCAGCCCTCCCCCTTATCCCACTTCCCCTTCTCCCCATTTTTCCCAACCTACTTCTTGCTTCTTGATTTTAAACTCACAGAGTCCAGGAAATGCAGTCCATATGGGCATGGGTACAGGACCATCCACTAGAGCATTCATTTATCTTTTTGAAAACAAAACAAAATTTAATTTAATCTTATGTTTTTGTTTTAAGTGTTTACTCAAGTCATATCTCTGGAATAAAAAAATATTCGTTTGCAGTTTGAAGAGGAGCTGGAGCTGGGGAGAAAGATGGGTGAATTTATTATCTTGCTGGTATCAGCAGCACCCTACTGAAGCCTCCACCGGGCCTCGACCCTAGACACAGGTTCTTTACCAAACCCTTTGCCTCCAGATCTCGGTCCCTTGTTGCCAAAACCAAACTGAATCTTCTCTGCTGTGTGCTTTTATCTTTGAGAACAACTCCCCAGTGATGTCCCACCTACATCACCGCCTTCATGTGGGTTCTCTTTGGTGCATGGCAGGGGAAGGGTAGCTCAGCCAGTCAATGTCTGTGATCCTCCCCCTGGCCACCAGACTCTGCTCAACTCTCCATGTACCTCAGTTTACCCAGTCCCCACAAGAACACCATGAGATCTCTAACCTGAAGTGACGGCATGCTCATGGGGACATGAAGTCCGTTAGTGAGCAGGAGACGGGTCCGAGTGTGCTCACTCTCCTTTCTTCCCCTCGCCTTTCTCTCCTTCTCTTCCTTTCTTGCTGTGGCCATTATTATGGTGGCCAAAATAGGGTCCCATCAGTATGGCTGGCTTCCAACTTGATCTGTAGGCAGGACTGGCTTTGACCCCTGTCTGAGCTCTGGCTTTCTGGGTGCGCGATTACAGGCGTGTGCTGCCACTGCCACCGTCCACTGCCTTGTCTCTTGTCTGTCTCTGGCCCACTGTATCTGAGTGCTCCTCTTCTTCATGATTGGGCATATGCTCCCAGCACTTGCTCTGTATCAAGCTATGCTCAGATGATGGACACAGCCGAGCAGCAGGACAGGAATCTGCTACTGAACTCAGAGCTTAAAGAGGGGGAATGGCAGACAGCAAAGGAGCAACTATTTTATTTATTTAAGTATACACTGCATCATACGGTGTGCCTGGCCTCTGCATATCTGCACTGTATATTGCAGCAAGGTTTCATGAATAGCTATGGGATAGTGTTCTTCCTCTGTGGGCAGAGAATACAGTAGCTATTCCCCATTCTACTCTCAGCTGCACAACTCTGGGATACTCAAAGGGAGCATGGATACAGACGTCCTATTTTTTGTTTGTTTGGTTTTTGTTTTGTTTTTGCCAAGCATGGGGACATGGAAGTAGAAGAGCCCCTGTGAAAGGTCCCGTCCACAAGAAAGGCTACTTTGGATGGATTTAAGCTGCTGAAGACCCGACAGGGAAAGAATGGGAAGATGAGTTATGTCTTCAATAGAGCTTGTTTCCCTTCTGGGAAAGGTATTTGAATGTTTCATCTTCTTTAGACATGATCAAAAGACACATCAGTTGACAAGACTTAGCAAACCCTGGTATACCTGGTGCTGGGGAACCTAAGGAAAAATAGGAGAACAAACTATTCTTGCCTTCAAAGAGGACAGAGTTTGACATAATCAAAGACTGTGGAGGGTCGAAAGTGCTGAGGAGGGCAGAGGTGGAGAAATCGGACAAATACTGCACTGAAAAGTTTCCACACCCCCTGGAGCAGAGGCAGGGAGTGGGAAAGCTGCCTGAGCATGTGCAGGGGAGACTCAAGTGTGAAAGGGTAGGAACAGTCCTGCAGCCCTTGCAGCTGCCTCTGTGGAAGAAAGTGTGGAGAAGCAGGGTGTGGAGGCCCTGGGGACACTGAGCAGGCCTAGGAGTGAGGGAGACATAGGAGAGTAGAGGTCAGAGTCTCAGTCTCTCTCTCTCTCTCTCAAGAGATTTTCTATTCATTTTACATACCAACCACAGATTCCCCTCTCCTCCTGCCCCGCCCCCAGTGGGTTGTGAAAATGCCCAGGGAAGGTGAGGATGGCCAGAGGGAAATGCTGGGGCGTGTGTCCTTGGCCAGCTCTGGGCTTTCCTCTCTCCGGCAGGGAGTCTGGTGGAGCTGGCTTGGTCTCTGCTCTAACAGAGAACTCGCTGGGCATCTGAATCAAGCCCTGTTTGTTCTTATATTTGCTGAAAATTCCCAAGGAAGAACATTTCTTTCCATTGTGGGTCAAGTTTTTAGATCTCGTGGTGAATTATTCGAGGGGTCTTTTGGATCAGAACTTCTAAATTGAAAATGTCAAGGTTTTTTAAATCAATGTTGTGCATGGCCATAACAGCTATTTGCTTGGGTTTCCTCTTCCTTCTGTTAAATTATGTATTACTTGAGTAATAAATGCCTTCTGGTAGGGAAAAGAAACAAGTTTGGTGGCCGAGACACGAGCTGTCAATCTTTCAGAATCCTGTGAATACAGACTCCCCCCCCCTTCAACTGACTCGGCATGCTGAGGAGACAGAGAACACTTTCTATGTCTCTTCGTCTCTCTATCCTTGATATTCCCCTTCATTTCCTATTCTTTGGTATTTGTGCATATGTGTATGCTTGTGTGTGTCGGGGGGGGGCATATGTATGTGTAGTGTGTATGCATGTGTAGCCACACATGTTCAGAGGCCATGGGAGGACATCAGTTACCATCACTTACCACCCTGCTCCCTTGACACAGAGCATCTCACTGAATCTGGAGCTGGGATGGCAGTCTACAAGTCCCAGCCATCTTCCTGTTTCTGGCCCTACGGCTCTGGGGCTGCAGGCACCTACGCGTGGCCGCATTGGATGTTTAACACGGGTACTGGGGACTTGAATTCAGCTCATTGCACTTTGCATAGCAGGTGTCTTAGCTACTGAGCTATTTACTGGTCCCTCTCTATTCTTTTTTGATGTAAACATTTCACAAGCAACTTGCAAGTGAGCATTGCAGAACAATCCTTCTGCAAAGGATTCTGGGATGTCTGTGGGCCCTTGGCACCTCTCTCAAGCACACACTTATTTCTTTATCCATTTGCTTTACCGAAGAATTACTAGGCAGGCTGGGTTGCACTTATTTAACCTGTACACTTCGAGGAGCTCGGGATTTGATGTATACACTCCGAGGATGCCCACCCCACAATCGAAAGCCCCCGCACATCCACAGCCTGAACATCCCTGTGCTCCTCCTCTGTCATGCTGGGCGGATGCTCAGTGTGCAGTCTGTCACCTCCACGGTTGAAAGTGCACAGCACTATGCTGCTGCCTGCAGGTGTGCCACCGATGACAGAACTTAGAACTTGCTCACTTCCATGTCCACTCTGCTCCCGGGCCCCAGCACCCGAGGGCCACCCTGCCTTCTTCTATTCCTGTGAGTGTGGTTGCTTTACCTGCATCATAGAAGGGAAATGTGTAGCCTGTAGAGTTTTCCTGTTGAAAACGTCACAGTAATTAGGCATCTGTCAAATTTCCCCACGACCTCCCAGTTATCCTAGTTGCAGAAGCCCAGAGCGAGCTGTCCTCTAAGATATGGACTGTTACTTACTCCTTTTTTAAAATCTTATCTACTAAGGGTTTTTGCTTCATGCCTTGTTTTCAATAAATCCCCAATGGATATTTGTGAATTGGATTTGAACTCTCCCTGCGAATTCAAACATTGTAAAATAGTGGTCCGTCACCACCAGGGCAGCGCCTCAGTGGCCAGAGGGCTTAGACTATAACAGGCGATTTCACCCTCATTTACATCCTTATTTCTTCAGTGTGCACTGAGACCTCCATTTCCCGGAAGTGCGGAAGGGCTCCAGAGTTTAATTTTCTGCACACCTTACTTTTAAATCTTGAGATCGTCTAGCGCCTTGGCATTTCATAGTCATCGCTTAGGAGCCTGTGGAGAGAGTGGGGTGAGTTGTCTCAGGTCATGCACCAATGAAAACTGTAAACTGATGATTCCAAAGTTACAATGGTCTGTGTGTCAGGGAAAGATGAATTGCCAAACAGAATTTGTGGGTGAAAAAAAAAAAAAACAGCATCAATTTGTCGGATGGTTACAATTTAGAAAAAGAAGAGTCAGTGAAAAGCTATTTTGTATTTGCTCAAAAGTTGAAAGGAGAATTTAAAGCCATACGGTGTCCCCAAGGCTCCGGTTAATAGCCTATTCCCTGTGTTTGATTCTTGCAAAGTGAAGATATTATGCTACAGAGTCTCCTAAAATTAAGGATTTGTGGATAAAAAAAAATCACATGTGATTTATATGTTCTTCAGTTTCTCTGTGAGGTTTCTAAGCCTTGAAGCTTTTCTGTTATTTATTTATTTATTGCTTGCATTGGTGTCAGGAGGGAGGTATGCTCACATTTTAACTTCTATGTGTTAGTTTTTCCCTAGGCTGGAAAACAAACCAAATGGTCTGATAGTCTCAGGTTTATGTGTACAGAAAAAAGGTGATCATCATCTTGGTTGGGCTCCCTTTGTCTCTGTGCTCACCACTTACCGCATGAAAGACAGGTAAGTTCAGTGAGGGCCCTCAGGAACCTGTTCACCTCTGTCTGCTCTGCAAGGGGCAGCTCAGGGCTGTGACATCCTACACGGCCCTTCCCTTTGGCTCTCACATCAATCTCTGCTTCTTTTCCTCCTCTCTCTCTCTCTCTCTCTCTCTCTCTCTCTCTCTCTCTCTCTCTCTCTCTCTCCTTCACAGTTTTTCCCTTTGAGGATTAGCTCTCTGCTCTTGTTCCATTTGGCTACAGGCAGATCTCTTGTGATTTTCCTACCGGTGGGGACGTCTCAAACGTTAGGAGATTACCATGTGCTCTGGCCAGCATGACTCTGCTATGTCCCAGCGGACCAGCTTTAGAAACACTGCATCTTCCCCATCACCAGGCAGAACTGTACACAGCTCCTGTGCCAGGCACAGAGAACAAGAATGCTGAGACCTGGTCTAGGTTGAGATCACGCGGTCTACCATGGATCGATCCCTCATCTCCGAGACACAGTCATCTTTTTGGTTGAGAATAGCTCTTCTTTGGTGTCTCTCTCTTGACTGCTTTTCTCATCACTGGGACAACATACCTGACAGAAGCAGTTTGACAAAGAGTTTATTTTGGCTCGATTTGAGGGGTACAGCTCCCCATGGCAGGGGAGGCCCAGAGACCAGGTATAAAATGGCTGATCTCTCACATGTCTCCTGCCACCAGCAGAAAGCCCTGATGCTGGTGCTTGGCTCATTTTCTCCTCCTTATGCAGGCCGGAACCCTGGTCCATGGATTTGTGCTTCCCACACCCAAGGTTGAGTCTTCCCGGCTATCTGGAGAGGCTACCAGTGACAGGCCGGGGTGTGTCTCCTAGGAGAGTCCAAATTCAGGCAAGCTGACAGTGAAGACTGAGCGTCAAGGAGTCTAATTCCCAGTAGGCAGAGTGGGTGAGGTTGGACATAAACACTATAGAGGTTGAAGCACCAGGCCTAGACATGTCTCCGAGAGTCAGACTGCCACCGCTGAGGCGCTAGCCCAGCTCTTGTATCAACAATGCCGTCTATGTCTGTTCTCTGTCACTGTGAGCGGCACAGGTCAGGCAGCTTATACAGAAAAACAGTTTCTCACCTTCTGGAGGCCGGAAATGCCTTGTCATGGCGCAGACATGGCTCCATGATGGTGTCATCCTGTGGTGGAAAATAGTGTTTTAGGGCCTAGAGAGATGCCTCAGTGGTTAAGAGCACTTGCTACTCTTTCATAGTACTTGAGCTCAGTTCCCAGCATGAGGCCGCTTGAAAGTCTGTAAACTCCAGCTCCAGAAGACTAGACCCTATTCTGGATACACACACTTACATGCACACATATATATGCACAGACATGTGAACACATATGCATATGTGCATATATACTCTTGTGTACACACTTATATACATGCATATACATGCACATAATATATACACAGACATGTGCAGACACACACGTGCACATATATACATATGTGCATATATATAAACACACATTTAAAAGCATACACATACATATGTACAGGCACACACACATGCACACACATATGAACATACATGCACAGGTATACACATACACACACATGCACACAAACGAATGAAATAAATATATCTTTAAAAAGATTTTTTCTTGTATTTTATATGTGTTCCTGCTGTATGTCAATCATAATGAAAGACAAAATAATTTAAAAATCCAGAAGTGATTTGGCCCACCTGGGAGAAGGTCATGACCCAAGATGAGAGACGTATGTGTAGACAGATGGCTGCTCTAGAATAAGATCACATCAGAGCCATGTGTGAAGATCGAGCATCCACTCGAAGCTTTATTACCACCTGGCATGCACGGGACTTCCCTGGCATAATTGTGACATCTTGCATTTGTGACACTCTTTGGGATTTACATACCTTCAGTGTTTGAAAAAGATTCTATTTCATCTTGAATTTTTCATTTTTAACTGAGGAAGCATGTGTTGGGGACAGTAGATGTGCCAAGCACAGCACCAGCTGCTTGGAACCAAGGGGAGGATGGATTCCCCCTTCATCAGCTCCTGTCCTTGGATAGGAGAGGAACACACAGCAGGTTCAACCGTGGTTGACTCTTACAATACAGACCTGGTGGAGGGGGGGAGGGAGAGCGGTGTAGACTGTGGGTGTGACTCAGTGGCATAGCCCTCACCTAGCATGTGCGAGACCAAGGGTTAGATCCCCCACACTGAATAAAATAGAAGGGCAAATCGGAATTGAAAGCAGGGTGTTCCTTCAGGGTATGATAAAGGAGCTCCATCATTATCACCAACATCACGTAGCTACTTAAACTCAGTAGCTCCCAGTGGTTTGGGCCCTTGGTGCAAATTGTCCCTAATCTTGACTATGGTCATATATGGTAGGTATCATCTCACTTTGTATATATGAGGAAGCCAACCCAGAGGTTAATGTGGAACAGCTGGTAAACCAAGACACCTCTGTCTGTGGAGTTTCCCTTTGCTCTAATAATACAACCTGAGTCTAGTGAGGAGCATACGGAGAGAGACGAAGGCAGGTGGGAGTCGGAAGTGAAGAGGTGGAGGAGCTTGCAAACCAGATCTCTGGTGACAGGAGGGATGGGGCCAAGCGGGTTCTTCAAAGACTTCTTCTCTGAGCCTTCGAGCTGCTGAAGGATTCCTCATGGCAGGTCATGTCTGATTCAAGATGTACAGTTACCAGCTTAGACTTGGACTTGGAGGATGGTGCCTATCAGAAGCATGGGTGCTACATGTCTTCCCTGAGTGAGAGGCATGCCAGAGCCAGGTTCTGTAAACAACAGAGACAAGTGAAAAAATGTGTAGAATCTGAGACTCTGAATGTAGCACAGTCACCATGAAAGTGTGTCCTGCTGTCAGTAAAGCCCAGATCCTCAAACACAGAGTCATGGTGTGGCTGTTGAAGTAGTTGAATATGTAAAAGAGTCTTAAAGGTTATGACAGTGTTTACATAGAGTATGACTGGAGGAGGGAGGTCACATGGTGTTAACTCACATCCACAGACAGTCAGTCATGTGCTGTTAGCTAGCATCCACAGAAACAGGAGGGGCTGAACATCATGACCCAGGATACAGCAAGGTTAAATGTAATCAGGAGTCAGCTCCTGTTGAATCAGGGGACTGAAGCTCACAGTATCCAATAGACATGATGTAGACTGGGAGCCAGTCAGGGCAAAAGAAGGCCAAACAGGATCCTAGGGTCTGCCCCTCTGGTCTAAAGGCCACCTCCATTGGGAAGACAGATTGCTGCCATTCTCAGAGAGCCAGAGGGCAGGAATGGCTTCCAGGGGAAATGAAAAAGAAGTGATTTCACTGTGTTGCAGGGTAGAACGTTTTGGCAATTGGAGCTGTCCCATGACTGAATGGACTGCCTCACACAGTTGTAATGGGAACCATGACCTACTTTGAGAAAATTTAATTACCAGGGAGAGCTCAAGTGCTCAACTTATTTCCATTTCCTTTTTAAGAAGTTAAAAATAATATTGAGCTGTGTTTACCACCGTTGGCTTCTTGGTAGTGTCTCTCTTACATGGTGGATTGATTGGTCTTGGTGTTGCTTTTAAAGTAGTCCATAGAGCAGAAGCACAGGGCTCTTTTGTTGATTTAGGCATAATGGTCTGGTGGTGGACAAACACCAATATTTATTTGTTAATAAAAAATTTGGAGTCACTGATAAGAGCTTCTATCGTTAGGTCAAAGTTGACACCAAGACTACAAATGGCCAGGCATAGTGGCACACATTTGTAAATCTAGCCCTAGGAGAGTGTGAGTCAAAGACTAGCCTTGGCTACATCGTGAGTTTAAGGCCAGCCTGTGCCACAGAGTGAGACTCTGTCTCAAAACCAAACTGAGCCCCAACAACAGAAATACTGAATTGCTTCTGACCTTCTCATGGATCTGTTTCCCCATAACACTTTCATCATTGACTGTGTGTCTCTACCACAGACTGTAATTTTCTTCAGGATGGTAATTCTGTTGCTCTCCTGCCATACAATGAACCTCAATTGTCATTCAATTAAATTATTGTTTAAGTAATAGAATGGAAAATTTGCTAGAGATATCCAAACATAATATATGTGAAGTAAAATAATAAGTAATAAAGAAATAAGTAATTTTATCCTGAGGTTGTACTTGATTTGTGTCTTAAGATAGTTTGGTTTTTAGCTCAAGGTATTTTCAATGATCAACTTGTATCATTGTATATTGTAAAAGCAGATGCTATGGAAGACGTAGGCTGTGACATTGGCCATACAGATGTGGAATTGGGGTTGGCACAAAAAAACTGGGAGGGCAAAGCAGCCTTGATGGATGGTGTGGGATTTGGGAGGAATGGAGTGCCTCTATTTGAAAAGTTCTGATCCTGAATATTGCCATGTTATCAAGGGTACAAGAAAATACAAGGTCAGTTCTGAAAAATGACAAATGACTGAAGCCTGGTATAGTGGTACATATCTGTAATTCCAGCACTAGGGAGGCTGAGGCAGGAGGATCATGGATGGGGTACCAGCCTGAGCTATGTAAGAAGATAGTGCCTCCAAAAAGTATTGTTGTTCATGTGTAGTGAGTGCTCAGGATGGAGAAAGCAAAAGAAAGAGTGGATTGCAAAGTGCAGGCAGGAATGCGTGAAGTGAACAGGGACATGCACATGATGTAGGCCGATCTGATCTAGGACATCTGATCTAGAACATCTGATCTTCATGCATTGAGCATCAAGCCACAGGTAAATCTCTCTTCCTGGCCCCTTCCTGCCATGGCTGGTTCAAGAATGCAAACATTTGACATTGTAGGATGCTAGTGACAGAAGTCACTCTCAAGGCTATCGGTTCCACTTGCTAAGGAAACAAAGCCAAGAACCGACGGACTCTGGGATCAGTGTAGCTGTCAACTTCATACAACCCAGAACGCCCTGCAAAGACAGTCTGAGTTCACAACTTTCTAGGCTGGATCAGATTGGCACGTGGGCATGTCTGGGGAAGAACCCAGCCCATTGTGTGACACTTCCTAGGTAGGAAGTCACCAGCACTGTAAGAGAAGAGAGATCTAGCTGAGTGCAAGCAGGGGTTGAATGTTCCTCCTCTCTGCTCTTGACTGGATGTGGTGCTTTCAGATTCTGCCTTGATTTCCTCACAGTAAGGGGGTGCAGGCAGGAATTGCCAGCCTGTTAAACCCCCCTTTTTTTCCTCAGTTGCTTATTGTCAGGGTGTCTGTCACAGCATCAGACACGAAGCTGGAGCAAGTACTTAGAGTGGAGGAAGTACTGAAACCTTGGTCTCAGTTGCTCTGTGGAGGCCTCCTCCACACCCATAAGTGGAATGCCACACCCTGAGCCTAAAGTTGAGATGGTGCAGGGTAAGTGAACCAAAGCATTCCAAACATCCATGTGACAGACCCACGAAACGTCAGACGTGTGGTTGCATGTGCACATACTACATAGGGCAGCAGAGGAAGTCTTGGTGGGGTCAGTGGGGAGGAGGGAACTCCTGAGAGCACAGGCGTGCCGAGCAGCTCAGATTGCACTTGGCACTCTGCAGGGGAAAGTTTGCTTTGGTGTCACGGGCTCTGAGGTAGATCCTGTCTCAAGGAGTAGACATGAGGATTTAAGCTGTATGTGCCATTGAACGCCTTCGTCTCTCAGGGCTGCAATGACAAAATAGCACATGCTGGGAACTGTATTCCTCACAGTTCTGGATGTTGCGATTCAAAGACCAAGGAGCTAGAAGATTTGGGGCATGGTGAGGACCAAAGTTCTAGTTCTTGGATGGCATCTTTACCCTCTAAGATAGTGGTTCTCAACCTGTGGGCTGTGACGCCATTGACGAACTTCTATCTCTGAAAGTATTTACATTACAATTCATAACAGTAGCAAAATTACAGTTATGAAGTAGCAACAAAAATAATGTTATGGTTGGGGTCACCACAACATGAAGAACTGTGTTAAAGGGTCATGGCATTGGGAAGGTTGAAAACCACTGCTGTAAAGACCAGAGGTCTCTCTGGGGCTTCCTTCTATAGGGCACTGATCTCATTGAAGAGGCTCTGTACCCATGACTTCATCACTTCCCAAGGCCCCAGTTCCTAATGCCATCACCTCCTAGACCAGAGTTCCACTTGTGAATCTGATGGGGGGGTCCACAGATGTCTGAGCCCCCATATTGGCATGACCTAGTTTTCATGCTCACATGTTTATCCTACCACAACCGCAGGAATACAACAAATTAACTCAGTGGTCTTATCCCACCTCCTGATGTGAGCACATCCTACCAACCTAGACCGTTGGCTGATTCACGAGAGTGGGAGAGCTGAAGGAAAAGGACCCATGGGATGCTCTGTCCAACTTTTCCTCGGGTGACCTCCTTTTCAGCAGAATCCACCGGCTAATACAAGCGGTAATAGGAGGAAGAAGAGACCTGGGGGGCCTTTCTGGTGGCTCTGTTGCTTTCTGTGTTGGAAGCATGGTCTGGTTGGAAAGAAGTGTGAGGCCGTTAGAGTGGGTTGTAGAGAGTGAGGTGATAGTGTCTGCTCTCTTCGCACTGAGAGGCCACTGAGGGGCCACCATGGTTCCATGCCCTTGGATCATCACAAGACCCTGTGCTGGAGGGTACCAGAGAACAGCTGAAGCTGGACATGGGTTGTGTGCATCTTCTCTTTGTGATTAGCTCTTGTAGCAGTGTGTTGGTAGGTTTTTATGCAAAGAAGGCTTCATTATTTTGTGTCCTCCGGGTCTTGGAGATTTTGTTGCAAGGTCTCAGGTAACCCTAGCTGTTTGAGGAAAGCCAAGTTATGACTCACTCAACATTGGCTAATACTTAAGTCCTCCATGTGTTCTAACTGTTCTTTAAACACCAAAAGAAAAAGCAGATGTGATTTTGTCCAGCCACATTCAAACCCACCGTGCCTGCTAACAGCAGTAAATGTGCAGATGTGACTGTCACTGATTCAGCTCTTTAGCTTCTTGATCTCATCTTTCGGGATTTTTTCCATCAAGATGCCCATCTTGATTTTAAGGCACTCAAGATTAGCATTTGGTTGGAAGCTAAAATATGACACATTAGGAAGTGCCTCCTACCCCTAAGCCATCCTGTCTTAGTCAGGATTTCTTTTGCTGTGATGAAACACCATGACCAAAGCAACTTGGGGAGGAAAGGGTTTATTTAGCTTATACTTCCTTATCACTGATCATCATTGTGTAGTAAGTCAGGACAGGAACTCAATGTCCATGACTTTCATTGTCACCAAGGACCATGCGGATGGCAGGGTTCTGGTCGGCACCTGGGGCCATGTCGGTGTCCAAGGACCGTGGCACACCCAGGACCATGCTGATCTGGGTGGCTGGTGATGCCACCTGGAGCTATGGAGATGTCCTGGCATGGACCATTGCTTAGGGTCATGTCTGGTCTGTGGCCCTGCAAAAGCTGAGGTGTGGGGTAGTGGTGTCCAGGGCTCCAGTTGCCACTGAAGGCTCTGTGGGTGCCTGGGGTCTGGCCAGCCACCTGGGACCGTGTTGGGGCATGAGAAGCCATGCTGCTGCCAGGGCCATGCTGCTCTGAGCAACTTATGCTGTCACCATGGCTGTGGTGGCATCCGGGCCTGAGCTGCTGCCAAGGGCCAATGCTGGGTCCATGGTCCTGCTGCAGGTGGGACTTGTGGTGATGTTCATGGCCTGTTAACACAGGGTCTTATTCCACCTCCTGGAATAGTCCACCATTGGAACCAGGCTGTGCTGAGTCTATCCACCCTTCACCGGCTCTGTGATCGCTGCCCCCCCCCCTCGCTGGATATTGCAGCAGGCAAGCTGGCCCTAGCCCTCAGGGGAGAGCTTGTCCCCACACTCAGGAAAGATGGCCCCCGCCACGCCACTCGAGATAGGTGTGTACCTCACCTGGGAAGCACACTAGAGCTGACCCTGTGGTTTGGGGACACAGGTGAGCAGACCCTGAGGCCATGAAAGCAGGAGAGCTGATCGCACCCCCTGCCCCCACCATCATCTGCCACATGCTGGCATGGGTGAAAGAAAGAAGCCCCCTTTCCCTCGCCCATTACCACCTGCCTCAGGTCAGGGAGCTGGCCCAGGGGTCGCAGGAGCAGGACAGCTTAGCCCTGACCCTCACCAGCTGCAGTGCGTGAGAACGCAGCTCCGCTTCCTGTCTGGGCAGCACGCTAGAGCTGACCCTGTTGTCAGGGACACAGGGATGCAGGTGAGCCAGCCCTGAGGGTGTGAGAACAATGGAGCAGACCCTGACCACCCCACCCCCCTGTCTGCTATGCAGTGGCAGAGGTGAGGGAAAGATGCCCTCCCCTCTCCACCCCTTGCTACCTCTAGCAGGTGAAAGAGCTGGCCCCTGGTCATGAGTGCAAGAACTTGCCCTGCCCCTCCCCAGCTGCAGGAGAGTAGCCCCTGCACCCAGCCTGGGCAGCACGCTAGAGCTGACCCTGTTGTCAGGGTCGCAGGTGAGCATGCCCTGGGGGCACAAGAGCAGAAAAGCTGACCCGGTGCCTCTCCTTATGCCCATCCCCCAGAAAGAGGGGGGCGGGCTGCACCTTGCCTAGGCAAAGCAGTAGAGCTGGCCCTGGTGATATGAGTCAGGGGTCCTGGATCTGAGGACCCAGGAGCAGGAGAACTGGCCCTGCTCCTTGTTGTAGGTGTACTGGGTGAGCTAGCCAAGGCAGTGCTGGGGAGTTCATCCAGGTAGTAATGATGAGGGAAAGCTAGCGAGCTGACCAACCCGGCTACCCCCCGGGGCCCAGAACCTGAGCTATGAAATCTGAACAGTTGAAGCATGGGAAGGGGATGAACCTACAGATCCAAAACAGTAGGATCTCCACGACATAGGACAACAGCAGGATGTCCAAGAGGAGCCCCTGTGAGAACCCATTATCCATAGTGTAGCAGAAGCCAGAGGCCTCGAGCCAGACCAATGACTCATGTAATGAACACTTGCAAGTAAAGATGAATGGACTAAAGGGTAAACTGTGTCTCAACAGGCCACACCATAGCTTCCATGACAAGATTCTTCATTTTTTTTTTTTTTTTGTTTTGTTTTGTTTCGGTTTTAGTTTTTCTTTTAAATTTGGTTTTGATTTGGTAGGGAAGGTCACAAGGGCAGAGGGCAGATATGAGGAAACAGGGAGATAAGTGGGATTAGAATGCATGATGTAAAATCCATAAAGAATCAGTAAAAGTTAAAAAAAAAAAAAGAAAAAAATGCCATATTGCTGGATCTTGTAATCTTATAAAAACCTTTTTTTTTTTTCTTCCAGTTGAGTTTCCCTCTTTTCGTATAACTCTAGCTGTGGCAACTTGACTTAAAACTATGCAGCACATATCCCAAACAAGCAGAAAAGTATAGAAAAACCTAGACTATTCTTCCAGAAAGTTCTATTGTGGGTTCAAGACTAAAGCTGGGCCCTCAAGCTGAGTGTGTATGGATGTTTTTAGGTCCCTGTTCCAGACCAATGCCATTCTGCTTTGAAAGATTATACTCTATCATTTTATTTTAATCATTGATTATTTGAACTGAAGTTCCCAGAAAAAAAGAAAAAAATATATATCCATTTTAAGGATTCCAAAAAGCCAAACTTTAATATAAAGGAGAGTTAAAATGTGGCCAGAGCAGAACCGAATTACTTTGAGCTACTGTTAGTCCCTGTGGGGCCCCTGCTCATCCTGTGTCTGACCTGCCACCTTTGTGACCATCAACCTTAGCAGAGCAGGGCCTCTACCAGCCCCACAGGAGGAATGTATAATACATGTTCTGAAACCCACAGCAGAGCTCTGCTGGGATCTGCCTGCCTGATGCTCCACCAACACATTTGGTAAACACTTTGGTTTATGACTTTCTTTGTTCTAACTAATAAGATCTCATGTAGCCACTTCTACAGTGGAAAACGGTATTTGTGGAAACTGGAATCTGTGTTCTCAGGTCTTGGTCACTCATATTTGGTACCAGAACAAAAAATGTCTGTTTTCCCTTTGTGGTGACGGATGTGTTTACCTTGGCAGCTATTTAGAAGTGCAAACACGTACGTGTGCGTGCACACACACATATCCAGGACATCAACAACACTTAGTCTCCTTGGAGAACACATGCAGTGGTGGAGAATGGAGACCTGAGAACACAGGTCCACACAGGCTGAGCTTGGAGGTGGAACGCTATTACTCTATGCACCTGGGACTCCCAAGGAACTTTCTGGAAGCATGCCCACACAGTTTTTAAATATCCCATCTGGTCTACATGGAGTGAGCATAGGGATGGGTCCAGGTACCATGCTTCTTTTCAGTCCCACCCTGGGACAACATTACCTAACAGCTACTGAATGTAGAATCTCTCCCAGCCAGGCTGGCACGGTGCTGCACGGTAATTCTGGCCCTGGGGACATCTACACAATTGTACCTCCACACTGTCTCCATCCTCATCCCCCAGGGTGTGTTTGCTGCTTTTAAAACACGGATCAATATTTATGCTTTACAGAATTTCCATTCAGCAGGTTTGAGCATGCCCATGAATTAATAGATAAACTTGTTAAGGACTGAACAAAAAAAAAATAATGAGTTTGTTGATGTAAATTGGTCCTCAGCTGGAAGTCCAGGCAAAGTAATCACACAGTTTTACTTGTTGACAGTTACATTTCCTTAAATCAATTATCCTCATGAGTTTTCTACACCAGAAGCTTGCTGTGACGATTGGTTGGTAAAGCACCAGCTAATTGTTTTGTGTCTTATTGCTGATGATTCTGGATTTGCTTTAAGATATCATACACTCTTCTGAGACAGCCATGTTAAGTGACCTCCTGTTGAAAAGAATTCTTCCTCCATGGTGCCATTTTTCTTAACTGAAAAGTGCTTTCTTAATGTAATAAAAGAGCCATTGCATTTTATTAGGCTTACACACACTGGATAAGGAGGACGCAGCACAAAGGGTCTACATTCAGTCTGCTGTTCTTATGGTAAACACCGAGAGAATGGGGAGAGGCCCTGTGGTGTGAAAATGGAGTGGGGAATAAGGGACGTGGGTGGCAGATGCACAATGTGTCTGAGTGTGCCTCTGTCTCCATCCTTCTTGAAGCGGCACTAAGGGAAGAGGAGAGTATAGAGATGCTAGATCCCTTGTCCTTTGCCATGCTCTGTACCTTAGAATTCTCCATGCTTTAGGTCTGTGGAAGGAAGATGTCATCTCAGGGAACCCCCACCACCTTGCTCTTTACATTTAATTGGGATTTTAAATGTTCTTTCCTCCATTCTCTGGAAGGGTCTTCCATCCATGTTGGGCTCAGATGGAACACTTTCTCCATCTCTGGTCATTGGTGACCATCCAGGTAATGCAGGTCCTGCTTTGCCTTGCTTGGTCTCTTTCATACCTTTTGTTCTGTTTCTCTTTCTTTCTTTGCCAGACAGATATGTCAAGGAACAGGTTGCTTGGATATGAACGGCTTCGATGGCTTGTTTCTGTCTCCTTGGAAATGTGTTTGCAGTGAGCACTTGGGTGATTAGGGCTTGGGAAAGTATGACCACTGCAGACATGCCCATGACTTTCTGAGGGTGGCTCAGACCATTCCAGTCAAGACTTTACAGTGTCTTTTCACTTTTCACAAGTTGTTTATCATCTGACTTCCTGTCACAGAGCTCATCTGACTTGTCCTAGGGTGAAGGGCAGAGGAGGCCGGCACATCACAGTCGCCCACTTATCAGCCCATGGCCTCTCGGCCTCAGAACGGGTGTATCTTGGCTGCTCTGCACTGCCTTTCTCTCCAGTGCTCAGCCCATCTCCCTCTGATGAATGATCATAATGAGCCGCGTTAGCACAGGGATAATTTATTTAATGAATTGTTACTGGCAAAGATTCCTATGATGCTGAGAGACCTAAAATGTGGGAAATTATCTGCTTGATTTATGAAAGCTGTGATTACCGGCTTTAATCATGCTGGCGGAACACCTATCCATTGTATTTGTAGATGAGTAAATCAGTGCTCAAATGACCCAGGGGTTATGTCTTAAGACACAATAAAGTGAATGCCTGTATCCTCTGCTCAACGCCTCTCGGACTTTCCAACTTGTGCTGGGAGCTTTTTGGTGTTGGAGACATTGGAGATGCTCCATGACTCAGAAGTAGTGAGAGAGAAATGTCTGAACACTCAGTGTCTACTTTTTAGAGTGGTTTCTATATGGGTCTCTCCCTGAAAAGAGTAAACTATGCTTTCCTTCAAAGCTATTTGTGAAGGTAATTTATATACATCTGATTCTGTGAACGTGAGTGTGAGCAATGGATATGGAAACTTGTCTTCCCATAGCTTGAGGGATCCTATGGTTTCTCCACCATCTTTCCCCTCATTCTGTGTAACTGTGAAAACACCTGACAACAAATTAGTATAGGTATTCCTGTTGTGAAGTAAATTGAGTTGATGGTTGAATGTGAAATATTTTCCATAGGCTCATGGGTTTTAACACTTGCCCCCCAGCTGATACTGCTGTTTGGAAAGATTATGGAATGTTTGGGAAGGTTATATGGCCTAGCTAGAGGAATTGAGTCACTGAGGGGAAGGCTCTGAGGTTTATACCTGGGCTTTACTTCCTGTTCATTCCTCTCACTTCCTGTGTGTGACTTCCTGTCTTGATGTGCTCTATCTTCCTACAACTGTAAGCCAGAATAAACGGTTCCTTAGTGAAACTGCTTTTTGTCAAGTATTCTGTCATCGCCACAGGAAATGTAACTAAGCCATGAGTAAAGGGGGAAGAGTGACTGATTTAGAATAAAACTAATGAAAACCTACCAAGACTACTACTGAGTTCCTTGAGTCACTGCCACTGGTGTTTGGAGCCCAGCGAAGGAAGGTTCAAGATGGAAGAATCAAGAGCTGCGTGACAAGGTGAGGCCCAGGCCGGTGCCGTGTGCTCGAAGTTTAGCTGGGCCTTGTGAGAATACCCTTGTTGTTCTGTGGCATTTGATTTCTCCTTATTTCCTGCCAAGAAAAATTTCAAATCACTAGAATGTGTAGGTTCTTTCTTTTGAATTCTTTGTAACTTTTAATATTTTAAATCACTAAACTCAATGTAAACTTGCTGATATTTTGTTTTATGTTCTGACATCATTTTCCCAGGAAAAAAAAATCATTTGCCTTAAACTTTGCTGCTTGGAGTTGGATGGAAGACTCATAATAGTAAAACTTTGAAATACAACATGGTTTGTTTTGGAAGAACCTCTTTCAAAAACCACAACAAATATTATTTTATGGTCTTCCCATAATATCTGCTTCTCTTGTTTCTTGCCCAGCAGTTATTTAAAAAAAAAAAAACTGTGTCGTTTTCAGATTCATCCATATTTTAAGTATATATTTATTAACTATTTATCAACAATGTATAGTTTTTTATATTTGTGTAGCCTCATGTATAATAGTTTTGCATTCAGAAAGTGAGGATGCTTGCTCTGATCATAAAAACAGGGTAATTAATTAATTTGTGAATTGTCCCTTAGCAATTGATATTAGCTATTTCCCCACAAGACTTTCATATAGAGATTTCTATAATTTTCTAAGTGAAACTGAATGGATCATTATGTATGTGTTGTATAACTGGGTCAATATTGGCCACATGAGTGAAAGGAAGGTAATTTTAGAAACTAAATAATATGAAAAAAATAACACAAAAATTCATTAATGGTTTTATACTGGCTATACATGATAGCATTTTTATGTTTTGGGTTAAGTATATGCTTTATAATTCTAATTTAAAAATTTAAAGTTGGTTGATAAAACTTTAGATTACATCTGTGCCTCATATTACATTTCTCCTGGATGTTGGCATTAGACTGTGCCAGACCCTTGAGCACCACCTCTTCCTCCGCATTCTGGGGCACTGCTCTCTGTCTCAACTTCTGGTTGAGTGGTATCACCTACACAGCTGGTTGCCTGAGTGATGTTCATTCAGACAGCTCATAACATTGCTGCATCAATCCATCTCCCCCGTCCATCATCACAGGAAATGGACCATCTATGGTTGGTAGGAATGCCCAGGATGAATCCTAGAAGTGGTGCTGGGTATGATTGTACTGGACTTGTGATTAGTAATTGTTTATGTTTATTAAAATGAACATGCTCAGGGGATTCATGGGTTTAATTCCAGTAGTATTTTAACTAACAATTATTGCGGTCTGCAGTTTTAATTAAGTCTCCTGGACTTGTGTGCAGGCCTCCACTCAGGAGTTGTTTCTTGAGCAGGAATGGGGAAAGGATGGCTGTTGTTTACTGGTGGGAAGTGTCTGTTGCAGCTGCAGTGTTCACCACAGCACATTGGAAATTAGCCACACATTGCTGCACGCTGTGCTTATTAATGGTCTTTCTGGGCATTCTTATAAAGAGCCAGTCTCTAACATTTACTTTCTCAGGGTCTGGGTTGTGTCTTAGGGGAAACAACTGAACATTATGTGTAGCAACATTCTGGAATATCGAATTTGCTCTGTCTTTATTGTAAAATGTGTTTACTTTTAACTAAATGCTATGCTCTTTAAAATAATCACAATTTAAAAAAATTAGTTACTTTGCAGCTAATGCATGTTTTAAGTCCCAATTTCTCAATTTATTTAACACTCACTGATTCTTAGGATTTTCCCTATGAAGGTTTTGTTGTTCATTTAACTACCTCTTGGGAATTTTTTCAACATTATGTATGTTTATATCCTGAAAGCAATATCTTTTGTGGCATGTATTACGGACCTAAAGAAATAAAGCTTGTTTAATAAATGCAAAACTATAAAAACCATTTATATGGAGAAAAGAAAATTAAGCACAGGAGACAAAGCTCTGTAACACCACCCACACTTGGCATGCCTTTGTTAAATTCTAGCGTTATAGAAATCTTAATATAAAATTATGTTTTACCAAAACAGATATGCAATTGCTGATATTCTCATGTAGAGCTGATATTTTTCTCTTATGGTCTATGTTTATTACACAAATACACGTAAAATAAGGATAGTATACTCCCCAATCACTGTCTTAGTTTCTTTTCTGTCGCTGCGATAAAACACCATGACAATAGCTACTTAAGGGTAAATGTTTTCTTTTGTGCTGGATCAAGATTCAAGGGTATGGGCGGTCGGGGGTGGGCGTGAAGGTGGCAGGAGCTTGAAGCAGCTGTTTCTATTGCACCTGCGGTTCCAGAATCAGAGAGAAGAATAAATGTGTGCACAGCTTACTTTCTCTTTTTGATACTAGTTCGGGATCTCAGTCTAGGGAAGGGTGTTACCCGCAGTGGGTGGGACAGCTCTTTTCACCTCAGTTAACTTGGTTGAGACAGTCCCCACCAAGCACACCCAGAGGCCTGTATGAATATAATGCCAAGTCCACAAAGAAGTTGCAGTAATTTCTCCAAAGCAAAATGTATGTTATTGTTCTATGGAAATGATTGTGTCCTAGACACCTTTACCTGTCAACTTGACATAGTCCAGACTCACTTGGAAAGGATCTCAAGGGATTTCCCAGATCAGATTGACCTGTGGATGTGCCTGTAGGGGATTGTCTTGATTGCTAACTAATGTGCAAGGGCCCAGCCTATTGTGGGTGGCACCATTCCCTAGATGTGGGGTCCTGGGCTCTATGAAAAAGCTAGTTAAGCATGAACCTTGGCAAGGCAGCATGCCCAACCATCTGTGGTTCTGCTTCAAGTTTCTGCGTGAGCCTTTACCCCAAATTCCCTCAGTGATGCTCGATATAACCTGGAAGCTGAAATAAAACCACCACTCCAAGTAGCTTTTGGTCAATAACACAATAAAGGCATGTCACATCCTTATTAAGTCCAACACACTACTTAGCTTATAGCAAACTAAATTATAGAAATAATTCAGAATATTTTCTTTGAGTGTAGCAGAATTGAGGCAGAAACCAACAGAGATAGTAAAGTCTCTAAATTTCTGAAATACCAAATACCTGAAATGATAAATTATTAAATAACTAATGGGCACAAAGGTATTTTTAAGTATTTTAAAATAAATGTGGAAAAAATCTACATATAAAAAGCGGTAGGTTGGTACTGACGGATACATGTTGATATTACTCAAACTATTAGAAAAAAAATAGAACCCTGAATATTGTTACTGTAAATAGTCATCTTAAGAAATTGGTAGGAAGTAAGCTATACCTACAAAGTGTAAAGAAGAAAATGGGTAAGGAGTAAGAATTGACAGGCAATATTAATACAAGAGAGAAAATAAAGGAAACTGGTTTTTAAAAAACAACAGTTGGCAGCCATCTATTAAAAACAGAAGGACTAAATATAGAAATCACTCCCATCAAAAATGAAAAATGATACAACTCTCAAGGTACCCCATATTTTGAAAGCTCCTAAGAGAATACAAAAGACAAAATTTATAATCACCAACTTGAAAATTTAGACGAAATAAATTCCTAGGACAATATAACTGAGCAAGGCTGAAATAAGTGATTTTAAAATATGATTCTGAATGTCAAATTTCAGCTAAAAATGCAGCTAAGTCTTCTGCAAAGCTGTCCCAGCTGTGTTCAAGGTGTCTTATGGACAGTAAAACAAACCCAAAGGATAAAGTCAGAGCTATACGGAGGACAAAGGTCAGTTATCAGAGTTAATAAATTAACTTAATATTTCTGGGTATCATAAGTGTGTAAACATCATGTTTATATGTATACTTACAACATTTCAAATTTTTAAATGATGCTTTTTGAAATATCTAAATGGCTACATTTCAAACTAATGAAATTGTTTTTTAAAAAAAAACAATAGGAATTGCATTGAAAATCATTAAAATAACCCGAGTAAATGCAGGAACATGGAACAGTCAGAGATCCGAAGATCTAGCGTGAGTCAGTTGTCAGTTCTGTATAAACATTTGTAAATTTGGGCTTCCTTAAGACTTCTTGGATAGAAGTCTGATAGCTAGACACAACAGCAATGTCCTGTGAGTGGGACCAATGCGAAGTTCAGAGAGTGAACAGGCTTTTTCCAAGATGCATGCCCAAGAATTGCAGTTGCATGTCATGGAGTGCAAGATAGGAAAATCATGGTTGGGGAGCACAAGGCTCCTGGATTTGGATGACTTTGCTCTGCCTGGCCACTCTCTGCTTGTCTGCTGTTGTAGTCGCTCTAAAAGCAAGGCCCGATCTGTGCCACATCAATATCTTTCAAGGGATAACAAGTTAGTATATATTTTCTCACTCCTTCCTGTTGTTGTCTGTTTTTTTCTCTTTTTGTGGGCCCAGCACCCAATTCCCAAATAAATCGCACACAGAGGCATATATTTAATATATAATATTAAATGCCCAGCCTTAGCTTGGCTTGTTTCTTGCCAGCTTTTCTTAAATTATCCTGACTACCTTTTGCCTCTGGGATTTTCCTATTGTCTTACTTCTGGAAATCTTACTCTTACTCTGTGGCTTGCTGTGTAGCTGGGTGGCTGGCTCCTGGAGTCCACCTTCTCTGGCCACTTCTTCCCTTTTCTCAGATTTCTCCCTTTATATATTCTCTTTGCCTGCCAACCCCGCCTTTCCTTTCTCTTGCCTTGCTATTGGTCATTCTGTTCTTTATTAGATTATCATATGTTTTAGACAGACACAGCTTCACAGAGTTAAACAAATAACACATAAACAAAAGTAACACACCTTAAAATAATATTCTACAATATTTCCCCCTTTTGTCTAATAACATAGTAAAACTACATATAACAAAATCAATTTATCAAGTAGGAATTACATTTACAATATTCTGTCCATTTGTAGTTAGCATATGCAAAGAAAATAATGCATTATCTCTCCTATCTTAGTGAATCCAAAGTTTTACACCTAACTTACTTTCTTTCATAACTAAGGAAAACTGCAACTATAACTTTCTAGTCTTCAACTTCATCAAAGACCCAGAAGGACATACTATTAACTAACAACAGAGACATTTCGCTCCCCAGAGAATCACCCAAAGTTCCTCTGTAATGTTGGGGCATCTATCTTCAACCCTGGCTGACTTTTCTACGAAGCAGGAATTTTGGACTGTCCTGTCTTGTTTTGGCAAAGTTCATCAGTCACTTTCCTCTGTGTCCTGAAGAATGCCTGGCAGTTTCTTCTGTGAAGCAGGAACACTGAAGGACCATCCTGCCTTAATTTGGCAAAGTTCAACAGACACTTTCTTGTGGGTCCTGCATGTCCAATCTGCACAGCACATTGTCAGTCAAAGGCAAGAACAGTTTCTTTGCCCAGTGGCTAACCTTGCCACAAGGAAAGCAAACCCATAAGGAGTTTCTTCTATGTCCATCATCTTCTCTGAAGTAAATTGGTGCTGCCAGGAGCAAATATGTCTCATTATCATGAAAAACTTTGTTAACAAAACATTTTAATGCCATATTCTGTAGGTCTTTGAAGTATTTGAAGACTATCTATCTAAAATATACCTATTTGACCTAGAAAACATAACCTAACATATCTATAAATTTGATTGTTATAAGGGACTATTAACTTGTTTCTTGATTATCCTGTATAATTTATAATAATAGCTTTCAAAAACAAGAATGTCACCGTACATTTTCAAATGAACTGCATAGGCACAATACCTCAAACAAAAATAGAAACATGCATACAATATGTTGTAACAAAAATAACCTTAAATTTTTATCAATATACAAAATTCTTTAAATAAGACTAGAAATACATATATATATATATATATATATATATATAACAACAAAAATAACATTAAATTTGTATCAATATACTGTATTCTCCTAAATGATAACACACATCCATAGCCCACCAATAACCAAAAACCACCTACCCCATCTCTTGGGAATGTGGGCGTAGTATTCTCCAGACTGCTTCCTGCTGTCTGTGGATGAAGTATCTTTAGGGTTCCAGAGAGAAAAGTTGAGGTATTAACCAACTCCTGGGAAGACCAACAGTAACCTTTGCTGATAGATATCACCTGTTAAGTTTCAGGAGGTCTCACCTAATCAAACCTGATGCATATTAACCCTGAAGGAATCCACAGCCTCTCATCTCCTACGGGAACAAAACTCTAAAGCACTCTTGATTTCCATTTGACAAATATGTTGTTCGACTTTTTAAAAGTTAAGGCATTCCTGAACTAGCGGAAACTCATGAACTGTGGGCCAATAGCAGTGGAGCCCCCATGGGACTAGACTAGGCCCTCTGGATAGGTGAGATAGTTGTTTAGCTTGATCTGTATAGGGGGCCCCCTGGCAGTGGGATTGGGTTCTGTCCCTAGTGCATGAGCCAGCTTTTTGGAGCCCAGTGCCTATGGTGGGACACCTTGTGCAGCCTTGGTGCAGGGGGAGGGCTTGGACCTGCCTCAACTGAGTGTACCAGGTTCTGCTGACTCCCCATGGGAGACCTTGCCTTAGAGGAGGCAGGAATGGGGAATGGGTTGGGGGGAAGGATGGGGGGCAGGAGGAGGGAAGACAGGGCAATCTGTGGTTGGCATGTAAAATGAATAGAAAAATTTCTTAATAATAAAAAATAAATTTTCATATTAAAAATGTTAAGGCAATCTTAAAGTATATAGGCTGATGTATTTCAACAGTCCCAGGTCTCTTTGCAGCTGTTCTTTGCTTTTCAACAACAACAAAAAAAATTCAAAATCAAAACAATAACATACAGGATTCAGACTCCCTGTGTATTTCCCATCTTACATGGCTTTTTTTCTTTTACTCTCTTTAAAGACTTTATTATTATTTTTAAACTATTCATTTCTTTCTATGACTGTCTATACCTTTTTCTTTCTTAGGCCTATGCACATTGTAAAACACACTGGAACCTGTTTAGAGTTTCTTTCCATCTGGACCTCTTTTACTGCATATCTCTAGTCTTTTTTGACCATGTGAGCAAACCTTTAAACTGCTAACCAGTACTTGAATTCTCCACGTGTGGCTTTCAACTGGTTCTGCCCACTTCTCAGGTTGTGAAAGCCAAGCATAAAACTCCCAGCTGGTTGAAGCTTTTTCTGACCAGGAACTGTGTTCAACCTTCCTAGAGCTCTAGATTGCTGATACTTGCACTGTGGCTGGCACTGTTACTTACTTATTTGGTCCCACTTAATGTAGTATCTGCTCAAGGGCTCACTGCCCAGCAGAAACTATCTGGTAAGAACTCTTAAAGGAGTCATTTTGTTTTTAAATCTTTCTAAGGCACTATGGACATTCAAGCACCATATTGGAATGTCAAAATGTTCTTGGTTGTTTTTGATTCTTTTTTGGGCAGGGTCTACCACCCACCTCCCAAATAAATCACACAGGGGGGTGTATACTTAATTATAAATGCCCAGCCTTAGCTTGGCTTGTTTCTTGCCAGCTTTTCTTATATTATCCTGTCTACCTTTCGCCTCTGAGCTTTTCCTATTCTCTTACTTCTGTAAATCTTACTCTTACGCTGTGACTTCCAGTGTAGCTGGGTGCCTGGCCCCTGGAGTCCTCCTCCTTCTCTGGCTACATCTTCTCTCCTCTCAAATTTCTCCCTCTATATATCCTCTCTACCTGCCAGCCCCATCTGTATCATTTCTCCTGCCTTGCTATTGGCCGTTCAGTTCTTTATTAGACCATCAGGTGTTTTAGACAGGCAAAGTAACAGAGCTTCACAGAGTTAAACAAATGCAACATAAACAAAAGTCACACACCTTAAAATAGTATTCTATAACACCTCCCCTAAAAGTGTGAGTGTAGTGACATCATATTGCCATTTTATGTGGAGGAAACCAAGGCACTGAAATGTGTCGGCTATGGGACCACCCACAGGACTCTGGGCTGGCTGACTCTGGACTCTCAATTCTTAGATCTTCTTGGTTGGCCTTTTATTCTTGATCTTCAACCACAGCAATACAGAAACCTCCCCTTTGATGGCTTCTGTCCTAGTGCACCTGAGTGAGGAGCCAGTGGGATGATGTGTCCTGAGCTGGTGGGCTCCCATCCTCCCTTTAACAGGAGCAGACTCTTAGCTCTTAACTTCACGAGGATGAGTGGCACAAAAAAGAATGAAGACAGATGAAAGGTCGCGTTTGGTGATGACATTTGGGGCTGGACTGGTTCTGCTTGCAGTGAGCTGCCAGTTTCTGCCAAATTCTGATGTAGCCCCTCAGTCACTATCAGCTACACATTGAAGCTTAGCCCAAGGACATTTTCTTTATGTCATGAAAGGCTAATGAAAAAACACAGCAATGCTTTGAGTTAGTGTTTAAAGTGATTAAAAATGACCTTTGGGGAGTCTCAAATAGGATCACTCAGAATTTAAGATCTTTTTCTTGGTCATTGTGGATTCTCTGTGAGGCTTTTCCAACTCTGATCCAGGAAGGAACACAAGGCAGAATCCATGGTTGCAGTGATCATGGAAAGCCAAAGGAACATTTTCCTGATTCCTAAACTGGAAACATTTTTTTTTCTAATCATGGGCCTTATAAAATGTTAAAATCAGGTTTTCATTAACTTGTTTTAGCTTTGACATTATTTCCTTGTCCCCAAAGAAAATACAAATAAAAGCTATTGTGAAAATTTAAAAGCAATGTAACATTTGATACTTCACCACTTGAGCATTGGAGTCAACCTGTTGGCATTGTCTTTGCTGAAATTCTCATTCATTGTATGTCATCATGGAACTGATAAGAGGCTCTTAACTGCCTCTTGGCATGGGGGTTGCATATGTGAAAGAAATGGTGTTCTTAACAGTATTGATGATCAGCAGGAGGTTTCTTGGGGCTTGCAACATAGCAAGAGTTACACACACACATTACTTACATGATTCTTTCACTCAGCTAAATGAATAACAGCCTTATGTCCATTTTGAAATGATGATTTTGAAATACTGAGATGCTAAGATGCAAGCATCAGGGCTAGCATATTGCTTGGTCAAAGCTAAGGAGGCTGGAGTCACTCTCTCATCAATACTGGTGCAAGAGTACACCTTATGTGTATGAAGAGTTCAGCAGTGAGGCAGGCTACGATTTTTGGTCTGTGGGTGATTTGGAGGGGAACTGCAAACATCTCCATGATGGGCAAAGGCAGCCCCCGCCCCTGCTGTATTCAAGCTTCTTAGGAGCTTGCAGGTAAGAAAAGTAATTTTATTGAAGTCAAAGCTATTTTCTGACAGATGATCCAGTAATACATGGAAGTGTTATAAACCCAACAGCTCCTGCTGGAGGTTGGTACTTAAGGCCATGGCAAGAGAGCTTCCAAATTACATGTCAAGTCTTTGGTAATGATGGAAAATTAGTCACAAGGGTCAAATTTTAGAAATAAAGAACTAATTTTCTTAGGATATTCAGATCTAAATGGACAGGCTGGCATTGGACATATGCCACCAAGGAAAAGTGTTTGTCATCTGGTGGTGACTTAGAGGAAGTGAAGGCATGTGGCATGCAGAGAATGAAGAATAATCACTTCTGTGCCTTTGCAAGGTAGCAGGGGTATATTGGAGATAGTACAGGCAAAACTTGGAAGTTGAGACATCACTGCCATTAAAAACAATACTGCCTGAGTTGGGAGCTAGCTCAACTCCGTATGTGTGAGGACTTGAGTTACACACCCACAACCCATGTGAAAAAGCCGGCCATGGTGGTGCACACTGAAATTCTCATGTGGGAGCATCTGAGATGCGTGAGACTCACCATCCACCCAGCCTACTCTGAACAGAGAGCTTCAGGCCAGTACAAGACCCATCTCAATAAACAACGAGGGTGATGGCTGCGGCTGTTCTCATTCGTTCTCTCGTTCTCTCGTTCTCTCGTTCTCTCTCTCTCTCTCTCTCTCTCTCTCTCTCTCTCTCTCTCTCTCTCTCTCTCTCTCTCTGACCTCCACAGGCATGTGCACATGCATGGATGTGCACAATTAATACCCAGTAACAGTGGAATTGTAAGGACAGATGAGATAGTGTCTGGAGTATAATTCTTAGCTTTCAGTGCTTATGCTCATCTATCCTGGCATGAAAAGTAATACCACACACACATGAGGAAGGAAAGCGGCAGCCACCTGCACCCCAAGCAGCTTCCTGGGCTTGTTCCCTGGAAGCCTAAGGGAGCTAAGGGCAGGGATGAGGGACAGTGGAGGCTCACCCTGAGATCAGGGGCTGTAAGAGCACTGAGCCTCTTTCCCGTTAGCTTTTTAGTCTGTGAAAGGAGTCACATAGTCTTGCTTCTGCTCTTTTGTAGAAATCATGCACTTCTTTTTAAAGCTTAGAACTGCTTTCATTTGGAAACAGTTCGGAAATAGCATTAGACTCAGTTTCAATGGTCCCTACATTTCTATCATTTCTCTTTGCTGCCCCAAATTTATCTTCATTTCTCGGCTCTTTCTAGCACAATGCTTTGTTGTATCTAACACCCTTAAGTTCTATTACCAAAACAGCATCGAATAGAAATAAAAGTAGAAATAAAACAAGATAAGTGAATATGTTTTTATTTCTAGATGTAAAATGTCACTGTGGGTGCTTGAGAAAGCCATCACCTCCTATACCCACAGCCTTAATTGCAGAGAGTTTTACCAACCGCCTTTGGCTTGCGAACCTCTTAACTCTGTGCCCTGGGATCCTTCAAGCCAGAAGCCTTGCCTGGACCATTCTTAATTGCTCTGTCCTTTAAAGGGCATTTGGAAGAACCACACTGAAAAATTGATATTCTGAATTCACATCTCAAGAATAACTTTAAAACAATATATACTTCAACCCCAGTTAATTATAATTTTTCACCAGAGCAGGTCTTAAAAACCATGAATGAATAATTGCATTCAATTCCAAGTTGAATAATACTATTCTAAGGTCTCACAAATCACTAAAGGGGACACCTGAAAATAGCTCACTCCAAGGGCATGTGACATTATTATGGAATTCATTTATTAAGGGAAAATTAAGTTACATCATATAAAACTTCATGTTAAAATACAAGCTCTCATAAAACCTATTAAAGTTACAATATTGTTCAGTACTTTTTCATGCGTCTCTAGCATAGATTTTATTCCAAAGCAAATTTAGCTCACATTTCTATTACACTTAATTGATCTGAATCCTAGCATAATAAATGATGAAAAATCTTAGGCTTTCCAAACCTTCCATGATTGAAGTCAGTTCATCTGCTTCCATGGGAAGCAGCTCAATCTTCTCTGTTATCTACAGTATATCTATCTATATCTATATATATCTATATCTATATATATGTATATATATATATATATACATATATATTTGGTTTAGACTTTTCCATGATAAAATATTTTAATTTCAAATGCTGCCATGCTTGATACTTAATTATGCAAAATAAGATCCCACACTGCTCTGTTGAAGTTTTATAAAGTGTCACAGAGATAATATCCCCAGAAATTTCATGTTAAATAGTATAATTTTTTTTTCCTGTGGATTAGGACTTGAAAGAGATTTTCCCACTTGGTAGGTGCCTGTGGTGGTGGTCTGTGTCTCTGGCATTTCCTTGACCCTTGGTGCTGCTTTTCCTTGGTCCTCTGTTTCTGCCTCAAATACCTGGTGTTAATGAATTACCATGGCATCTGGAGCCTGGAAACTTACTCAGGTCTTGCCATCCCTATGAAAATACCCAAAATCAGCTAAATAGATGTCTTAAATGAACAGGCAACATTCAACGATACTGCCAATAGAAATCTAACTATTACTTTCATTTGTATATAAAACGGTTTTTTTCCCAGGGTCTCAGAAATCAGTGGTGAGAGTCCAGTCTTCAAACCATTCATGCCAAGCTAATAAATACCCCACACCTGCTCAGCCCCTGCCCTCTAAGCTCAAAGCACTCCGGAGGGTAGTGCCCCTTCCTATTCTCCACTATGGAGCTCTGCCTTTCTGTTCAGGGAGACTCTGGGATAACACAGGGTTGGAGGCACAAGGAGGACTATTCCCCATGAGTTAGACCCCGCGTGTTGAATGTGCAGGTAGCCCGCAGCCCCGCGTGTGGAGTGTGATACCTGTGATGAAATGGACAGATGAGAGATAAGTGCATATGAATTTTGATCCAATTAAAAGGCAAGTAAGAGCGACTTGACTTGGGGAACTGCAGTGGGCATCTAAGGAGGATGTGAAAAGCTCTCGTACGCAGGAGGAGAAAGAGGGGAGACGGAGAGGCATTCCTAAGCAGTCAGTGACAGACCAGACGAGAGCACAGGAAGGGCTGAGGGAGCATTGCCGAGAACGTGCACATGAAGCACTCGGAATAACAGAGGGCTAGCTGTGTTTCCTCCTCTTCTCAGAACCTGTCATGACTCACAGGATGAAGAAACCAGTTACAGCCACTCAGGAAGAAGATGGACAGCTCCCTCCACTGAAAGGATACAAAGGCTGCCCACATTTCTGTGCCAGAAGGGCTAGGAGAACTCAAGGCTGCCGGGCAGCGTGCGGATGAAAGATCAGAAGGTGGTGTATTTTTATCTCAAGAGACGGCCACATAAAATGTCTCGTCAGAAACACACGGTGCTGGAAATATTCAATAAATATTCCATTCCCCAACAAATTTCAGATGGTAGGCTCCAGGTAGCCAACTGAAAAATATAAAAATGAAAACACAGAAATGGAAAAGTCAGTGAGGGAAGAGGAAAGGGTGTCTTTCACTTTGAAGGGTCAGTGCATAGATGAGAGCCATATCAGCCGTGTCTGCAGGAGAAAGCCTCCATCCATCAGGGGATACTGCAAGGCAGAAGGACTCCCACCGCCTCGACACAGGGTAGACTTAAAGTGGAAACATGCTAAATTTGCCTCTTTGTTTACACTGTGTTAAGTTCAGTGGAATACAAGCAAGCGGACTTATAACCATGCTAAAAGAAGTATTGGGGGGAAAAAGCCACGAGCTCAGTATGTTTTTCTTTCACTTGACTGTGTTTCCTGATGCGCGCATCTCACTTAAGAACATCTGTTTTAGTTACTTGATGTGGTTGTGATAAAACATGCCACCAAAATGACGTACAGAAGAAAAAGTGTATTTTAGCTTAGGGTTCCTGGGGGGGGGGTTCTACTCTGGCAGGGGTGGCAGGGGCAGCAAGCAGCTGGAGTGGGGAGCTGAGAGAGCCACACCTTTAACGGCAAAGATGAAGCAAAGTGGACAGTAGGGAGAAAGGCGGGGAGTGGGAGACACTGGAAACGGAACAGGGCTATAAACTCCCAAAGCCCACTCCCAGTGAGGAACTTGTTCCAGGAAGGCTCCACCCCTAAAAGGTTCCACATCTTCTCTGAGCAGCACCACCAGCTCAAGACTAAGTGTGAGGGAGGACAGGACATTTCTCATTAGAACCGCTACAACATGCATATACAGCATGCACAGACTGGAGACATCTAAAACTTAACCAATCTGTACCTGGTGGCCGGTCACCCGCACTGCAGGATCTGCCTCCTGCCCACTGAGGACCACAGTGCTCTTTCTCCATTCTGCGGACATCGCTTCCTTCTCTTGAGTTGCTGCTTTGCGGTGTGACACTGTTTGCTTCTATGTGGCTTCCTTCTGCAGCTTAGTGGTTGTACGGGTGGTCATAGGTGTTTGCTCTCCCCCACCCCACCCCAGTTTTGACCCAACCTATGGCTGCTGGCTGTTGGCTTGTTTTGAAGGGTGAGTGGGGGTGTGGCTGTGAACCTCCGCACACCGAGGAGAGAGACATAACTACATGTGGAGAAGGGCATGATACCAGATAGGACGTTCTTACTGGCTGTGTGCAGGATTCTAGCCACCCCACTTCCTCACCAACCCTGGCAGACACACAGTGGGGCCACACTATGGCTTTTAAGTAGCATTTAAATGCTGACTGGTAAAGTCGAACACTTCTTCATTGGGCATTTCAATGTTTTATTTTGAGAAGCATCTATTGAACTCATTTTTTTTTTTTTTTTACAAACAATTTGGCTGTCTACGTTTTTTTTTCTTAATTGATTTCTTGGGGTTATTTACACATTATGGATACAAGCCTGTTTTCAAACATATGTGTTATGAATCTGGTCTCCAATTCTGTGAATAGTCTTGTTACCATCCATATGGCATCCTTTGACCAGAAGAGCTTCAACTTTAAATAGAACAATGAAACAATTCATTTCTTTTCTTTTCTTATTATTCCATACTTCTGTATCTTTTACATTTTTTCCTTCTCCATGGTTCAAAGTACCTTCCCTATATTTTCCTCTGTAAACTCTGTTGTTTGTGTTTCTCGATTAGAGCTGAGCTCTGCCACAAGTTGATTTCTTTGTATTGTGTTCAAATACATTTTTCCCCATGAGGGTAGCCCATCGACTTAGTGCCATCCTGAAGAGGTGAGTGCTTATCCTCCTGTATGGCAAAGTGCCTTGTTTGTAAACTGGACACCTGTATAAGGTCTGCTTCTAGGCTGTACTTTTCCACCAATCACTCTGATCACTTGACTAAGCTGGACTTCTTTTGATTTTCTCCTGTTCTTTGCGCAAATATGAGGTTGTGGACAGCAAGGGCTTTTTTTTTTTGACCCAAAAACGAATGACGTTGAGGTTTATGAGTGCTTTGCACATTCTCAGAAAGTTCAGACACTTGCAGCTTTAGAGGCATTGCTAGTTTTAACTCTCATAAATCTAGTGATCAGGTCAGAACTGAGAGAGATAAGATGGCATGACCAGCTGCCTCTGTCCATCAGGGTGTCATGCAGGTGTGCTGGGGCACACAGCCACTCTGAGAAGGTGACAGGTATCATGGGAGGGGCTCCTGGCTGACCTTCGGACGTACGAGCCGCCTCCTGTGGTCTCAGGCAGCTGGACCTGTGGCTGTTCCACAGATAGACATATGCATGTATGCGTGAGGGGTGAGGAGCAGTATGGTGGTATTTTATTTGTACTGAAATGTGATTTTAATTGTATGTTAATAAATAAAGTTGCCCGGGGGTCAGAGCTATTAGCAAGCCATAGGAAAGCAGGGCGGTGGTGGCGTACGCTTATAATCCCAGCACTTGGTAGGCAGAGCTAGGTAAGTCTCTGTGTGTTCAGGGATACAGCCAGCATTGGAGACATATGCCTTTAAGACCTGGAGGGCTGTACATGCAGGCAGTGACGAGGCAGTCACGTGTTTGGGTTTACAACCAATGAGAAGGCAGAACAGAAAGACTATATTAAAGACAAACACACAGGAAGTAGGTCTCTTTTGGAGAGGTAGGACCACCGCAGGAGGAAGGGTAAGGTTTTAGCTCTGAGCTCTGACCTCTTGGCTTTCTCTTTTACATTGGTTCTGTGTTACTTATTTAATAAGACGGTTGGCTACATCTACAGAGCAGGACTCACTCTTTGGTTAAATTTCATCCATAGTCCCCAGTGTAGATAGCACTCTGGAGGCAGAGCAGCCAGGGCTTGTGTGCTGCAGTAGAGCCAAGAGACCTGGCTGACTCCCTCACCCTGTTTTAGTCTCAGAGACCCTGAAATTATTATTATTATTTTTACCTATAATTAAAGCTTTCCCTGAAATATTCATCACAGTGTCTTGCACCAGCAGAAGTCTTATTTGTCACCAGCTTCGTGGGACGCATATGACAGACGTCATGGAGGGAGGGGCAGGGCTGAGCTTACCCCATGGGGTTCAGAACACTGTAGAGGGTCCATGACATCCTACTGAGTTTACTCTCTGTAGCTTGAGGACGGCATTTGGTAAATCAATTGATCATTATTTTAAAATGCTTAAGGACATAATAGGATCCTTTGTTGTGGGCCTCTTGTGTAGATTTCATTAGAGAGTTTATAGTTGATTAGACACTGTACTTATGATGCCTTGTCAAGGGCAGTGATCATTTTGTGAATCAGGAGGGTCACACTCTTTGCTGTTGGGAATACAAGCATTTTCAATAGAAAAACACATGTCAGTGGGACCTCTCTGCCTTATCTTCCTCATCTCTGTTACCCTCTTTGTTAGTATATGTACATGCCTACAACTGCTGTGGAGTGTTGTTCTGTATGCTGTGAATGTATGTTGCTCTGAGTGGTTGATAAATAAAAATGCTGATTGGCCAGTAGCCAAGTAGGAAATATAGGCAGGATAAGCAGACAAGGAGAATTCTGGGAGGAGGAAGGCAGAGTCGAGAGTTGCCGGCCAGACACATAGGAAGCAAGATGAGAAGGCAGAACTGAGAAAAGGTACCAAGCCATGTGGCTAAACATAGATAAGGATTATGGGTTAATTTAAGTGTAAGAGCTAGTCAGTAATAAGCCTGAGCTACTGGCCATATAGTTCGTAATTAATATAAGCCTCTGTGTTTATTTGGGTATGAGCAGCTGCAGGACTGGGCAGGACACAGAAAAACTTCTACTACATACAACATACATATGTACATATGTAGGAACCAGTGTGTGCTGGGTTTTCTCTATGCTCATGGGAAACAGGATAAGAACTAGGCTGGAAGGAAGCCTTGTTCCTGGTAGAAAGTTGTAGCCAGACTGAGAGGAGAGGAAGCCTGTTAGACTTTGGGCTGAGCACAGGATGGAGCTGGTGTTTTCAGAATGTCCATGTGTGGAGTCAGGCAGGGTGTAGGGTATCTTCATCTGCAGCCCAGGTCCATCATAAAGGAGAGGGCAAGGAGGCAAGAGGACTTTAATGGGGCTCTGCCTCCATCTTTGAGTAGTACTGGGTAGGAGTGGTCTGTGCAGTGTCCAGGATGGAACTCAGTACCTGTCCCTTGAGTGCTAAGGGTCCTCTCAGGTTCTCTCTCTGTGACTCAGGAGAGGGCATTCCCCTCTGGAAAGCTCATTTCCATCCACTCCTCCTAGGGAGTCCCAGGCTGATCTGTGAGCCATCTTACAAAGCCACCCACCAGGGCTCCCAGGAGAGGTGGATGGAACTGGAGAAGACCTCCAGTGGTGGAGGGAGCTCAGCTGGGTCCCCAGTTAGCCCTTGTGTGTTTTCAGGGGACTTGAAGCTTCTGAGACATTTACAAGCCTACAACATGGTGGTTTGTATGAAGTTAACACTGCTGTGCTCGGTCTCACTATGGCTGGCTTCCTAGAGCAGATCTTAGCTGCGTCTTCCCAAGGTCATTGTCCTCACCCACATATCAGTTGTGAACAACCCTGTCCAGGCACCTGCCCATTCTCTTTGCTCAGCACTTTAAAAGACGCCAGGCAGCTCAGCCATGCATCCCCCAGTCAAGAGAGCAGGGAGCTAACTGTTTATCCAGCGGTCAGACAGCATGGCTTGGAAGGTCCAGCAGAGAAGGAAGGCCTGATGGAGATCAGGGACCCAAGGAGGTGCCAGGAATGGGGACCGAGGGTCTGTGCACCCTCCTCTTATAGGACAGGATGGCCACCGGTGCCAAACTGCCCACCACTTTGCAGATGGCAGCCAACTTCTGTTCTCCTCATAAAAGGGATGTTTGTCTTTTAGAAACACTTTGGAATTCCACGCTGGGGTTTCCAGGGCATGAGAGTTGCCAGTGCTGGAAAAGGAATTAGAAAGAAAGAAAGAAGAGAAAAAAAAGAAAGAAAGCCACCAAACAGTTCCTTTCTTTGCAGGCAGTAAGGAACTGACTGCTCCCAGCCTAAGGCTGCCTTTGTTTTTGCTCAGAGATTGTCTTTGCTCCAAACCAAGTGAACAAAAGCTCATTATCTTACCTTTAAATAGAGGGATTTTGGCAGAAACATTGAAGGGTTAGGGGGTGGAGAAGGGCTCCTCCCTCAAGATGCCCCCAAAGGTCCCAGGGTTCCTAGCCACCGAGGAAGAGCATGAGAAAGAGCACACAGGCCCCACAAGTGGCTTCTGCCAACACTGAAGTCCCTCTTTGTAACTGTAT
This sequence comes from Peromyscus leucopus, assembly GCF_004664715.2. Taxonomy (NCBI): domain Eukaryota; kingdom Metazoa; phylum Chordata; class Mammalia; order Rodentia; family Cricetidae; genus Peromyscus; species Peromyscus leucopus. The sequence goes on from NC_051085.1 coordinate 52,720,672, forward strand.
TTATAGGGGAGTGTTATTAAGCTGCTCCGTCAGTCCATCTGTGAGCAGGACGCCAGCGTCTTTACTCAGAGTTTCTGTGCGCTGCCTGTATGTCATCCAGACACGTTTTCTATAGGTCAATTTTTTCCCTCAGCTCTTTATAACCTGGCACCAGATGCTCACCTTGCTTTCAGGGTGGCTCCATTCTCCATGGCCTCCAAAACTTTGCAAGTCAGAGGATGTGCGCTGTTCAAGAGAAGGCAGCTCTGGAGTAACACAGGCTGGAGCGGCCATGGTCAGCCCCAGGGGGCCTCCCTAGGTTTCCGTAGAAGTCAGCTTATCCCCACTTCTCCATTGAAAACTCTTAAAGACAATCTTTTATAACGTTGGAAGAGTCATTTTTATCTGTGCTGCAGGCTCTTCAAATGGCAGTGCTCCTTCTTATAAAGAAAATTATGATCTCTTAGGTATAAAAGATGCCTTTACACACAGAGACATATGACAGACACACAAGCACAGACATATATACACACAGATCAACAGGCACAGATATACATACACACAGGCACAGACAGACACACACACACACACACACACACACACATACACACACCCAGACTTGGCTTACAAGCCATGATTGAAAATAAACAAATTTAATAATTTCTGACCATGTTGGGGGCATTGTAGTTTGGGGACAATACTTGCTGATTTAAACACACCCTCTCTTTCCCTCCACATGGTACTCTATAAGCGACCCATTGTAATTTTAATTTCATTGGTAAGGACATTGAAACTACGGTTCACACTCTGGACTCCAGTACTGAGACAGGAGGACTCCTGAGGCTCACTGGCCAGCTCGCCTAGCTGAAGCTGTCTCAAATTACAAGGTGGAGAGCAACTGAGGAAGACACCTGATGTCAGCCTCTGGTTCCCACATGCTCTTGCACACATGTAGATACATACACACATGTAGATAAGTACACACACAGGAACACATTCAAACATGCAGTAATTTAAAGTAGATGCTTGAGGGAAAGAGAGCTTAGGGGAGTGGGAGAACAGAGAGGGAGAACAAGGAAAAAGAGACCATGATAAATGAAGACCCTATGGGAATAGGAAGAAGCAAAGTGCTAGAGAGGTCCCCAGAAATCCATAAAGATACCTCCACAATAGACTGCTGGCAATGGTTGAGAGAAAGCCTGAACTGACCTACTCTGGTGATAGGATGGCCAGACATCCTAAATGTTGTGCTAGAAATCTCAACCAATGACTGATGGAAGCAGATGCAGAGATCCATGGCCAGGCCCCAGGTAAAGCTCTGGGAGTCCAATCGGCGAGAAAGAGGAGGGATTGTATGAGTGAGAATTGTTGAACCAAAATTGGAAAAAGCACAGGGATGAATAGCCAAACTAGTGGAAACACATGAACTATGAACCAATAGCTGAGGGGCCCCCAACTAGATCAGGCCCTCTGGATAAGTGAGACAGGTGATCAGCTTGAACTGTCTGGGAGGCCCCCAGGCAGTGGGACCGGAACCTGTCCTTAGTGCATGAGCTGGCTGTTTGGAACCTGGGGCCTATGCAGGGACACTTAGCTCAGCCTTGGTGTAGGGAGGAGGGGACTGGGCCTGCCTCAACTGAATCTACCAGGCTGAGCTGAATCCCCAGGGGAGTCCTTGCCCTGGAGGAAATGGGAATGGGTGGTGGGCTGGGAGGAGGGTGGGGGTGGGAGGACAGGGGAATCCGTGGCTGATATGTAATATTAAATTATTATTTTAAAAAAGAAGTAGATGCTAACACACCCCACCCAAGCCTGTATACAAAGTGATGGTTCTGATCTCAAATCCAAGGGTCCAAAGCTTACCCACGGGGTCATAGCATAGCACCTGTGGTATAAATGGCCCTGTACCTTCCCAGTGTCCTACATGCCTCTGGAAGGCAGAGCTGGGGGTCCCGTGGGCAGGCACCATTTTAAAACTCCAACAGTTTTTCCCCCTTTTGGTGACACGACAGCTAAGCACAGGGTGCATCTTTCTGCACAGTGGCTAAAGGAGGTGAGGGCGTATGAATTGGCCAACTCATGGAGAGGAAAGGATTTCTCTGTCCAAATAGAGGTAGTGGATCAATTCAAGAGTCCATCCTGGATAATAAAGTTGCTTCTTGTGAAAGCCCAGGCTTTCTGCCAAGCGTGGGAAGAACCCTCTTAAACATGGCAACACCAACTTTCAAGCCTGGGTACTTGGGCGCGTGATTTAAATAGTGCAAAGGACGAGTATTTCCAGCTGACTCAGCAGGTTCTGGGAAAGCTGGGCTGTGAGGGACCCCGTCCTGGCCAGCTCAGCTCTTCTGAGCAGGGAACCCTCTCCTCAGAATAATGCAGGCGAGGCACTTTTTGCATCTTTCTGACTCATTGTGTACCATTGAACATTTTATGATGCTTTGTTTGTTTTACAGACGAGGCATTAAATTTTAATTACAACCGGAATGAGATTTACTGGGTCCTCTCCTTTCATTGTGGGAATTTCTCATTAGCCAAGCTCCCATTTCCAAAGTAGATGGATGACCCAGACCTAAATGGCGGGTTGCGAGAGATGAGGTTATTTCTGTTGCTCCCCACATCTCTTTGTGTCAAAATGATTTTTTTGATCTTACCTATTTCTCATTGCTGGACAATTTTGGAAAGGGGCCCAAAAATATTAATGTCTGTGTATATTTCTCCACATCACAGAATTGATAAAGTGTCCCTGTTTAGCCCCCGAGCTCTAATTTAATCTTTCACTGCTGATTGCTGGCATTCCATCGGGGAAATATGTTCTTGTGTTACACAGGGTGTAAATAGGGTTCAAGTTCTCTTGGGAACTTGACTTGCCTTGAAGCTTAAATTGCACTGTTTCCAATGCCCCGCCCTCTTGTGTCCCCACTATACGGCCGTGAGTTTTCAAGCAGCAGGTAAAGCCATATGGAGGTAGCAAACCCTTCGTTTAATTCAAATGAAAACGAGATTTGCTCATTTTCTTCCTCTCAACCCGAAGACCAGTAGTTTGTAGCATCTCTTTATTGTTTAAGTGCCCCATGCATCCTCTAAGGGAAGGGTCCCATGTTGTTCTCACAGGTCCCCACAAGGCCAGGGCTCTGCTAGCTGAGTTTTGTCATCCCCTGTGTTTTTCTTCACTCGAGGTTACAGTTTGCTGTTTTCTAGGAATACCATGTAATTGGAGGTTAAAACCCAAAAGATCATATTTGAAAAAGAAATAGCTTATTAAGTTTGCAATGTGAATAGATAGCTTAATTATTTTTGGTATACAACAAAGAGCAAGACTTGTAACTGAACATTGATATTTTACAATTAGTATTGAAAGCATCTTTGAGTGACTCTGTGTTTCCCTGTGTGATCTTTACAGAATTAGATACTACCATGGTTTGGACATGAGCCTCATCAAAGGCTCCTGTGCTATAGGTTTGATTCTCAGGTGATTGGCTTTGGGATGGCTGGATTACTTCATCCGTGGAATATCTACTTGTGGGCTCATAAGTTGATGGCATTATTAAGAAGCAGTGAAACTAGAGTGTGGGGACTACTTGGACAAAGCAGGTCACTCAAGACATGAATACTCCACATTCTGAGTCCCTTTCTCCCTGGATACCATGAAGTGAGCGGCTTCCTCCTCCACACAGGATTGCCACTGTGTCCATCTGCCTCTCCACAGCCCATAGCAATGGAGCCAGCTGACAATGGATCGAGGCCTCTGTAACCATGAGGGAAAAGTAAATATTTCTTCCTTTCAAACTGATCCCTCTGGTATTTTGTCACAGTCACAGAAATTGGACATCAGCAGACATATTAAATTCCTTAGTTGCGAGAGAATGCCCACTGGGCTGCATGTGGCATGACTCCAGAGAGTAGCTCCTGGCCTTCATTCTCTTGTTTCTCAGTTACCTTTTGTTTCTCTTGTCCTATGTGAGTCTTGTCTGGCAATCTCCCAAGGATACAAAGGCCTATGCAAAACTTGGTCCAAGAAACTCAGAAAATTGTGGTACCGGATGAATCGAGAAATTTGCACATGGTATTGTATTTTTGGGAGCTTCTTTCAGGTTGTTTTGAACATACGGAAATCAACTGGCTAAGTGTAAATACGGAGAAACATAAAAATGCCCTGGGCAAAGGGAGAGTGCTTCAGTCCTTTGAGGCTGGATCCTTCTGCATTCAAGAAAGGCTAGATGCATTCTTAAGGTGCCTCTGAGTCTTCATTCAATAGATCTATGTGAACCCACACAATGCCCCATGACACTTAGTCAATCCATCTCATAGACAGCATGTTCATAATCTCATGCCTGAATCTGCTCATTTCCAAAGTCATCCATATAACATGACATTTCTTTTTTTTTTTTTTTTTTTTTTTTTTTTTTTTTTTTGGTTTTTTGAGACAGGGTTTCTCTGTGTAGCTCTGGTGCCTTTCCTGGAACTCACTTGGTAGCCCAGGCTAGCCTCAAACTCACAGAGATCCGCCTGTCTCTGCCTCCCGAGTGCTGGGATTAAAGGCGTGGACCACCACCGCCCGGCTCATGACATTTCTTTATAGTGGTTTTTTTGTGGTTTTATAGAGCACTTTAGGTTAAATTTGAGAACAGGTCATGCCAGGGTGAATGACAGTTCTTTGTCCTAAAAGTCTTGAAGTCCATGGGTCATAAGTGAAGAAAGAAGGGAAACATGGTGCTGGCTGGCCCAGCTTGACAGCTATGATGAGTGTTTCTCAATATCCAAGTGGGGTAAGGCTTATTGTTTCATCCATTGATCCATCCATCCATCTGTCCATCCGTCCATCCATCTGTCCATCTGTCCGTCCACCCACCCACCCATCCATCCATCCATCCATCCATCCATCCATCCATCCATCCATCCATCTATCCATCTATCCATTGATTTCTTCACCCATCATCCACTTGTGGATGCCTATGATACACCAAGTTCAAGTTTTGGTTATAGTACCAGGAACTTTCTAAAATGTGAGACGTTAGTTAGCCAAGTCCATCTAGGACTTCTGACCCACCCCCCCCTGAGTGCAGAAGGTGGCATCCAGCTACAGAGCTAGAGGGAAGAGTCCCAACTGAAAGTGAAGTGTCTTTTCTAGAACTTTCATATTTATCAATTATTCACAGACTCAGAGAATTTCCCAGATTCTGTTGTACTCAAGGTATTATATTGTATTCAAGGTTGTATTCTTTACAAGAAATTAAATTTTAACTACACTAAAAATCAGTCAATTGGGCAATGTATATGGCAGAGTCTAGGGGATTCCACTTGTGAAACTTCTAATGTCACCAGGATGTGTGACCTTTTTTTAAGTTGAACGTGTGACAATATGAATAGAGGGCTTCCTATTGAAGGATCACTTGTGCTTGGAAGTACCAGGGTTTACCTGGGACTTCATTGTGTGGACATGATTGATGGTTAGTTTTTATTTGGTTCCTCCCTCCATGGATGTTGGGTAACTATATCACAGTAACAGTCTCTTACTCCCAGTGGTCGGAGCAGTGATAAGTCTGTACAATAACCATGACCTACTGCAAAAAGGAAGAAAGAAAGAAATGTTCCTCTGTAATGGAGGCTAACAGCAACAGTAATCTAGAGGCATAAACACAACAGCTGTTTTTAGAGGATAATTTGGCAGGCATATCACATTCATTAACAAAACAATAGCAGAGGCTTCCTCACTAGTGTCCATGGTCTCCTAAGACCTACTATGTCTTTGCCTTGGCTTATAAGACTGACCACAACCTCCCTTCTAGGATGTAGGGATTAAGTCCCACCCAGAAAGTTTGTTGCACCTTTAACAGTCATGGCATCATTGCACCTTCAAGCACACATTGCTTGGCATGTTGGCAGGGTAGCACACAGGGTTCACAGCAACATGAGCAAGCATGTTGGTGATATTCTCCCCTAGCAGCCTGTGTATTATCTTCCAGCCTTATGAAATCCAGCCAGGAGGGCGTTATTGTCTAGATCGCTCTTAACTTAATTTCTCTATATACTGCCGTTAGAGGATGCTGTGTCTTCAACAATGGAGTCTTATCATGCAGCTTGTTCTGGAAAGCAGCCAAACATCAGTGGCAGCATTCCTTAGGGTTTGTGGGTCTTCAGAGGCTTCCCTAGTGATTGATTCATGTGGAAGTAGTCCATCCTTAGCACTGGGATTTTCATTCAACAATCTTAACAGCCTTTGATGTGCCTTTCCCACCCATTTAGAATGACTTAGTTAAAACTTTTGAAACTAATGTTTTTGGCTTTATCAGCTGATTCCCCAAATCTGTAGCATACTTAAGGATACTACTGTACAATGAAACCCTTTACAGAAGGTGGTCAGAATATCTAAAGATCCAAAATGATCCATCCCAAGTCAGTGCACTTGGTCTTGGGCTTCAGCAGCTAACAAAGATATTAGCACGGTCAAATGTAGCATGAAAATATATTATCGCTTGTATCAGTTGTCACAGAAAAAGAGCAATGTGGGATACAATGGCACAGATGTGGGGAGAAAAATCTTACTCTGTCCTCTTTAATCGATATTTAATCTCCATGAGCCATGTTGCTTTCTTATCCTGCCGTACTGCCGTGTGGCTGACACACATCTTTCTACCCTCTGGGGCCAATAGGGGCAAATTGTACTACTCTGTCTGGCTCAGCATCCAGGAGGAATGGGGCCATGGTCTTGCCTATTACAATACTGCCGTGGTTCTGACAGGCTCTGTCTGGTCTGGCTTTGAGGCCATCACATCCCTGTCAGCAATGCCTGGCTTCTGAAAGGACCATGGTCTGGACAAACAATCTCTATCTTCATTGCATAAGAGAAGCAGATTCAGGAAGAATAAACTTCCCACTAGGATGAACATCATGCTTTGTTTTACCTGTATTGTCTTTCCACTTGCTCCCTTTTTAATTTTAAAGCCCCCTCAGGTCTTCAATCCTTCCAGAGGCTCCCTAGCACAAAACTTGGCTTCCTGTCATTTTCCACTACGAGGAACTCTACACAGACATCAGCATACTTTCTCACTGCCTACTTTCCCCTTTTCACCCCCTTCTGAATGTGTTAGCACTTTATGAACTGTGTTTGAATGCAGGTTCATTCAGATTCAACAGTAACTTCCGCTGAGTCGGGTCATATCCTTCATGGGGTTGGGCAAAGTCAGTGAAGTCTTTAAATGCCTCTGAGGTCCATGCTGGGGTCAATTCATTTCTTAATTTTCATGTGAGTATAATCCTGTCAAGTCTAGTAAACTGAGCATCAAGCATCCCTTTACCTTCCACAGTCCTCTCAGCAATACCTGTCCTTCTCTGTTGTCTTCCAGTCCCTCATACTCAGAGCAACTCCAGCAGGAACCAACCAAATGTCCTTGCTGACTCGCAGAAGCCAGTCCACCAGGGACTCATTCCCCTCATTTTGCCTCAGATTCTGTGGTTTTCATATTAAGGAGGGATGTGTAGTCATGTTACTCTTTTTCTCCGCTCTGTCACACTCAGACTGATCTTGTTGGCCTCCATGACTCACAAACCAGGATGTGAGATACTTTCATTTCTTGTTGGACAGTCTTTCACAGTTCAAGCAGTTCAGAGGCACAGTCTTTTCTGATTATCAAAGTGCCCTCTATTGGGCCATTATTAAGGATGGAGCCTTGTGCATCATAACTTTGGGAACTTCCTGAGTAACTGAAGTTTTGTAAGCTTCCTGTGTCTTTGGAGCCTTTCTTCTCTCTCTAGGAGAAAATAGATATACAATAGTAACCTCCTTTGCATTGGACTAGAAAGTAAGGTTATTGCATAGGAGGGAGAATGTAAGAGAAGATGAATGAAGCTTGCGAAGAAAGAATCGAGTATTATATCTGTTTTCCATCATTATAAGACAACACACAAGCTTATTGCATGTGGTTCATTTGGAGTCGTACTTATGGAGGTTTTAGTTTACTATTGATTTAAGCCCACTGAAAAGCAGCATATTATACAGAAACACTTGGTTAAGGACATGTATATACCCCATGTATGCAAATCAAGAGGAAGGGTTCTACTGTTCACTTTCAGGGCATGTTCCCATGACCTGAAGACCTCCCATTAGGGAGTGCCTCTTAAATGTTCCACATCTCCTCCTAATGGTACAATGCTGAGGATCAAGATGAACACATGGATGGGCCTTTGGGGATTGCTACAAATCCATGTGGCAGCAGTTTTGAAATGTTAATCTGGAAGAGTGGAAAGGAGGTTGAATAAAATAATATATGTAGCTGTCAGTTATTAAGGACATGCCCTAGATTGCTGGTCTTTGATTTAAGGTCTATTCATCATAGAGATGTCATGTCCAATGGGAAGAGGACAAATGCAATGGAGGTAAGCAGTTAGGTTTTTTGCATTAACCTAGAGAGGAAAAGGAAATCACAAAGGAATCCAATAGTGTGTTTGTAACAATTGCCTATAGACATACAACTTTATAAGCAATAAATCAAGGACACCAGGAAAGTGAAAAACATGTTAAAAGGCATATTGGTTGTTTGATCAGTGATAATTAATACAACGCTCAGAACCCTGTCGACTGTTGAGACTGATGTGAGGAACTTAGGTATGTAATAGGGTACTTGAGATTTAAATGATAAAATGGTTGTTGTTACTGTGATGAAATACATGGGGCTTGACAATGGGAGTGAATTGACTCAGAAAGTGTCTTCAGTGAAAAATAGCGTACACAGATATGATTCATTTGGTCACCAACCATCAGGTTGGGGCAGGTCTTGAAAGGAACCATGATTATCAATAAATAAAGCATGAGAACCCACTAGCAGTTAATTCTTCAATAAATCTATTGAGAATTTGAGGTCACATAATTAAGGAAGGCAACCAAGTTTCATTTCAATATCTCATTAGTAGTGATTCAACCTCTAGGTTGAAAAAGATTCCAGTTCAAATCTGATAACAATAGGATAATACGAGGATGGATTAATTATATCTGTCAAGGGAAGATCATATCTACATAATCTAAGGATGGTTTTCTCCCTTTCTTTACTTCCTTCCCTTCCTCCCTTCACCAACCTCTTCCTTCCTTCTTTCATTTCTTGTTAATTTAAGGGTCTAGATATCAGTTATAGAGAGTCGATGAGAAAGCTGATCCAGAGACATTTAGAAAACTCCAGTCACTAAATTTTCTTGTAATGAAGTAAAGATAAGGACTCACTCAGGTCTATTCAGAGCTTCATGGGGGTCACAGGAAAAGATATTCTCAAAGGGAAATCAGTTAGCAGACATTATATTAGAAATAGCATTTATGAGACTCAGAAATACCCAGATTTCACCATGTCCTGGAACCATCTGACATACAGGAGTACTCAGGGTTAATTTCTCAGAGCTTGTTTTCAGATGCAGAAAGGAGACATTTGTGTTCAGTCACTTCTGTGAATCTAAACTGGAGAGTCAAACCAAAACAATAAGGAGCAAAGAATAAAACCAAGCCTCTTGCTCTTCATGGCCATCCTTTCTGGAATTTGACCTTTGAAACATGAGGAGCTGTAGGCATCAAAGACCTGACTTCCCAACTTGGTATGGTGACTCAAAAGGTTCTTTAATTTCCCTCTAAAATTCTCGTTTGTGTGTATGAAGCTAATTATTCTCCCCTGGGTCACATACACACCTTCTCATAGGAAAATGCCTGTTGCTTTAATGATCACAAATACAAGGCTTTTCCAAAAGCAAAGCTGTGAGCTTTTGCAAGACATCCCAGGAAAGCATTTCTGAGCAGACTCCTGGGGTGTGAAGTCATTAGCTGCTGCCCCGAGCAAGGCTCTCTGGAAGCTGTCCCACAGGATTCCTGTGTGAGACAGAGCAAAAGCAAATGCCATTTGCTGTAGAACTGCAGAATTCCTCCAGGGGAATCTTGGGCCTTCACCAAACGACTTTGAATCTAAGCAAAGTAAATTACTGTAGAAGAGCTGGTTATCACCCTACAGTTTGCTGTATCACAGAAGGGCAGAGCTTGGACTTCTCCATCTCTGCTCCACTAAGAGAATAACCAGGGCTATTTCCCCTCTTCTACACAAGCTACAGGCTGTTGAGTTATCTATGTGTTCTTGGCTGAGGGCAGTGCTCTGATCAGGGGAGCCCTCTCTGCCTCTTCTTGCTGGTGCATGAATCAGCAGACACAACAGAGACAAGGAGTAAAGTGTAACAGCCGTGCACTAATGCTGGGAAAGCTGATGGGCAAATATTTAGGAATTGGCAACTTGTTTGAATGTATGTGCATGAGCATACACACACACTTCTCTTACAGAGGATGATCATTGTCAGTGTGTGAACATAGCTTTCACCTCAAGGGAGATAATAGATTCCTTTCTACAGCCAAATATGAGTGATCAGGGCCCGAAAGTATAGATTCAGGTGACCCCAAACACCATGTTCCAACATGACCGTTTGATGAAGTTTGAGAGTAACACAACAAAGAAAATTATAAATCAAGACACTTTTGAAATATATTGGTGAGAACTCCGGGTAGACGGGTTAAGACAAAGCAGGGAAATTTCTGCTATAGATGGCAGATACTCTATTGATGTTCCTAGCCTGTGGGTTGGTAGAAACTAGGACTCTGCACATTTCACAGAACTTACCTCATAGGTCTCATATAGAGATGGATAATAAACAGCTATTAACGTGGCTAAGGGTGACCCAAGATAATCTGGTTCTGGACCTGAAAAAAATCCAACTTCTCCCCATAATTGAAGCTCTAATCAGTTAGTCCACTCTGTAGAAGAGTCAATGAAAGGGTCAATGAAGGGTCCACTGAGGATGATCTCTCTTGGGAACCCCCATTCATACCACCGTAACTGCTCAGCCTACGTCTTGTGGCAATGCAGCTGAGCCACACCTGTGTCACTTCTTTCTTAGCCAAGTCACAACCAGGAAGTAGGATTGCTTCAAACACCACTAACACTGCAGCTCTTGCTGTGCTTAGCGTCTATGGGACGTGATGCTCACTCACAGAAGCAAACATCCCATCCACACCCCTGGAACAGCCACAGAGGTGAAGAAGCCTAAGAGGGTACTGAGAACATACGCCACGCCTTTGGAAGTCTACCTCACTCCCCTCTGAAAGCCTCTGTCTGTGAATGATGCAAACACAGTCATTGCAGGAAGTGTCCTACTGGGCTCTGACCGGTCAGGTAGGAATCTCCAGCATGAATGATGCCTTCTTCTCTCTCCACCTCCATTTTCTCTCAGATAATGCACACAAAGCTTTTCAGCAAGGTACCAGCTGTGTAGTAAACAATGTTAACTGCTATTCTTTTATCACGTAGGCAATGTGTCTAGGTCCCACTGTATTCGACGGGCTACCCTGCTCCACAGTTGCAGAGCGGAGAGAGGTTGTATTCCCACCCCTCCACCATAGGTCTTGATTTCTCAGCACTCAGCACACTGCCGCCCACCAGGAAGACCCCCTCAGCGATATGGAATAACGAAAGTGAATCAATTCCTGTCTTGGATTCGCTGAGACCCCCACCAAGCCTGCAGGGTGCCAGCAAATCTTTTGGAAGCTCTAGCCTCGCACCATTTGAATATCTTGGGCCTAGCTACCTGATGTAGCCCACACTCAAGAGCAACATCTTTTTCTTCCACCAATGCAGGCTTCAGTCCAAAGAAGAAGCTGGGAGCTAGGAGAGTATCCGTGCTCCTGCTGGGGCTTCTTCCTCCATTGCTGCCTTCCTGCTCCTCTCTGTCACTTCACTCAGAACGAGTTTCTGGGGAAGCCAGTGTTAGCACTCTTGCCCCATGCTGTGTGCTCTGGTTAACCTGCAGCTACTGCTCTCTCCTGCTGCTCTTCCCTGCACACTGGCATCTAAACTTCTGAACCCCATTTGCATGTTCCTCAGGACTCCCACCCTGGCACCTGCCAGCTCAGTGTGCACCGACAAGACTGACTGACTCAGACGCTCTTCCCCTGGGAAGCCCAACCTGGGTCCTTTAGTCTCCACTCAGTTTTGGATTTTGCTCTTCAGTTGCTGCTAAACTCAGATGTGGGTTTGGAGCTGTAGGAATTCTAACTCTGTGTTCCGTTTAGGGGGAAGTCATGTGACCAAAGTGGAAGGTGGGCATGACGGGAGAGGCACCGTGGGTCTCTGGGCCTGGACATGCTGTTCCTTGGGAGTTTTCTAGTGTGACACTTTCTCTCGGTGTTGCCTCAACAGTGGCATCATGGCGATGGTTCTTCTCTGGCTGCATCTCGTCATGGGCTGGAATTCCCGCCAGAACAATGTCCACACTTGCGTGTTAGGTGAGGGAAGCACCCAGGTTGGGGACTGGAGAGGTATAGGTGACTCAAGCATTTTGCTGTGTAGGTGTGTTTCCTCAACCTGAGGGGCAGGCAAAGTCTTGCTGCTGACTGAAAATGCAGTCTCAGGCCTTACCCTGTAGAAGTAACCGTCTTATTAAATAAGAAACACAGAGTCAATGGAAAGATGAAAGCCCAAGAGGTCAGAGCTAAGAGCCTTACCCTTCACTCTGCAGCTATCCTCTTCAGCCAAGAGACTTACTTCCTGTGTGTTTGTCTTTATATAGACTTTCTGTTCTGCCTTCTCACTGGCTGTAAACCCAACCACATGACCACCTCGTCACTGCCTGTCTGTACAGACCTCCAGGTCTTGTATGGTTGGTATTGAGATTAAAGGTGTGTGTCTCCATGCTGGCTGTATCCTTGAACACACAGAGATCCACCTAGCTCTGCCTCCCAAGTGCTGAGATTAAAGGCATGCACCACCACTGCCCAGCTTCTGTGATGGCTTGCTATTAGTTCTGACCCCCAGGCAACTTTATTAACATACAAATAAAATCACATTTCAGTACAAATAAAATATCACCATATTACCCTTCACAGATGGACTCAGCAAAGACAGGACACCAAGTCTTGACAGGCATTGTGTCATCTTTGGCAGGGAGCTGGAAGCCCACGTACTTTTACAACTTTCTAAATATTCTCTGAAATGAGTCTCCTGCAGTACTCTTTGGAGACTGCTTCCATGATCCTCAAGGATGCCAAAACATAAAGGTGTCAAGCTCTTCTCATATATTCTGATTCATTTTGATATTATTTAAAATATTAAATACCATGTAAATTGATGTGTAAATACGTATATTATGAAGAAAGCACTGGCAGAGAGAAGAACATCTGTAAGTTGGATCTGATCCATACAGACCCATTGTCGAGGAAATTTCCGACCTAAAGTGGGTTGCACCTGTGGATGTGGAACCCGCAGGTGTGGAGAATGGGCGGTACAAATTCACTTCATGTATGTGACCCACAATTCCTGCTCTCATTGTTGACATGTTTTGAAAACTGAGTTTTGCCACAAAATTCACCAAATGCCACAAAGGGAAGCTCCCCACAGATAGAGTAAATACAGTAAATATCAAGTACAATTGTCATTTAAAAATTGGCTTCTCTCATAACTGCCCAGAGGACATCTGTTCTTGGTAGCCAGTCTCTGTCTCCACAATCACAACAAAGTTAGACAGATGGGAGATGGTTGGCTTCCCCTCAACACTGCTTCAGGGATATTGGGGGACCTGCAATACACAGTGAGGCTCAGCAGACCATCTCCAGATGTCAGAGTAGGTGAATTTGAGCAGAGTAGCACATCTGCTCCAAGATGAGCACCTCTGGGGGGAGGTGCCTCAGGGACCATGAGCTTGACAAGGCTCCATAATACTTACCTGTATCATCAGATGCTCATATAGAGCACATTGGACCCTGTTGTCAGATGCAGGAAGATTCTGCTGCTATTGGCTTTGCAGGAGAGGATGCTATGTGGACTGCTTGACTTTCATGAGTGTATGAGCATCATAAGTCATTTAGCTGTGTGTACAGATATGGTAATATTTTATTTGTACTGAAATGTGATTTTATTTGTATGTTAATAAATAAAGTTGCCTGGGGGTCAGAGCTAATAGTAAGCCATAGTGGAGCTGGGCGTTCATGGTGCACGCCTTTAATCCCAGCACTTGGTAGGCAGAGCTAGGTAGATCTCTGTGTGGTCAAGGATACAGCCAGCATTGGAGACACACGCCTTTAATCTCAATACTAGCCACAGAAGACCTGGAGGTCTGTACAGACAGGCAGTGATGAGGTGGTCATGTGGTTGGGTTTACAACCAATGAGAAGGCAGAACAGAAAGTCTATGTAAAGACAAACTCACAGGAAGTAGGTCTCTCTTGGCTGAAGAGGATTGCTGAAGCAGGAAGTGTAAGGCTCTTTGCTCTGACCTCTTGGGCTTTTATCTTTACATTGGCTCTGTGTTTCTTATTTAATAAGATGGTTACTTCTACATACAGAGGCTAGTGCCACACCACTGGCAGCTCCCAGAGACCAGGAAGCCACAATTACAGTGTGGTCTCTCTCCCGTGGGAGATGGAGAAGGTGTTCACGGGTCCCAGCCGAGCTCTGCCACCCAGATGCTGGAGTTATCCCTCAGACTTCAATGCCTGAGACAGTACTGGCTTTGCAGGCAAGTGTCTTTGCTTACCTAGTCCTTCTATGGCTTCAAGCAAAGAAGCCATTCCTCATGGGTAGCTACCCTTCCACCTTGGAGCAGTGCTGTCCTGGTTTATAGATGGGTTTCCATTTTCCCCAGAGGTCACTGCACCACTATGCTGTGTGAACGGATCCATATCTGTGCAGTTTGTAATCTATTTGTAAAAAACATTCACGAGCCCATAGGGAAGACAGTGGTCAGTAAATGCCTGGTGATAATCCTGAATATGCCATTCGTGACTGTCAGGAGATAAGGGGACCTTCAGTGACAGCAGGACAGGGGTAGCCCTCACCAGAGCCGCTTCCCTGTTTTCAAGTACTGGAAATCCATGCATATTTGAAACAGTCAGTATAACTCTGTCCAGCAAGTGGGGTGGTTGAGAGCCTGTTCTCAGGATCATGGGAAGGACATCAGCTCTGAGAGGATGGCACTCCGGAGGCAACAGGAAGTCTACTTACTGACTGTCACACTGAGTGAAGACTGAGAAAAAGATCTCAAAGCCTGCCCACACAGTGACACACTTCCTCCAAAAAGGTCATATGTTTTAATAGTGCCACTCCCTTTGGGGACCATTGTTTTTCAAGCCACCACACTCACCCTGCTTCCCTATATGTAGTTGTGGGTAGGGACCAGACTGACAGGCAGCCACGAAGCAGAAGCCCCTGGGCTGGTTATTTTGTGGGCTGTGAATTCATATCCCTGGCACAGCTCTCCCTGCCTGACTTGGCTCTTTCCAGGGTGACCTTTGGATCTGTCTCCTCCATCATTTCCCTTCAAGCACTGCATCCTGCTCTCAAAGTGGTGGAAGCAGTGAGTGAGAGGACTGACTCTTTCCTAAGGCATGCTATTGCTGCAGCTTCCCTGGAATAATAGAGGAGGCTATTTGGAGACATTGGCACATTTCCAGGGCAGCAAATGTGTAGGTGGGCAGAGTCTCCCTTTACCTGTGTACAACCCATAATATATGACTTTAATTCCTCCAACCAGTTAGCTAAAAATATGCCTTATTCCAAGCATTGTCCTTTTTAAGAGTTGTATTTTTAGCTGAAGTATTTTATATTAGTGTGTGAATATTTCCTGCAAATTTACAAGCTGCCATAAATACATTTGCTGGTTTATATTAGATTCCCTATCTTTTCTGTGACTTTAGGGGAAACTCTGGTTATTCTCACACATAAAAATGTATTTCTAAGTCTTTAACACACATACACACAGATACACAGAAAGAAAGTGAGGGAAGGAGGGAGAGAGAGAGAGAGGGAGGGAGGGAGGGAGACACAGAGACAGAGACACAGACAGAGACAGACCGACCGACTGACCTAGGCTGTTTTGTGCTGTTGTATTAGAAAACCATAGGCTGAGTAATTTATGAACATAGTAAGTATATTGAGTTCATAGTTAGGGATGCTGGAAGGTCCAAGATCTGCAGGTGACATCTGGTGAGGGTCTTCTAGCTGTGCCCCACCCCCCATGGGAGGCACCACATGGCAAGGAGGTACCTGGTGCAAACAGTAAGAGGCACACCAGTCACTTCCTCCTGGTTGTGACAAAACACCAGCAGACTCATTTGAAAGAGGACAAAAGATTTAACTGGAATCAGCTCTATAAGCTAGAGTCCATCATAGCGGGGAAGGCATGACCCGAATCTATGGTGGTGGGAACATCATGGCCCATCACTTCATGATAGAAGACAGGAAACAGTTCAGGCTGGAACCAAAGCTATGTCACCTACAAGGTTTGCCTCCCCTGCTATATAGACCCCATGTTCCAAAGTTCTGCAACTCCCTAAAACACTTTCACCGGCTGGGGACCAAATGTTTAAACCCATGAGCAGGCAAGGGCATTGCACCTTTGAACCACAATGGGGTGAACTCCCTGTTGTCAGAAGGCCACCCCTTAGATGATGCTCATGAGCCCATGAAAGCATTCGTCCCTTTGTGAAGGCAGTTCTCATGGCTCAGCTACTGCTTACAGGTTCCTCTCAACACGTCTGCACCGAGGATGGTATACCAGGCACACAAACCTTGCTGGACACATCCTAAACACAGCACATGCCCACTATCCATAACACTTATCAACAACTCCCTCAAATATAATTAACAAGTACATGAGAATTTAGCTTCTGATATTTTTGTCACTGGCTGGTATTTCCAGTCCTGAGATGTAATGAGTGCATGTTTGCCCTTTTCCATGGAGACATGGTTACTCACAGAAAGCTGAGTGGTGTGGAAACACTTCCCTTCACCTGCACCCTTGTCATTTCTTGAGATACTTTTTTTTTTAACCTCAGCAAGAACAAGCCTTTGAACATCTTTCCATTCCAGCCACTTAACCCATGTCTCCAATGTCCTGACTTTGAGTATGGCCTTGGATCTCAGAGTGACTGCCCTGCATGGTTCCACCCGCTGTTAGTCCGGTATACACCACACTGCTCACTCAGCATTATCCTCTCTCATGGACAAGTGTATCATGGATGCTCCTGCATGGAGCATTGTGTGAGAAGTCCAAGGAGGTTCCCATGGTCTGAGAGCCTCTTATGCTCAGGCTGTGTGTGGGGGGAGATTTCAGTAATGTTTGTTTCTCTTAAGCTGCTGTTATCGGGGCGATGCCAAGTGGATAAAGCGCTGGCCACATAAACAGGAGAACTGGGATCCACATGTCCAGAACCCACACAAAACCTATGCAGGCATGGTGACCACCTGAAATCCCAGCCCCTGGGAGACAGAGACAGGTGATCTCCAGGCAAGCTGTCTAGGTAGATGAGCCAAAACTGGGGAGATCTGGGTCCAGTGGAAGATTCCAACTCAATAAAGTGGAGAGTAATTGGACAAGCCACCAACAGCAACTTTGTATTTTCACATGCACACATGTAAACACATATATACATACACATACACACAGGCATCACACATGCATACATGTGCAAGACACCGGAAACAAAACAAAAAGTAATACAAACACGTGAAAAAAACTAAACAGGGTAAATGTGAGCTGTATGTGAGTTAGTGTGAACTGTCAATTTGACACAAAAGAATAACTGGGGAAAATGATGTCAGTGAGGGATTGTCTACATTGGATTGACCTGTCAGCATGGCTGTCTAGCAGTGTGGGAAGACCCAGCCCACTGAAGGCTGGGTGGGTCACCTTAGCATGGGGTCCCCAACTGTGTAAGACAGAAAAACTGAGCTTAACAGGGGCAGGAGAATAGGAGAGGGGGGGGGAAGGAGGCAGGGGGTCAGAGGGCAGGAGGGCAGGGGAGCATGCATGCCTCTCTCTCTGCTCTTGACTGTTGGCTGTGATCAGACTAGCTGCTTTGAGTTCCCGTTACCTTCCCTTCCCTGACATGATGGACTGTGAATTGTGAACTGTAATAAACTCTCCCCTAAGTTGCCTTTTGTTGGGTGTTTTATCAGAACAATGGAAAGGGAACCAGGGCAAGTGCACAAGGCACATCCTCCTCCTGGTCATTCCTGATACTCTACCCACAGGATTTCTCGATGTTTACATCTTCTTTCAGCATGGTCTATGAAGACATGCGTAGGGGGTGGACTTGAGTGTGAATGTGACCAATCTTTTGTTTTCTTTTTACTACCTCAACAACAGCATGTTAAAAGCAGTTCTGAATCTCACTTTTTTGCATAATATAATTCCAGACACTGTTTTATAATCATATACAAGTCGAGTTATTACTTTTATTATAATTTTATTTACTTATTCTATGTGGTGGGGAGGCACATGAATGCCATAGCATGCTATGTGGCGGTCTGAAGACAACATACAGGAGTCAATTCTCTCCTTCCACTGTGTGGATTCTTGTATTCCCTTCAGATTATCAGGTTTGGTTTCAAGAACCTTCATCCACTGAGCCATATCTCTAACATCACCTTGTTATTTTTCATGGTCACATAATCCTCATAATTTATTATAAGAATGTAATTGTATCAGTTAGGAGTTGTTTATGGGGGAAGACTACTCTGAGGGGTCCATGGCATGAGAGCTGAAGCAGCCAGGGCCCATGAGAACCATGGAGGAGCAGCTGATGTGAGTCTGCCAGCTCAGAACTGGGGCTTCATCTTTAGGGTCAGGGTTGGCCCCATAGTAGAGGGAGGGGCCTTAGTACACACTGGAAACACTGAGGGTGAGAAGAAAACATTTTCTGGCCATTATGACTGATGGCCATTCAGAGGGCCTGGAGGTTACTAAGCCAGTGAGCTTGACTGTGCAGTTAACATGTGGCCAACATCCTTGTTCACGTCCAAAGATGTCATTGGAAAAGGAATTCCTAGAAGTAGAATTGCTGGACTGGAGAACATATGTATTTGTTATTTATTATGTATTATTAAATTTAACTCCAAAGGGGCTGTACCAATTCATATTCCTGTCAATTATGCACGAAGGTTCAGTTCACCTGACACACACATCAGTAGAATACACTGATTTTTTTAAAAAACTCAAATTTGTAAAAACAACAGAACATATTGCTGTGGTCTTAATCCGTATTTCTTTTCATAAGATGTATGTTTAACTTCTTTTAAAAATGTTAAATC
Organism: Peromyscus leucopus; assembly: GCF_004664715.2. Classification (NCBI taxonomy): domain Eukaryota; kingdom Metazoa; phylum Chordata; class Mammalia; order Rodentia; family Cricetidae; genus Peromyscus; species Peromyscus leucopus. The sequence goes on from NC_051085.1 coordinate 52,739,747, forward strand.
CATTTGTATCTTTGTCTGGCTGACTGCATTAGCAATTTTCTATTGTGTTCATTTATCAGTCCATACACGTTGAATGTGAGTTCACTACATATATTGGTAGCTTTATCTAATATATGGGAAGTTTGCTCTGCGGTTCATTTATCATGTTATATATTTTGTCTATGTAGACATTGATTTTTATGATATTGCAGCCATCACATTTTGAGTGCATGAGTTTTGCTCTTACTGCCTTGGAGAAAAGATTGTTAGTTTTATTGTTAACTTGACACAAACTATAGTCGCCTAGGAAAATGGAACCTCATATGACCTGATGGAAGTCTGTAGATCATTCTTGATTACTAATAAATGTAGTAGGACCAACCAACTGTGGGTGGTGCCACCCCTAGTAGGTGGCCCTGGGTTGTATAAGATAGTGACTGAGAAAGGGCCAGAGGAATCAAACCAGTAGGCAGCTGTGGTCTCAGCTTCAAGTTCCTGCCTTGGGTTTATTTCCTGGTTTCCCCTTAAAGATGGACTGCAACATCTGAGCTGAAATAAACCCTTTCCTCCTCAGGTTGCTTTTGGTCATGATGTTTACAACAGAAACAGGGAATCAAACTAGATCGCTAATCACCAATGAGTCATACAGGTTTATAAAAGTCATAAGCTCATGTACTGAATGGTTATACCCACTGAGATCTCCATGGGAAGCACATGGGACTGTTAGATTTGGTACTCAAGGGTGTTTAATAAGGAAAACAGTTTTCAAAGGTGTGGAGACAATGTAAGAAAATGCCCAAGAATTAGTTTTTCCCACAGAGTAGCGGTGGTGGAGGAGCCACTGTGCCACATAAGACGAGAGCAGAATTTGTTGTACTTTAAGGAATATAAAGGGAGGTTACAGGTGATGGCAAAGGGAGCACCAAGGAGGATGTGTAGTCTTTACTAGAGGGACATCATCAGATCCCAGCATCCCTGCACTCCATGGAGGATGGGATGTGTCAATGGCCCTCCATTGCTGGGAAATGGAGACACAAACCAACCAAGTGATTCCCTTAGATCCTTCCACTCTCCAAAGTCACAGACACATCACCTCGAGAGACAGGTGGCATGTAAGAACTGACAGTTGGTTATAACAAGAGCAGCATTTTTGTGCTGAAATAGGGCTTAAATATTATTTGGGAGCAGGTATATTATTTTTAACTTTTCCTGATTACTTATGAGGTAATAAACATCACCTGACTTGCAGGTTATGAGAAGGAAGAGATTAATACAGTTTATTGTGCATGA